>NC_040912.2:68247580-68579247 GCF_004126475.2 Phyllostomus discolor | reverse complement strand
AGCTCAATCTTTAGACCAATGTGAAATACTCTTTGAACTGGTACTAGTTCATAAATTGGAGATACATGTTTACTTGGAAAATCTAAATCTCAGTGATGGGTACCCTTACAAAATAGTATTAAATTCTGGGAAATAGATGAGATTGTGGTGGTGGTGGGTAGAAGGGGAGAGAATACCACATTTGGTCACTACATTAAAGAAAACATGGACCCTGACTGGTGTGGCTCAGTTGGTTGGAAATCATCCTCCAAAGCAAAAGATTGCCAGTTTGATTCCCAGTCAAGTCACATGCCTAGGTTGCAGGTTCAGTCGCCAGTTGGGGTGCATATGAGAGGCAACCGATCAATGTTTCTCTCTCATATTGATGTTTCTCTCCTTCTCTTTTTCTCTCCCTTACTCTCTTTAAAACAAACTATCAAACAAACAAACAAACAAACAAACAAACAAAAAAAGGTATATCCAAACTACTCACTGAGGTCTAATTGGCCATTACTCTCTTACTAACCCTCTGTACTTCACTGCTCCCAGCAGCCTACAAATCCCTGTGACATGGTGTATTTGCAATTACACTTTCTGAATGGGCTAGTACATATGATAATAGTACCAATTACTACTTCCCTAGAATCACTTGTAGTGAGGGTATATGCTGTGAGGAAATGTAGAAGTTTATGCACAGAATCCTAAAAATGTAAAAAAAAAAACCAGGGGAGAGAACCTCAAACAAGATGAAGTCTCTGGGTGATGTTCACCCTCCTCTAAAACCAACAGGGCAACAAAATACACGTTGCTCACAAGAGAAAACACTGCCTTTAGGAATGATCAAGTATTAGAAGTGAATTAGAAATATATCTATCCAAGTAAATTAAATTTCATTTATTGGGTATCCCTTCTCTAAAATAATTGCATCAATGTTCCTTTCATTCTTTAAAATAAATTCTACCAAACCTAGTTTAAAATTTCAAAAGTAGATCCAGGGAGCAATCCAAGAAACACAGCACAATTTAAAAGGGAAATATAAAACCAATTTCATAACCAAGTGTGAGTACTCAGACATTTTTTTTCAACATTAACCACAATAAATCCAGTGAACACAGTAAGAGCAGGGAGGAGCCATCCCACTAAAAAGAAAACGATTTATAAGAGGGTATCTTAGATACCTGGCTGAGACTCTTGGTTTTTGAAATGAGACCACAGTTTGGATTTAAAGGCATACTTTTTTCCTAACAATTTTCATTTGGCATTTTTCACCTGGTTAATATCACTTCCAATTCAATCCAAGTGCAAATATAAAATTCACTTACCTGCACAAAACCACATGCTGTGAAGTCTTCAAAGAACGGCAGACTTGGACGATCTTCTCGATAGATGGTGAGTTTGTACGTCATCAGGGTCTCAGCCTGGGATGGAGATTCATCCACCACAAGCATTGAGATTTTGTTTGCTCCTAAGCCCAGAGGGTAGTTGGCAAAGCTGGAGAGAGAAACAACTATTCAGCCCAAATGAATTCATACATTAATTTTAAATGCCTACAATTTATATAAGGTCTATACAATTTCATAGGAAACCTAAAATGTGAAATAAATATTTAAACTACTGTTTCACATACTTTGGTAAGCTAAGAGTTATTCTGCAGAGCAAGTCACATCTCTGATAAACTATAGAAAATGGAACCTATGTTTATTAACCACCAGTCAGGGTCATACATTATCTCATTTAATACTCACAACACCTCCATACAAAACTATGATTATCCAAATTTTAAATATAGGCACCATGACATAGAACTGGGAAACAAGTTGACCCAGTCACATAACACAGTCAGGTTTGGGACCCAGATGTGTCTGACTTGGCTCCTCTTTTCTTTCTACTACATTTTTTTGGGCTCCTGGAGATGCAAAGACATTTCTTACCCTACAGCATTGGAACAGGAGTATCTTCTTTGCTATAGACATGGATATAAAAATGATTTTTCTTCTGTTCAAAATTACAAACAAAATAGTTGGTGAATCTCCAAAGGGTTGGAAGGACAAAACCCCAGTGAGACTAGGAAAGTTAATGTGACTGTGTCCACAAGTTGTCATTACCATGTTTATTAAGTAATCAACCTTCGAATATTCAAGAACTTGAGGAGTTGGGTTGAGTAGGAGGCTATTGTTAGGAAAGACTAACCCTTCAGCAATGTAAAAAAAATGAACTTCTCCCTTAATGAGTCCTCTTTAATATTTCATATCACAAGATTCACTCTTGTTAAAACATGGTTACCAAGACTCTGTACAAAGACTGCAATAGATCACTAGAACACCGGTGTGTACTTCTTAACCATATGACACCTGAAAAGTGGAAAAACTTCACAGCCTGGCACTCTTTCTAGATGATCTCGTGCCTCAACTTTTCCGAACCACCTTCAAAGGCTGCCTCAATTGTCTGTTTCCAAATGTGATGTCATCACCCGGCCCAGCACCACTCCATACCTTGGCCCTGCCCGTTCATGCAGGTACACCTTGCACTGACAGTGAGAAGTCTCCACTCCAATTGTCACTGTTACCACATCAAATGGGACTTCAGAGTAATAATCTTTGATCCTCGGGTTAAATTCAGGACTTAGTTCCAAATGTGGAAGCATGAAGATCTGCTTGATATGACATTGTTTGTCTTCATCTGTTTTTTTTTATGGCAAAAAAAAAGACAACTGGTCAGAGTTGATTTGTAACTTCTATTTGTCAAATGTGGTAGCATTTCCTTTATATAACAGCTATGCCTTTACTTGGTGTTATGTAGATCACATTTTTTGTCCAGCCCTTAAAAGTGTAAAGGCACAGGAGGTGGGAAAATGTCTCTCCAGTGGATTGATAACATGTTCATGGCATTTACTGCATATTTCAAGCAACCGTATAAATGGGGGTGATGACTCTGTGGGGTGGTGACAGAAGGGTACCAGCAGGAAATGAAGAAAATTTCTGAATGGAGAGTGTCATTAAACTGCTATTTGATTGATAAAGTGGTTTGCAGGCAGCAGGGTAGAACAACGAATGTGAACTCCAATCTTATACCAAACACAGAAAGAAAGACATCACAGGGTAGCCGACACCCACTCCCTACACCAGCCACCTCAGCCTAAGAGAGGACACTTAAGTATAAGAAAGAAATGCTATATTCTTCTCAATTCCATTAGAAAACTTAGCATATTACTTCACACCATTGATTCTAAGCCATTTTTAAGAATGCTTCTATCTGGTAAACCAATTTTTATAGAAGTATCTTGGTAAGAAAAAAGAAAAATAGCTATACAGGTTCTTATTACCAGCCATGGCTAAATTATATTGTGTTCATATTTGGAATAACCAAATTACTCAAAAGAAACTTAGCAAATGTTTTCCAAAGAAATATTAACAAGTATTTATTTCCAAAATACTTTTCAATGGACGGTAAAGTTCCAGTAAAGAAAAACATAGTTAATTCTACAGAAATTGGTGAGATAAAAGTGTCTGCACTACGTTTAAATTAAATGTTCAGTGATGTTAAACAACTTAGCAACAAAAAAATAACAGAATTTTCTCTGGGAATTATACAACTGAACTTAAAAAATAGATCATCTTATTAACTGTTGTCTCTTCCTCTATTTTTTAAATCCTAGCTCAATGATATGCTTATTGATTTTAGAAAGGAAGGGAAAGAAAGAGAAAGAGAAGCATCGATGTGAGAGAGAAACATCCATCAGTTGCCTCTTATATGCATCTCAACCAGGGATCGAACCCACAACGTTTGGCGTACAGGACGGTGCTCCAACCCACTGAGCCACCTGTCCAGGCCTCTTCCTCTATTTTTATATGACAATCACAATGAATTTCCTAAAATCAAGTCATCAGATTTGTCTTCAATATTTTAATGGTTTCTCATCACCTCCAGAATTCAGTCCAAACCCCTAATAAAGCAGGCAAGGCACTTCACAATCTCTTCCTTGTCTTCCTCTGAATTTGTTGCATCTCCTGTTACATCTTAGACTCTGTGCTTCAGCAATACCAAAAGTTTTAATTTCTCTTACAGACATGGAGATGCACAACCAAATTCACAGTAATGGGTTCCACTAACCTTATGAATATTTTATTTTAGTTCTGAGAACTAGATCACAGTATAACTCCCATCATTCACTAAAATGATGAAAATGAAAAATCTGTAAGTTTTTGACCTACATCTATGGTTTTCTCAGTCAGCAGAAGAAAAAATTACTCAGGTATAAATTAGGAACAATACAACGGATATGTTGGAATTTCATTGTAGGAAAAACTTGTAATGAAAAAAATGAAAAGTAGTCAATTTACTAGAATAAGTCAGTGAATTGAGTAAACTACCTGCCTGATTAATTTTACTTGTTATCAAAAGTTTTTATCTGGCTGATGGATATAGGTAGATTATAACTATAATTTTGATGATCACACCACCTCCTAAATCTTTTATAATAAATTAAAAAATAAAAGAATGTGGGCAATATCATGTTACTAGTTTTCATCTTGAAAAGGACCATAACTTTGTATTCTAATTCAACCACTTGTTAATAATGCATTTTTTATCAAAGATTTTTTCCAGCATAGTCTGCGTTCGAGGCACTGAGTTAAGCACAGTAAGAACAGGCTGTTGTTAGTCAGGCTGACTGGAGACTGGGAGCCCAGCCTGACACTCTGAATGAGCTGCCGTGCCATGACATGAAGTGCTTCGCAGAGGACCATATCCTAGGCAAAAAAGGAATTGAAATACTTGCACTACACTTATGCTCTAAACCAGTTAAATAAATAACAAAATGGAAGGGTTTTTTCTCAAAATAGTAATCATAGAAGACATACTTCAATTTAATATATGTGTATGTATATATTTTGTGAAATAGTCATGGAGAGTTGATTTCCCTATAGTTTACATTTACACTTAACAATGAAAGTTTTCAGAAGGGCTCTCCCATTGCAATGTTGAAACTTAGCCCCACATGAGATAAAATATGTGATCCTCCTTTTATGCAAGATTTTTAGCAAGTACTTGTTTGGGGTTTCATTAGAAACTTCACCTCTGGCTTAAGTGCTGCATCCTAGACTCCTGCTAGAAAGCTCACGTATCCCTGACATCACGTTCAACTGAATCATCAGTGTCGCTGCCTACAAACACCTGGACACCTGGTGTTTCCTTGGCATCTTTCCCGTCCCTGTCCCAATTTGTCCCGGGCCAGCTTGCCTTAGATCTATGGAGAACCCAGTGTGGGGTGTGATGGTAGTGGGCTGCATAACCTACTTGGCAGGTATGTGTGGGAAAGCTGTTTGAAGATTTGGTTGCTTTTAACGTATTTATTTTAACCACAAAATTTTATTGTCCTCTTGAGGGATCATCATAACTCATATTAAACATGAGAACAGCCTAAACTCTGAAATATAATCCCACCTGTTCTGAGGCATTATTCAGTTATCTTTAAAGTCTTTTACCACAAAAGTAGGAAGATTAATTGTGAAGACACAGGTCAGATCCATTTTTTTAACATAAAAAATGAGCAGTGTCGAAGAACTTATCTAACATATTCACATTATCTACACCATGTTACCTAGAAACTGAAGACAAATGAGATGACTTCATATAGTAACTTCATTTTATAAATGAGAAAACAGAAGACCAAAGAGGTGAACTGGCTTTCTCGATGCTGCATCAACTCAAAGCCTAACACACAGCAGACTCTTGACAAATGTTCATTGTAATTGTGCTCTTACTTCCCCACTGCACACTAGGCAGCAGTCTCCTAAGAGAACTGAACAGAGTAGCATGTATTTCTCTAGGAGTAAGACACTGAATGGTAAAAGCAGGGAAAGAACAGCATGAGTAATATCTGTTATCTTTTCCTGATTAGCAATACCTTATTTAAAATGCTTTTTTTTTAATTGGATGTATTTGTGGATTCTATTAAACCACATTATTATATAACTTTTCAGTGTACCCTAATTTTAATGATACTGTTAAACATAATGAATGAATTAAATTACATCTTAGTAGATACAAATTAGATTTTCTTAAATTAGAAGGCTTATAATAAATTAGACCTTAATCCACAATTATTTCAGCTTTAATGTTTTATAAGAAAAGATTTTTTCATTTGTGAAAGGCTAAAGTTTCTAAGTACATGCTTTAGCATAATATATATATTTAGTATCAAATATATATACATATGTTATAAAAGATTACAAAACACTGCTAAGTAGAACTCTAATTTTTTCCATCATATTATTATAGGATATTAAGTCATAAACTTTGGACAAAGAATCTGAAGACCCACCCTCATAATCCAGCCCTGTCATTTAATAACTCTGTAATCTTGGAAAAGTCTAGATTCTCTAGAGTGAATTATTTGCAAGACCACTAAAATAATGCTGAGCAGACAGTGAAGAAAATTATTTTTAAATTTTAAAATCCATATAATACTTGAAATGTAATATATATATTTCTTGGTTATACTTAGATAAAAAAATTCACAAGTTTTAAGGAAATATATTGAAAATTAACTTAAAGCTCTCAATTGTTATAAAGAAAATTGGACTCAAGTCCTATTATCAATAATCTGGCAGGAAAGGGATCACTGAGGTGGCGAGTCCTAAAAATACATGTATAAAGCAGGGGAACGAAGCTTTTCCCCTTGAGCAGCCTCCAACGTAAAGCCTTAGCACCCATAGGAACTGTCCACACAAGCTGGCAGGGACCCCTCACATCAGCTGGGAGGGAAGTCACTGACTTCAAACAAATAAACATATAGCATAACATTTCAAGTTCAAAAATAGAAAATTAAAACATGTTCTTACGCAAAAGTGATAGAGATTGACTCATTCAGAAACCTCATAACTTCTAATAATTTACTTAAAATAAATTAATAGCCTAAAGATACAGAAATAAAATAAAATGGTGGCTTATTCAAGGCAAGGCCATGCCCATAAATAAAGCTGCTGATACGCTTCCACTGGAACTTACCGTTTCTGCAATGCACTTCTTTGGTTGTATTCATAATTTGTGGAAGTACAACTAAAAAAATAAATAAATTTAAATTGGAAACTTAATCAAATTTAAACGAATACATATTCAGTAGTCTCAAACACTGCATGACTTAATGAAACATATTTAACTTTATTACATCAGAAAGTACTTCTAAGTTAAACTGAAACCTAGGTTAAATGAAAGGTGTTATATGGTTCATATCTCAAAAAGAATGATTATTTCAAATAGGAAAGTATTAAGAGAGAAATATAGTCTAAATGTCATTTGCTGACTCAAGATACTCTCTCACAGTTCCTTCTAGTTCTATAATCCTGGGGCTATAATTTCCCAAATTATTAGAATTAAAGAAATTCTATCCAGCCAGTTCAACTGATACCTACTCTAAGTTTCTGAATTCAACCAAACATCTATCTAAAGTACTTCTTAATAAATACCCATGGTACAAATGAGTGAATAACAACACTGAGTGCTTAAACCATTCATTTTCAAGGGCAAAAAACTGGTGGGAGAGAGTAAGACAGACTATCAGTTCATCATCAGTTCTCCACTGGGCCTGCCGATCCATTCGACTGAAGCAGCAAACCCCAAACTTCAGTGTGCTCGAAATCACCCAAATTACTTGTTAAAGTACAGAGTGCCCGGCCTCACACCCAGAGATTCTGATTCAGCAGATCTGAATTTTCCACGTTTTCCAGGTGACACTGATGCTGCTGGTCTGGGGACCACATACTCACAACAATTAGATTAAACCTTGACTTTCAGTAAGAAAACCTTGACTTTTTAAAAATTATAGACATGGTATGTTTTATTTTTTCTTCTTAAAATTACAAATATTTTCTTCCCTTGCAATGAAAGTTCAGGTATTCTTTAGAAAAAAAATGGAAAATAGAATAAAATCAAAGGAAGAAAAATCAGAAATTATAGATAAAATTCAAGAGGCGAAATCAAAACCACCATTAATTTTCCTTGAGGCTCATGTTGCCTGTAGCCAATTGTTTCACTTACTGATATATCAGAAACATCTTTCATGTCATAAACATTATTCCACAATATTAGAATGTCTTTATAGTGTTTTATTGGATGACTATAGCTTATTTTATTTATCTTGTCTACTATTATTGCAATAGAGATGGCTCCTATTTTTCATTCATTAATAATTTTTATAATAAAATTTTGTTTACAATTTAAATTACTTTCTTAAAATTAGTATCCAGACATGATATTCCTGGTCTATAAAAATAACTTTAAAACTTTTCTTAAATGACCCTTTATGAAAGGTTCTAATTCATACATCTACCAGCAACATGAGAGTACTTACTTCTCTACACTCTCCCCAACTCTATTATTTTTAAGAAGAAAAACATCTCCAAATATGAGGGAAACAGCACTTCCTTGTTTAATTTTCACTTTGATTGCTAGTGAAGCTAAACAATTTTATATGTTTTTCTGCCCATGCAATACTAATTTTCATACTGAATTAAGTGGGACTATCCTTTTACCTTTTTTATGTTCAGTTGCATCAAATGGCACTTGTGGTTTTTCAAAGTTCTCATCTTCTGCGAAGGAATTCCTACAAATGCAATGCCAAAGAACTTGATCAATGAAACGAACAAAATTCATGGAAATTACATCTAACAAACTTTTTTTTCCTGTGTGGGCCCAATGATTTTGCTGAACACAAAGAAACACTTTCTGGATTTCATTCCTCAAAACTGGCAATCTTGCCTCAAGTGAGGTTGGTGGAAATCTCATCATCTCTAATCAGCAGAAGCACATTTGAAGAAAACCAGGGCAAAAAGTCACTCTGCAGTCCAAAAGTAAGCAATCTCTGATAGCCGGGGCCCAACAGGAGTGATTCAGGAACACACATCCTTATTGGAATCCGTTTGGCTGAAGTAACAGTCCTGAAACAAGAAGCCTTGGAAACTCTGAGGCACAGACTGAGAAGATACATATAATCTACGAAGTGCAAGTGCACCACGCAAAAGGTTTGCCAAAGCTTCCATCCTGAAACTCTGACCAACAGTAGAGAGTGGTAAGGGTTCATTATATATGGATGTGTTTGCTTCATTTTTGTGTTGTATAAGTAAAGGCTTGGCCAGATTGCTCCTCAAATTCTCAATTTTGGGAACAAAATAATCTAAATTATTGCTCGTCTTGATAATAGAGAAAAGTGGGTGGGATATGACTTGATTTTCCTGTGCTTTGTTGTGAATCTCTGTTTCTATTCCAACAAAATAGAGATAACAACACTGGCCTAACTTCACAGAGATGCAATTAGAATTAAATCAAATGTTCTGTGCTTAATTACATTTTATAAATATTTATCATCCCAGATATGTGCTGGGCACAGTGGTAGAGAAGAGATGAATAAGCCACATTCAATTCCTTCAAAATATAAACATCAGATAGGAAATTAAGAAGAATCAAGAAATTAAAAATATTACTAATTGTGATAATCTTATTGTAGTTTTATTTTTGTCTACATGTGTATACATATATACACATATATATATACATACATCATATAAATAAGTAATCAGGATGAAAATCATGATGTCTAGGACTTACTTTAAAATACAGTTGACCTTTGAACAACATGGGGGTTAGGGGTACAAGCCCCAGTGCAGTAAAAAAATCCACATATAACTTTTGACTCCCCCAAAACTTGGCTGCAGTTGGCCTTTTGCAACTAAGGATTCAACCAACCACAATTGAAAATAACATTTTCCCAACTCCTGCAGTTGGGAATCTGTGCTTGGGAATGTGAAACAATGTTTTTGATCCATAGTTAGTTGAATCTAGAGATGCAAAACCCAAGGATACTAACAGCCAAGTGTATTTATTGAAAAATACCCACTATAAGTGGACCTGCTCAGTTCAAACCAGTGTTGTTCAAAGGTCAACTGTACTGGCTTCCCACAAAGGAATTAAAAAACAGATAAAGCAAGCACGGAGTGAAATATATTTAATTGAAAATCTCTGAATTCATGTAAAGCAAAAACTTCAGCTGAAGCTCATAAAAGATACAACCCTGAAATGCACATACACTAAAGTTTGGAAATGTTATCTTAATGGAATGAGATGCTTTTGTATATTAAGGCAATCTGCAGTGGTTTCTCATTTAATTTTATGACTGAACTATGTTTGAAAACATGAGTTTTCATGGAAAGCACATGAATAAAGTGCATTTGCAACTTTATTTCCAGCAAAGTCAAAATCAGCAGAGTGCACCTTCTGTTCAGATTTACTCCTATACTAATTCTACTGGGACCTTTGTGCTCTGCACTTGAGACACAGACATTACTGTCACCTTTTCTAACTGTTGCTTTTCTGAGTGTCTCTTTTTACCTTGTTGCTATAAGCAGGTGATCTGTATTTTAAAAAAAGCAGGATGTCATGAAACCCCATAGGTCATATAGGTATGTAAAATTGGCTTTTTCTGTAGGAAAAAAAAAAACAACCCTGAAGTTGACCATTGTGAAAATAAGAGCAGTGATGAATGACTACACCTGACCTCCCTGTCCTGGCTGACTGATGTACTGGAATAAATCACTGGACCATGGACGTGAAGGTCACCTCTGTTTCTATATATTAGCTGTGTGATTCAAGTAAATGAGCCACCCTCTCAGGACCTCAGTTTCCTCATCTAGAAAATGTGTATGATATGCTTCCTTCTTGTAATACAGCACAGATGATAATCTATGCTCACAGGTAAATTTGAATGTAATTAGAAGTGAGTATTCTTTCTTAAAATGTTTCTAAAAGCAATTTACTAATCACTTCCTGATAAAGATCTAAAGCTTACTTCTCTCAGTATTAACTTCGATAAATCTGTCAATTGTATCTTGCTCTTCCTATAATAAATGAAAATATTTCCCCTATTGTTGATGCTAAAGTGAACTTGGGCCAGTATAGCAACATGAAAAAGAAAGCATGCTAATCTTTCTACCTGCCTGCACTGCAGCATACCACATACCATGCAGCAGCACCTGCAGGTTACCTTAAGTAATCCTTCTGGAGTAATACATGGTAGATAGTAAAATCCATATTTTACACATGTGGAAACTGAGTCTCAGAGGGGTCAGAACTTTACCTGCTATAATTCATAAACTCCCAAGTTGGGATTTTTGGATCCCAGTCTGTCTGATTCAAAAATGTCCTGACATTTTCTAACTACATTCAACACTGACCATCAGTAAATTCCCTTATTGAAAGGTAATCAGTTAGGGCTAGGCTTAGGGGTAAATTTGATATTCTAAATTTAAGGCAACTTAATTGGTTAACTTTACAACATATGTGGAGCTTGAAGAAAAACCCACTTTTTTGGGAAACAACCTTTCCAAAGCCTGCATATCTCAAGGGAACTTAAAGTTAAAAAATCAAACAAAGAAACAGTACTCAAACAGTCTCCCTGGTAAATCAAATCTCCTTCTTCCCCAGTCAACTATGACAAATAAGGTAGTTTTGGATTGTTTCAGTGAGTGCAAGGAACAAACAAAGGGGGCATTGCACTACTGTTTAAAACCTAATTTTCAAACAAAAAAAAAACCTTCTGTCAGGCCTACTACTTACTTCCAAGTATTGAAGGAATAAGGCCAACTTCATAAAGTTGTTGCAATTAAAGTGATTTGTTATCCTGAGAGATGCCTTAAGAATTCATCAAACATATAATTATTGGTATTTTTGAATTACAGGAAAAAAATGTCTTATAGAATTGCTTTCACTAGCTCCTGAGACAGAAGGAAATGAAGTCCAAGTCCGCTGAAGTCATTCCTGAGGGTGACTGCCAGAGACATAAGATTATCATGGCCTTTGTCTTTTACCTCCCTAGGAGGGTTAGGTTTCCTTCTGTTTTCCTGGCCATAGAAAAGTCAAATATTCTCTTAATTCTATTACATAAAAGAGAAGTAGGCTCAGCTAAGGCCACGGGCACTGCCCTTTTCACCAGCTGCAGGAGGTATTAACGTGTTCACCTGGCCCACCTGCCCTCTCATTCCCTCATTAGAATGAAAATGGAGATGGGAGGCCAAGAAACTTTTCTCCCAGCCCCATGCTTTCCTCTGAGGTTCTACCTTCTAAAAAATTTTTTCTAATATTGTGGCAGGACACACATTTTTATAAATTTGCATAGATTTTGCCCAAAATAAAGTCATGCCTCAAAAAAACCTCTAAACAAATGCTTACACTGATGGTTCATAAAACAAATCTCGGCTAATTCTTTCTGTCTGATGTTCCCATAATTCAAGGATATGTATTATTAAATGAAATTAGTTTGAAACTTTTAACTTTAAACATTACTTTTGAGTGGGTCAAGTCCAGTTGATTTGAAAAACTGTTGGATATATTTTTGTTACAGTGTTTGAAGACCACTAGAATCATTATGGTTTCAGTGATTTAAAGAAGCTTATTTTCCAGAGCATGAATTTTTGGACACACTTGTTTTTGTTGCTTTCTGTAATGTAGGCAAAGCCTTTTGAAATCAATCTTTAGACTAGAGATTTTTTTGGACTGCACAATTCAAATTTGTGGCTATCTTACCATTCCGATGCATGTAGCTGTGCCTTTTTATTCAGGAGCTGAAACTGATCAAACACATTTAAAAGAGACGAGTATTGAATCCAGACTGAACCAGGTTTTCCCATAGGATTTGCCATATCATAAAATTCATGTATCAAAGATCGAATCCCAGGAGAAGTTGATGGGACAAGCTAAGAAGAAATATTCAAAGGCAGAATATCAGAATAAATGGTAGATAATAAGTTAAAATGTAGTAGTACTAAGAAACTAATTTATAGTCATATTTATTTAGGTATTTTAAAAATCAAATATGTATTAAAATCCATTTTCAGTACCAGAACTTTTCTGTGCAGTTGTCAAGGTAAATGCTACTTTTACTAAGGTACTAAGTTTTTTGATGATCATATTTCCAAATGGGGAGAGTTTTTATTCTCTTTTCATTTAATGTAAATATATGTCTTCTTCCTTTAGATACCTGAGAACAGCTGAATAATAGAGTCAGGCAGCAGGATGAATGAGGAGGAGCCCTCTTGTGTTGCAAGTGAGTTATATCCAAGTGAGAGATATTAATCCTGCCAAAAAATATCTATAGGTATTCCCTTTCAACTCTCAGGCAGTAAATTGGGGTGTGCCCTTTCTCCTGCGGAATCGTTCTTCAGTTCTACCTCACATTGTGCCAAGAGATGTTCCTGACATTCACAGTATCTGAAATGATGACTTCCTGAAGAATGAGGCCAGGTCTCTTTGACTGTCTTTGTATATGTGGAGACAAACTGCCATGAAGGTAATACTATATTTCAAATAACTAAAATGATAATCCACTCATTTAATTATCTTTGGGGCAATAAGTTTACTTTGAACCCTCCAACATATGGCACTAAATTACAAAAACAAGTGTCAAACATTCCTTAATTAACTTAGTAAATTGGTTATAACTCACACAAGTAGCACATCAATACATAATTTTTTAATAGTAAGAAACAAATATTTGATCCAAACACATTAGTAATAAATTAACAGTGGATTTTAATGCTATATTAAAACGTTTCATAGAAACAAATCTTAAGTGAAAAAATATAAATTCATTATAGTCTATCTATAAAAGTGACAAAATTAGAAACATAGCACATATGTGTATAAATTATCTTTTGCTATTAATCAATAAATTAACAGTACCAAAGAAAATACTTGGAAAGAAAATAATGGGCTGAAATTTTAGGCTGAAACCAATAAAAGTTATTATAATTATTTACATTTTCTTTCTTTCTTCAATTTTCTTAGTTTGCTGTGAGTTACAACAAATTAAGATGTAGGTAATTTTCTTAAATATTATTGTTCTACTTAATAGTATTTGACTTTACATAACAAAAAGGGCATAATAAGCAGGAAGAAATTTTGGTCATGTGTAAATATTCCAAAGCTAAGAGCAAAACTTGTTTAAAACAATTTGGATATTTTCCCCTTAAAAAGTGTCAAATCTTCCCTGACTGGGTGCCTCAGTTGTTGGAGTGTCATCCCCTACACCTGAAGGTTGCAGGTTCAATTCCTAGTCAGGGCAGATACTCAGGTTTCAGGTTGGATCCTAGAGGTCTTGTTGCAGAGAGGGGGCAACTGATCGATGTTCCTCTCTCACATCGATGTTTCTCTCTCTCCTTCCCTCTTTCTCTAAAGTCAATGAATACATCCTCAGGTGAGGATTAAAAAGAAAAAAAACTGTCAAATCCTGGCAGCTATATTAACCTCATATTCTTTTCCTTTAATAAGTCACATTATTTTCAAACTCTTAAAGAATATGGAATCTGCTCATCTCAATATTTAGATAATCTGAAAAGAGGAAATGAGCTTACAAAAATTTCTGTTTCTGAAAGGAAGAGCTTCACCTAAATTGAAGTCAAATCAAGTAAGGTATGGCTGATCTACTATAATATCAGTGATCAAGAGGAATCAAATGTCACTTGTGTTTTACCAGTTGGAATTGTCCCAAATTCCCAAG
This sequence comes from Phyllostomus discolor, assembly GCF_004126475.2. Taxonomy (NCBI): domain Eukaryota; kingdom Metazoa; phylum Chordata; class Mammalia; order Chiroptera; family Phyllostomidae; genus Phyllostomus; species Phyllostomus discolor. Next base: position 68,564,723 of record NC_040912.2, on the reverse strand, counting down.
TTCCTTTAGGAAAGTCATAATTGAGTTAATCTCCTCTAAAGGTAGGCATTGATTTAGTTCCTTTTCATAGTTTTCACCCTATAATAGGAGAGGAAATATAAAAACAACTCTTAAACAATTGCTATAGTCCGGTTGCCTCCCACTTCATAATCCAATAAAGTTTTGAACTCTATAAATAAGCAGCCGAGCTAATTAATGCTAAATAATACACAGTAACCACAACTTGTAACAATGGTGCCTGAATATGAGAACTTCCCATCTGACAGAAAGAACCTGAATGAAATTGCTCAATAGTGCTTTGCTGGAAAGGCCGGGGAGATGAGCCCAGAAGGATGGAATACGAGCGACAGTTTGGGAATGCAGAACGCATCTCCTTTAGCCTTCAGGTACTGGAGAGTGGAGCAGCAAAATATAGAGAACAATACTGCACTTACTAATCTGTACAGACATTTGGAGGTACCTAAAAACTTATATTAACATACCATAAAAACTAACCAATGCTACCCCGGGGCTCTATACCCTAATCATTATCTAATCAAAGATGTTAACCAGGTGTCAATGCTTAGATAAATTAGTATTATAGCCCTGGCTGGTGTAGCTTAGTGGATTGAGCACAGGCCTGTGAGCCAAAGCAACGCCGGTTTGATTGCCAGTCAGGGCACATGCCTGGGTTGCAGGCCATATCTCCAGTGCGGGGTGTGCTAGAGGCAACCATACATTGATGTTTCACTCCCTCTCTTTCTCCCTCCCTTCCCCATTTCTCTAAAAATAAATAAATATTTTTAAAAAAAATTAGTATTATCAGCCAAATCCCTTGATGTCAATCTAGAACACTCACTGGTATTCTAGACTGCCTCCAAAAAGTTATGATATTCCTTTTATTCTATAACATATAATATATATTATTCATAATGTCCACAAAAATTCTGTTCGATTCCCAGCCAGGGTGCATGCCTGGTTTGCAGGCCATAACCCCCAGCAACCGCACATTGATGTTTCTCTCTCTCTCTATCTCCCTCCCTTCCCTCTCTAAAAATAAATAAATAAAATCTTTAAAAAAAATTCTGTAGAAATTAGGAACTGCTTTACTTCATTTCAACCCATGATTTTACCATAATCAGTCATATACTTACTGGACACAAAAATAATATTGGTACTCAGGTCAGAAAAATATTAAAAGTTATAACTGATACAAATTAATTTCAAATGCATTGTCAAGTTGCTTAATTGCACAACAATTGCACAATGAATTATCAAGTTGGTTGTAAAAAATGACTTGAAAAAATATTTGTCAGTACAAAAATATGCACTTACCTTGAATACACCTAGTCTATAAAGTCTCTGAAATATCTCAGAAAATGTGGAAAGTGAAGATTCATTAGAGAAAAGAAAATCGAAAGTGTCTTTTAAAAGAAATTCTTCTGTATTTTGGCCCTCCAAACCCATATAATCATCATCTTGAAATTTTAAATGCTCATGCACCTGTGAGAAAATAAAAACACAGAAAATATTTTTCATTGACTTGCTTTTAATAAGGTGGAATCACTTTTAAGAGATGATTCATTTCCTGTTGGACTGTAGATCAGAACTGACATCTAGTGGTCTTTTTGGAGGTCAACAGTTTCATAGAAATGTAATATTCTCTTGAAGATGATATCTTTCATAAGAAAATTAACTAATGAATTATAAAGTCACATTAGTTTAGCTTGAAACCACTGTTGAAGAATTTGTGTTCATGGAAGATAGTATATAACATTTCTAAACAATCAATTTTAAAAGAACATATCATAAACTATTAGGTGTGTGTAAAAGAATGAATGAACATTAACATATATAAATTCATAAAGTTTCAAAAATTTATGAATAAATCCTTGGAGTATTCAACCAAATGACTGAGCCACATACAATGTAATTATTTTCCTAATATAAAAGTTTGAAAATTAGTCAATGCTATATGCAATTGAATTCTGGTTGCACATAATGTAATTTTGTTTCTCTTCCTGTCTTCTCACTCCTTATCCCAAAATAAAGTTTTCTATAGACTAATTCCATCAAGATTTTTCACTAATGGCTATGTTAGATTAAAAGTATCTTGGAGGAAATTATCTGAATGAGTTCATTTGATTTGAGTGGAAGTAAAAGAGTATACAAAATCACTCTTCAATTTATACATACATATACTAGAAAAGTTATATATTTTGAAATTCCTATGGCCTTTTAAATTAATATATAGGTCAATTTTAAAGTAAATGTGTATATGTAAAAAATAAGAGTTACCTTTTTATAAACTCATGTGAATAAGCTAGGTAATCTGCTAGTGTCTATTGTCTAAATGTCTGCTTTTCTGCATTAATGCATATTTAGTTTTATACCATATTTATTTCATAAACAGTGTTTGAACCATAGAAAATCCACAATTGTTCCATAGAAATGCATAGGAGGAAGTGGAACTCAAATCAGAGATTTTCCACGTACTACTTAGTTCTCTGAACCACCGTAAATATAAGTAGTGAATTTAATGAAGTTTCTATTTATTGATTCATTATTATGAATGAAAGGAATGCACACACACACATTCATATATACACACATCCTCCAGCAAAAGGTAGACACTCACATGAGGTCTTGGGCACACTCACCTGGAGTACTACAGGGGACCTGACACTGCCGTAACCAATATCAAAAGTTAAAAGTTGAAAACATAATCTGCATCTGAAATAAAAACACAAGTAACAAAATTATAATCAGCTTCCTACATTTAATCAATACTGGAATTATGTTATTATTATATATTTGAAATTATATATTCTATATTATACATATTGAAAGCCACTATTGTTAAATTTCAAGGTCTATAATAATTTTTAAAATGCAGTTGCTTAGATAATCTGCAATTACATATAATTTAATTTTGGATTTGGAATCTGTTTTGTTTCTTACTGAAAATACAAATATATCTAAAGTATTCATAACACATTAAACTAAATGATGAAGTCACTGTGAAAACCTAAATATAGAGAAGGAAATTCTCCTACTCCTACATGCCAGGCATTCTTTTCTTAAAAAGATTTTATTTATTTGCTTTTAGAGAGAGGGGAAGGGAAGGAGAAAGAGAGGGAGAGAAACACTAATGTGTGGTTGCCTCTCATGCGCCCCCTACTGGGGACCTGACCCACAACCCAAGCATGTGCCCTGACGGGGAATCAAACCAGTGACCCTTTGATTCACAAGCCTGCACTCAATCCACTGAGCTATACCAGCCAGGGCCCATGCCAGGCATTCTTATCTACATATAAAGCATGATAAAGCTTAATTAAGTCACCACCGTTGTTTGGCACATATGATTTAACATTTCCCTAGAAAATAGGCATTAAATTACACACAAGTTAACTGAGATATGGAGAGAGGAGTTATTGAATTTTGTTAATAAAATTCTGTAAATAAAAATATGCCTAGTTAATGGTAAGTATATATGATAGAAATAGCTGAGCTTGAAAGGGGCTATGATTTTAAAAATCAATTTGAGGAACTGTGCTTTACTTTCTGTCACCACTATTCAGATACTAACAAATCTGTAATGTGCTCTAATGTTTTAGGATCTATAAACAAGGAAACATAAGTTTGGAAGTTTGTATTTGTATACTGATATTTTTGCAAGAAGAACCTACTTGTGATAATTAAGATATATGTTCACTACCAATCAATTTCTAGAAGGTAGAGTTATCAACTTTATTTATTTATTCATTATTTATTTTACCTATTGAAGGCCTTTGGTCCTAGAGTTGATGTTTCACCAAATACTTCGGCTGCCATCAGGAGTTTGCTAATTGCTTCTTTCATATTATCAAAAGCCTGAAGAGGTGAACTGGCCCTCAGGAATGTCTCAAAAAAGGTTTGCAGCTGTAAACAAAGTAGAGAATTCACATGTTCAAACAGCATCTCCCTTTGTCTCTCTATCATTTCCAAGGTGACCAATTTGAAGGATTCCTTTAGGTATCTCTGTCACAACTAAAAAAAAAAAAGACTCCTAAACAGAAAAGTGTGATAATCTAAGACATGCATAGTATATAAAATACATAAAAAGAGTATATAATAGTCTGCAACTATGTGATGAATACAGGGATGAGCAAAAAGTAGCTTAACAAAACTAATACTAAATAATTCAATAATGAGTAAATATTAATGTAAGAATAAACTGTTGCATGTACTCACACTATAAACCTACTTCTGCCAACCTCTGTTTGTATCATATACATAATATGTAATATATATATAAATTACATATATTGTAAAATACAAGCCTTTCAACAGAATATGGGGTGCTACTCCATCTTGTAAATTCAAATAGTTTGGAAGTGTGTACTCCATTTTTTCTCTCTTTTTATAGAATCATGGAGAAAGAAGTGCAAGTGTAACAGGCCTGTGATCAGAATGCCCAAGTTCAATTTGTTACTCTACTAACTAGGTGACTTTGGAATTGCAACTCAATTCTCCACATTTTTTTGTCTTCTTTAAAAGAGTTAATACGTACCAACAAGAGTGTTGTGCAACCAAATTGGGAGGGTGATGGCAGAGGAGTAAATGGAAGCTGTAGTAACCTCCTCCCAGGACCAATCTGGAATTACAACTAAATTGTAGAGAAACCATCTTCAATAACCAACAGACACTAGCTGGAGAGAAGGCTTATAACCAAAGACAGACAGAAGAAACCACTTGACCACAACAAGATTGGCAGGCAGTGGAGGAGGCACAAGAGAGCTGGCTGGGCTTCCATGGGTGACACCTGAAGTTCCAAAGGGATCTTTCAGCAGCTGGAGGGGGTGGTCCCCCTGAGAAGTGTGGGGTCTAAATCCCAACCTGGACTCCACAGCCTACAGCACAAAGCTCAAAAGGAAACCAGATCACATCCAGCAGTGAAAAGCAGCAGGGTTTCTGGCTGCTTGTTTGGAAGTCTCTGAGCAGAGACTCTGAGCAGGGTAAGATGATTGGGGATGCAGAGAGCCTCTTAAGGGGCCAACACACAAAATTTCATTTGTAGCCATTTAACTTGAGCTCTGGCAGAGGGAAGGCAAAGTGGGATAGAGATGCTTGAGGAGGGTCTCAGGTTGGTGGTTCTGGGGTGGGAACTGCAGGAACAGCCACCAGGATCCCTATGCTAAGACATTGTCCATGATGTAAAAGCCATCTTTCTCAGATAGAGCACTCCCCTCCAAATGACATCAGCCTGAGGGGAGCAATAGCCCCACCCACAGGAATTACTCTGCTTCTCCCTATGGAGCTTAAGTTGGGCTGTAGACTACAGTTCGATTAAATTAACAAACTGATCAGTTAAACAACTAAGGCAGAAAATACAAAGAAGCAGCCAAAATGGGAAGACAAAGAAATAGACCTCAAATAAAAGAATAAGAGTTAAAAAAGAATAAGAATAAGAGTAAGAACAGAATAAGAATTATCCATGTGAACTAGATGAAATGGAAGCAAGTAATTTATCAGACAGAGTTTAGAATACTGATCATAGAGATACTCAACAGCCTGAAAAAAAGACATAGAAACCATAAAAAAGGGCCAGTCAGAAATAAAGGAAACAATATCTAAAATAAATAATACACTGGAAGGAATAAATAGTGGGTTAGGTGAAACAGATGATCAAGTTAGTGGTTTGGAAGGCATGGCAGAAAAAAACACCCAAGCAGAGCAGCAGAAAGAAAAAATAACTTCTAAAAAAGTTAGGAGAGCTTAAGAAACATTTTAGACAATATGAAATGTAACACTCTCTGTGTCATGGGAATGCCAGAAGGAAAAGAGAATGAGCAAGGGAATTGAGAAACTATGTGAGAAATAATGACTTCCCTAATCTGTTGAAGGAAAAAGACACACAAGACCAGGAATCTCAGAGACTTCCAAACAAGTTGGAGCCAAAAAAAGGCCTACATTAAGACATATTATAATTAAAATGACAAGACTCAAAGACAAAGAGAGAATCCTAAAAGCTTCAAGAGAAAACCAGGTAGTTACCTACAAGGGAGCACCAATGAGGCTGGTTATCTGATTACTCAACAGAAATATTTCAGGCCAGAGGGGAGTGGCGTGAAATATTCAAGGTGATGAAAAGGACCTACAACCAAGGCTACTTTACTCAGCAAGGCTATAATTTAAAGTCAAAGGAGAAATAAGGAGCTACCCAGACAAGAAAAAGCTAAGGAGTTTGCTAACACCAAATCAGTATTGCAACAAATGTTAAAGGTTTTGCTTTAAGAAGAAAAAGAGAAAGAAAAAAACAGAGGAAAATGGTCTAACAATAAAATGGCACTACATACATATCTATCAATAACAACTTTAAATGTAGATGGCTTAAATGCGCCATTCAAAAGACATAGGGTACCTGAATGGATAAGAAAACAACACCCATATATATGCTGCCCCCAAGAGAACTATCTCAGATCAAAAGACACACACAGACTGAAAGTAAAGAGATAGAAAAAGATATTTCATGCAAATCGAAAGGAAAAAAACTGGGGTAGCAGTACTCATATCTGACAAAATAGACTTTAAAATAAGGCTATAGTAAGAGACAAAGAAGGACACAAAATAACAATAAAGGGAACAATCTAACAAGAGGATATAACCCTGGTAAATATTTATGCACCTAACACAGGAACACCTAAATATGTGAAGTAAATCTCGATGGACATAAAGGGAGAGATCAACACAAATACACTCACAGTCGGGGATTTTAACACCCCACTGATTTCAATGGATAGATTTTCCCGACAGAAAATCAACAAGGAGACAACAAGGAGATAGCCTTAAACTACCCACAAGATCAAATGGATTTAATTGATATCTTCAGAGCATGTCATCCCCAAGTAGCAGAATATACATACACAAGTATGTTTTCAAGTACACAAGGGTAGACCACATGTTAGGACACAAAGGAAGTCTCAATAAATTTAAGAAAATTTAAATCATATCAAGCATCTTCTCTGAGCACAATGCTATGAAACTAGAAATCAATTATAAGAAGAACACTGAAAAACACACAAAGACATAGAAGCTAAATAATGTGTTATTAAACAATGAATGGGACAACAATGAGATCAGGGAAGAAATCAAAAGATACCTTGAAACAAATGAAAATGAGGACATGGCATATCCAAATCTGTGGGACACTGGGAAAGCATCCTAAGAAGGAAATTCATAGCATCACAGGCCTATCAAAAAAAAAAAGCTCAAATAAAGAATCTAATTTCACACTTAGAGGAACTTGAAAATGAACAACAAACAAAGCCCAAAGTGAGTAGAAGGAAGGAAATAATAAAGATCAGAGCAGAAATAAATGAAATAGAGTCTTAAAAAGATACAAAAGATCAATGAATTCAGAGCTGGTTCCTTGAAAAGATAAAAAAGATGGACAAAGATTTAACTAGACTCATCAAGAAAAAAAAGAGAGAGAACCCAAATAAATAAAATCAGAAATGAAAGAGGAGAAAGAACAACTGACACCCAAGAAATACAAAGGACTGTAAGAAAATATTATGAACAAATATATGCCAACAAGCTGGACAACCTGAATGAAATGGATAAATTCCTAGAAACATACACTCTTCCCATACTAAATCAGGAAGAATCAGAGAATCTGAATAGACAGATTATACCTAGTGAAATTGAAGCAGTAACCAAGACCTCCCAACAAACAAAAGCCTAGGACAGTAATGGATTCACAAGGTTTACCAATCATTCTGAGAACACCTCTACTTCTCAAACTATTCCATAAAACTCCCAATGAGGGAAGTCTTCCAAATTCATTTTCTGAGGTGAGCATTATCTTAATTCTAAAACCAGATAAATACACTACAAAGAAACAAAATTACAGGCCAATATCCCTGATGAACATAGATACTAAAATCCTCAACAAAATATTCACAAACCAAATACAGCAATGCATCAAAAAGATCACACACCATGATCAAGTGGAATTTATTCTGGGAATGCAAGGTTGATACAGCATTTGCTGATCAATAATTGTGATTCCCCATATAAACAAAATGAAAGATAAAAAACACATGATCGTATCAATAGATAGAGAAAAAAGTATTTGACAAATTCTAGTACCCATTTATGATCAAAACTATCAGCAAAGTGGGAATAGATGGACCATACCTAAACATAATAAAGGCCATATATGACTAACCCACTGCCATCATCATACTCAATGGGCAGATACTACAACCATTATCCTTAAGAACCAGAACAAGACAGGGATGTCCACTTTCAACTCTCCTATTCAACATAGTACTGGAATCCTAGCCACAACAATAAGACAAGAAGGATAACTAAAAGGCATCCAAATTGAAAAGAAAGAAGTAAAACTGTAATTATTTGAAGATGACATGATACTGTATATTTAGGGTTCTCTAACACTAAGGACACCACCAAGAAATTACTAAAATTGATAAATGAATTCAGAAAAGTAGTAGGATACAAAATTAATATCCAGAAATCAGCTGTATTTTTATATGCCAATAATGAACTAACAGAAAGTGAAATTAAGAAAACAATTCCATTCATAATTACTTCAAAAAAATTAAAAACCTAGGAATAAACCTAACCAGGGATGTAAAAGACCTATACTCAGAAAATTATAAGAAACTGAAGAATGAAACTGAAGAAGATACAAATAAGTTGAAGAACGTACCATGTTCATGGATAGGAAGGATTAACTACATTAAAATGTTCATAGTATCCAAAACAATCCATAAATTTAACACAATTCCTATCAAGATGTCAATGCTGTATTTCACAGAACTAAAACAAATATTTTGAAAATGTATATGGAACCACAGAAGGCCCCACATAGAAACAGCAATCCTGAGAAACAAGAACAAAGTTGGAGGAATCACGCTTCCTAATATCAAATTATAATATATGGCCATAGTAATCAATACAGCCTGGTACTGGCATAAAAACAGACACATAGTTCAATGGAACAGAATAGATAGCCCAGAAATAAACCCATACATTTATAGTCAATTAATTCAACAAAGTAAGCAAGCACATACAGTGGGCTAAAGATAGTTTATTCAATAAATGGTGTTGGGAAAGTTGGACAGATACATGCAGAAAAATGAAACTAGACCACCTACTTATACCACACACAAATATAAATTAAAAATGGATCAAAGACTTAAATGTTAGACTTGAAAACATAAAAGTCCTAGAAGAAAACATAAGCAGCAAAATCTCAGACATTGCTCATAGCATTTTTTATCAGATATATCTCCCCAGGCAAGGGAAACAAATGAAAAAAATAAACAAATGAGACTATATCTAATTAAAAGATTTTTGCACAGCAAAGGAAATTATCCACAAAATTAAAATGCAACCAACAGAATGGGAGAACATTTCTCCAGTACATGTGATAAGGGGTTAATACCTACAAAACTCAATACCCCCAAAAAATCCCAGTTAAAAAATATGCAAAGGACCTGAATAGATACTTCTCCAAGGAGGACACAGAAATGGCCAATAGACATATGAAAAGATGCTCAATATTACTAATCATCAGGGAAATGCAAATTAAAATCACAACGGGATAGCATCTCACACCTGTGAGAATGGCTATCATCAATAAATTAAGAAACAAAAGGGGCTGGTGAGGATGTAGATGTGCAGAAAGGGGAACCCTTTGCATTGTTGGTGGGAAAGCAGACTGGGCAGTCACTCTGGAAAGCAATGTAGAGATACCTCAAAAAATTAAAAGTAGATCTGCCTTTTGACCCAGCAATCCTACTTTTGGGAATATATCTGAAGGAACTCAAAACACTAATCTGAAAGAACATAAGCACCCCTATGTTCATTGCAGCATTATTTACAATCTCCAAGACATGGAAGCAGCCCAAGTGTCCACTAATAGATGAGTGGATAAAAACAACTATGGGACATTTTCACAATGGAATACTACTCGGCTGTAAAAAAGAAGAAAATTTTACTCTTTGTGACAGTATGGATGGACCTGGATAACATTATGGTAAGTGAAATAAGCCAGCCAGAGGAAGATAAATACTATATGATTTCATTCATATGTGCAATCTAATTAAAAAAAACTGGACTAACAAGGAAAATGGAAAGAGACTCATAGATGGAAAGCAGGAGGACAACTAGTGGTAGGGGAGGTTAGGGGATGGAGGAATCGAGAAAAAAGGAAAAAGGACTCGTGGAAATGGACAACAGTGTGGGGATTGCAGGAGGGAGGGAGGTATAATGGGACTAAATGATAATGGAAAAATACAATAAAGATTAAACTTAAAACAAACAAATTAGGAGAAAATGTATTTGAATGCCACTATAAAGTATGAAATTCAAATCTAAGCTTATCATATATCAGAACAAAAATAACTCTTATCAAAGTTGTTTCTTCAACCCTGGCTGGTGTGGTTCAGTAGATTGAGTGCTGGTCTGCAAAGCTAAAGGTCTGTGGTTTGATTCCTGGTCAGGGCACATACTGGGGTTGCCCGCCAGGTACCCAAGTTGGGGCTGTGCAAAGCAGCCAGTGGATGTTTCTCTTCCTCTCTTTCTACCTCCCTTTCTTTCTCTCTAAAAATAAATAAATAAAACATTTTTAAAAAATTTTCTTCTTCACTGTATTTTGCTATGAGAGATCTATAACTATCAAAGACTGTAACAGAATCTCAGTGTTCTCCTAACATTTTAACCTAAGGTTTCCTGTGGATAGAGAGGATAGGGCAGTACTGCAGAGGGGAGTGAAGCTTAGGCTTATTGCTTCTTGGAAACACTGGAGTTGGTATCACAAGTGGCTACTTTTACTTGCTTAAATATTGAAACAATGAAACAAAACTACTTCAGGAGGATGCTTAGGATCAGAGTTCAAGACAAATTTTTTAAAAAGTATAAAACAAATCTCATATTAATTCATAGACTTTAGATACACATGCTCTTTCAAAGATGAACAAAAATATTTTTGACATCTGAAACTATTATAAATAATATTAATGTCAACTATAATAAAAATAAATAAATAAACACTTTTGAAGCAACATGAAGCAAGTATTCTATTCATGTTTCGAAAGTACAGACAACATCTGTCTGAACTGCTTAAGAGTGCAAAGAGAAAAACTTTTGTTGCTATGTAAGGAAGGACAGATATTGGCACAAATCAACTGACAGAGATGGTAAATGTATCTTTAAAATACGCAAGCAGAATTCCCCCAGAGAAACAAATACTGACTTCATAAATTTTACCAGCTTAAAAACAGAAACCTAATGAGATAAACACTTTAGGATCCTAGGAACACATCATTAGCTTTGGCAATTGGGATGTTTTTCCATTTCACTAAGAAAAATGAATGCAATAATTGAATGATCAAAAGAAAACAAATTAATGCTATCACCGAAAATGTTAACATCCTTGAGTCAAAAAGGAGTAATGTTATGTTTTTCCAAGTAAAAGTAACTCACATATTTCACTCAGCTCACCATATTATATATAGTTATTGATGGCATTATTGTATTTGCCCGTTTCAATGCTTCCTGAATATCACAAAGTTCAAGGTTAATAATTTAAGAAAGTTGGAAATGTTAGTGTAGGATACAACATACATAAGATTGATTATCAGCCCTGGTTGGTGTGGTTTAGTAGACTGAGTGCTGGCCTGCGAACCAAAAGGTAGCTGGTTTGATTCCTAGTCAGGACACACGCCTGGGTTGCAGGCCAGGTCCCCAGCTGGGAGCGTGTGAAAGGCAACCACACACTGATGTTTCTCTCCCTCTCTTTCTCCTTCCCTTTCTTTAAACCTAAATAAATAAAATCTTTTTAAAATATCATCATCATTATTTAAAAAACTTAATCAGATTATATTCTCTATGGCAATAAAGTAATAAGCAAATTAATGTCGGGTTATGTTTACTCTTCTACTGTGAAAAGGATTATTTCTTAATTCTGGCTATAAATGAGCATTGAATACGGGCTGCCAGTACATGTTTAGTTCCATTTAATTTAACCTTTGTGAGAATTTTACCGTGTGGGAAACACCATGCTCTGAGCTTTGGGAGACAAGCACATAGCACAGAAGTAACACTATAGGCCCTAAAAGCAAAAGTCCCAGAGGCAAAACTTTGGATCTATGTCCATTACTATTACATGGTGAGACCTTGTGGGATTAATCACAGTATCTACTTTAAAAGGATATTGTTAAGATTAAGTGAGAGAATGTACATAAGTTACACCACCACATGGCATGTCAATAACTTACTACATGTTAACTCCTTTTATTAATTAAAACAAGGCCAAAGCCATTTAAAGGAAAATTCAACTATAGTGGATGTTGCATCAAGATTCTCATAATGCAAGACATGATTAGAGAATCAAACTGCCTCTGGGAATTCAGATGCTAGCCAAGGAAAAACATTTAAAATGCATATGTAAGCCTTTCAATAGAAATGCTTTCAAAAGAGAATAGAGAGGCCTGATGACTGAATGGGCCCCTCCAGCGATGTGCTCACCCAGCAGGAGTGAAAGAGCAGAACTGAAGAACCCAAATAACTGGCTTTTCTCCCACCTCCCTAAGAACTCAGTCTGCTAGGAGAAGGAGGAGCATGGGCCAGCAACCGTGGAAGCCAGGACCAGACACAGCTGCCTTTGTGAACAGACGTCTGAAGAAGGAAGACAGAAGCGGCACTTGAAAAGCAAGAGTCAAGGTGGAGCAACTTGTTTTATTTGTGTGTTATTTCCACTCCCAATTTTTGTTTCTGTATGTGCTTCCTTCTCTCTCATGGCATGGATTTCAATTTATTTAAGCCCCTCAATTCAAAGGAAGTTCCAGTTGAGTGACTGCTTCAATTCAATTTATTTAGTATATTGGCAAGCAAACTACAGAAATGAAAGTAAAATCATGCAAACACTTACTAGGTATATTTTTAAATCATCAATTTTCAATAAGTCACCTAAAGAGGGCATAATGCCTCTGTTAGTTTTTATAATTAATACACTTAGGCTAAGTGAAAAACTTCTTTGAATGCCTGGTTGTGTTTTTATTACACTAATTTGTATTTCCTTGGTCAAATTACTTGAGTTCTGTGCATCTCAGTGAGCACAGATGTAGTAATAGAAAACTATACTCAGTGATCTCATCAGACAATGTCAAATCTGAGATTATTTGATATTATTTGCATTGAAAACCATAAGAACCTGAAAAACACATTTCACCCAAGAGCTTTCTTAACTCAAGTACAAATGCAGAAGGAGCACATTCACTGTCTTTGTTAATTTAAAACAGTCAAGCCATGAGTTCACATATCAAAGATATTTCTGTCTCTATGGATAAAGACTTTTAATCAATGTTTTTGAAAGAGGTACATAAAAAGAGACTATAAGACCCCCAAGGAGATGGCACTGATGTGCCTTGGCAATGAGGTAAAAATGAATTCGAGAACATCTTAAAACTTCTATCTAACATGACATGAACCTATTTTACAAACTATAAGTTTTCCTCCTTCAATGTTAAAGTGAGGTACAAGTTTAGTGCAAAATAAATTATGTAGAAAATGACGTCGTAAGATCATGGTTGCCAAATCAGGCAGTTAAAGCGTCACCATTTGTATTTGTGTAAAATTCAAGGGATAACACAGTGTTTATAATTTTTACATCTATCCATTCAAGCGGTTTATTAAAATATACATAAAAGACCAAAATTATCAATTAAAGTGAAAGGATAAGAGGAACCGAGGAGAACTTGAAAATATTTGTAGGAAAACTTCAGTTACGTCTTGGTATCTTAACGCACTTCCATGACACCCTGCGACCTACCTCATTCCCCCACCCCATCTCTCACAGCCCCTCACAGGCTAAATTCTGGGATCGGCCTCATGCTTCCCTTTATCCTCCCACAAGGCCTTGGACAAACTGCTCTCAAAGACAACATGTGCTGTTCTGTGTTAAGCTTGTTGACTTTTTTTTGTCTGCTGTCCATGAGATTATGAGCTCTTGTAGGGCAGAAACTGCACCGTTTTATCTTTGGGTGGTCAGTACCTATCACAGAGGTATTGCAAAAGACTGTTGAATGAATGAATCTAAGCATAGCATTACAGAAACCACAGAGACTTTGATAACAGAGATAGTTTACTGGAGCTTGAGGATAACCACATTTTTCTCTTTCAGACACGTTTACCTCTTATTTCCATCTCATTAGACAAGGAGGATATGTATTTTTCTGGTGCCTGGTAATAAAACCTTTGAAAAACAGAAGTTTACAGCTATTCAAGAGGACTTTTGAGCTAAGAAAATTTAACGTAAGAGTTAAAACAAAGGATAAAAAATTAACCAATATCAGAATTTTTTGTCATATTCTTAACTAACTGGAAAATTACAAGAGTATACTGGCATTTCAATATTTCAAATAGTGCTGTTGTGCTATACTAATAGCCTTACTAATGTTTACTAGAATTTCTGTCAATACTAATGTATAAAATAAAATTTTTCATCTTCTCACAATAAAGAATATTGGTACTTAAATCATTTTGCACCAACAATATATGAAAAGATGCTCAGTATCACTAACCATTAGGGGAATGAATATCAAAACCACAATGAGATATTACCTCACATTGATTAGGATAACTACTATTAAAAATAAAACCATAAACTTTTAAGTGTTGAAAAGGATGTGAAGAAATCAGAATACTTGGACAAAATTGGTGGGAATATAAAATGGTGCAGCCATTATTTAAAACAGTATGGAGGTTCCTCAAAAAATCAAAAGTAGACTTACCATATGATCCAGTAATTCAACATAGTCAAAACAACTTAAAACAGGGTTTCAAAGAGATATTTATACACATATGTTCATATTAGCACTATTCACAATAACCAAAAGGTGGAAGCAACTCATGTCTCCATCGATGGATGAGTAGATAAACAAAATGTGGTAAACACATACAGTGGACTGTTATTCAGCCCTGAAAAGGAAGGACACATACTAAACTACATGAGGATATTAACCTAAGTGAAATAATCCAATTACCAAAGATACTGTATGGTTCCACTGAAATGAGGTATCTAGAGCAGAGGTCCCCAACCCCTGGGTGGTGGACCAGAAGCCAGTGCAAGCTAAGCTGCCTGAGCTTTGCCTCCTATCACCCGGCCCGTTCGCCTATCCATCCACAGGGGGTAAGTGAGCGAAGCTCACCTGGGCCCCTGAGCTCTGCCTCCTGCCCTCTGACCCCATCCTCCATAAAACCAGTCCTTGGTGCCAACAAGGTCAAGGACCACTGATCCAGATTAGTCAAATTTACAGAAACAGAAAATAGAATGGTAGTTGCTGGTGGCCAAGGGAAATGTGAGTTTTTATTTCCTGGGTATATAATTTCAGTTTTGCAAAATGTTCTAGCAATTGCTTATGTAACAATGGAAATATATTGACTAGTTCTGAACTGTACAGTTCAAAATGGTTCAGAGGGTAAATTTTATGTCATACAAGATCTGTCCAGAAAGTATCCAGCCTTGTACTATGAAAAAGAGAGACATTTATTGAGAAACATACAAGATACAAGAAACATTATAATAGGAAAATAACACCTCAGTTCCCTTCAAAGTTATGACCTTCTTGAGGCAATCTGTTCATTGGTGGCCATTTGAATCAAGCCATTAGCAGCCGCAGCATGATGTTCCTTCTGCTCTGGTAGCAGCAGCCACGGAACAAATTTTGCCATAACACCTTTCATGCCAAGATCCTGCATCAAAATCTTAGACACAGTAGTTTTTGGAATCCCCAGATCAGCTTCCAGTTCTCGCACTGTCAGGCCACCGATCTTTGTTATTGCAGCCAGTACACATTCAACATTCTCAGGTGTTCAGCTTGTAGCAGGTCTTCCAGAATGTGGATCACTTTCAACAGATTCTTGAATGTCTTTGAAGTTTTTGCACCACATTTTTATTTGTGCTGTACTCACTGCCTTCTCACCCCAAAAGCCTTCTAAATCATCCAAATAGTTTCCACAGAGGAATGTTCAAGCTTAACGCAAAATTTGATGCAGATTCACTGTTCTACTTGCTCAGTCTTTTTGAAAGTAAAGGCCACACAGTACACATGCTCACTCAGCAGCATCTACTGCCCCCACTGACTAGTGCAGTGAAGTCATCATTGTTCATGCACATTCCAATCCACTTTCCTTGGCTGCCAGATTACACCGATGTCACACAAACCATTCTCATTTTATTAACAATGGCTGGACTTTTTGCCAGACAGACATCATATCTGTATCTCCACAATTAAAAGTTTTTTGAGTAATTTTGCACTTTTTACAGCCTCACTCCTTCTAACAACCATGTTTAAACACTTGCTAATTTTGTACTACCAAAGTCCAAAGAAACACTTCAGGGTCAGAAATTTTGCAAAAGAAACAGAATAAAAAATACCTTTCCTCCGCTTCATTTCTCAGCTCCTGCAAATAGTGAAATCTTCATGTCTGCTCCATCTCCTCTTAGTCACTGTTTTACCCACAGTCTTGACCCTGAACTTTTTGTGCATTTGTTTCAGATTAGTAATATCAAGTCAGCTTGCTTGCATGTTTAAAAGAATGATCCAGAAGAGAAGCCAAACAAAGTCTAGAGAATGATCATTTCAGGTAATAGTCAATACTCAAAAGGAAATAACATAAGAGCTCACCCTTAATTTTATCAAAGCATAGAACTAAAGGCACTTAGTTAAATACATAAAATCCAAGATTCTATGTTCTTAGTCCAAATTAAAGGGGAAACAAAGATGCATTCACATCTATCTATTTCTAATACATGTCTTGTTCTTGACTAATATTATTATTCTGCCTTTTACAGACTCAGCTGGAATCTAACTGTCTGAACAAATCTCTCACCAGGCTCTTGTAGAACTCTTAAAATGTACTTGAAGGAATCTGAATACCTCAGAATTGTACCTTAATGTAATATATTTAAATATGAAAAACTTTGATCACTCTATAATTCTCATTAAGAAAGACATATTTATAAATTAGTTTTTAAAATTTCAGTTATCATATGGTTCTAAGTTTTTTCTTCCAAAAAGTCAAGATTATAATTATCGATTATATACAATTGGTTGAAACAATAGAACTATATTACAAATCTTATTAAATAATTACTAAAATAAACAAGTAAAATTGTATTGAGTCTTGACCAGGTAGTTCAGTTGGTTAGAGCATTGTCCCAATACACCAAGGTTGCAGGTTCTACCTTGGGTCAAGGCACATACAAAAATCAACCTATCAGTGCATAAATAAGTAGAACAACAAATCCTCTCTCTCTCTCTCTCTCTCTCTCTCTTTCTCTCTCTCTCTCTCTCTCTCTCCCCCCTTCCTTTTTCTTTCTAAAATCAATAAATAAACAAATGCTGGTGAGGGTGTAGAGAAAGGGGAGCCCTTTTGCATTGTTGGTGGGAATGCAGATTGGTGAAGCCACTGTGGAAAGCAGTATGGAGATACCTCAAAAAATTTAAAATGGATCTGCCTTTTGACCCAGCAATCCTACTTTTGGGAATATATCTGAAGGAACTCAAAACACTAATCTGAAAGAACATAAGTGACCCTATGTTCATTGCAGCATTATTTACAATCTCCAAGAGATGGAAGCAGCCCAAGTGTCCATCAGTAAATGAGTGGATAAAACAACTATGGAATGTTTTCACGATGGAATACTACTCAGCTGTAAAAAAGAAGAAAATTGTATCTTTTGTGACAGGATTGATGAACCTGGATAACATTACGCTAAGTGAAACAAACCAGTCATGGAAAGACAAATACCATATGATCTCACTCACATGTGGAATCTAATGAACAAACTTAACTAACAAAGAAAATGAGGAGAGATTCATAGATGAAGAGCAGGTTGACAGCTGTGGCAGGGGAGGTGGGGTTAGGGAGTGGAGGGATCAAGCAAAAAGCACAAAGGACTCATAGACATGGACACCAGTGTGGTGATTGTGGGGGGAAGAGGGTATAAGGGATATAATGGTAATTGAAAAAATGCAATAAAATCAATAAATAAATTTTAAAAATTGCATTGAAAATGCACCCCTAACATTAATATGATTTTTTATTCAATTATTTTGTATGTCCATTGAGAGACTATTACCTATTACTAGAAATGAGAAGGGTTTGGTATCAATATTTTTAACATTTGCATAGAGAACTTGTTCACATAAATACATAGTAACAGATAGAAGAGTTTAGTTATAGCAACAGATTTAATTCTGTGAACTCTCTCCAAGATATATGAAAACCCCACAAAGTGATTCATCATGAAATATTTAATTTTGTTAAAGACTGAAAACAACCTGAGTAGTGAAGGATTTATTACCTAATGCTTAACATCCTTCATTTTGTCTAACAAAAATCATAATTAAATTAATCTGTTTTGGGGTTGTTTTTGTTTGCATAATTTTTCACCCTGGAGCAGCCACCACCATCACATTATGGAGAGATGAGAGCTGCTCTTTCTTTCAGAGTGGAGGGGTACCTAGGAACAGGATGGGAAAGGAGAACCCGCTTTAGAGGTGCCGACCAGTGAGATCAAATTTTAGCAGGGTATACACAAGAAAGATTAAGTTATGAGCACTGAATCTCAAAACCATCCAAGTGCTTGTGAATGCCTTGGAGAGTCTTTGTGGGTCCCCAGAGGCATGGACACCTTGCTTGAGGATCGCGGCTCTGGATGTGTGTGGCCCGAGGAACACAGCTGCCACATGTCAGAGGGCTGTGCGAGATAAGCTTCTACGGAACATTGTGGGCTCTAGGAAGAAGTCTCCTTGGTGTTTTAAAGGGACATGCTTTATGAAAAAAAATTCTGATATTTATAAAGAGAAGAAAAAATACTTGAGAAAGGGAAAAATGACTAAATAACAAGCCTAAGTACTGGTGTAAGTTTCATTTAGTGCACATGTGGTATTTGGGTATAATTCTATGTTACACTTAATAATCACTAACCTTAGTTAAGCTGACACCATTTGCCAGGCACTGTGCATTCCTCGTGCACTGTTTTGTTTATATTCAGAGCAATGCTCAGCTTGATACTCATCATGCCCATTTTATAGAGAAGAATCTGAGTCTTCAATTCGAACACGAGTAACTTGCCTAAGGTCATGCAGCCAGGAGGCAACCAGTATGTGTGGGGAAGCCTATATATAAGCTTGGCAGCAAAGCCCCAGTGTTACTTCCGCCACTGGGCCCTTGATTGGACTAGTTTAGGAAAGTGGATGGACCCTGAAATGCAGATTTAATCATCTGTTTTCACTTTTATGAAAATATGTTTGAAACTGTTACAATTTTAAAGCACATCTAAAATATCAATTCTACAACCTGAACATTTATGTAGCCTAATTACCTTTTGGAAAAACTAAGAATATTTTTTGTAACTTAAATTGCCTGGATCAAGAACAAATTTTGTGTTAAGTCAAATGATTTAAGAACATAAATATTCTCATCATTTGTTTTAGCTCATGGAAAATTGGCTTCCTTTAGGGTAAACCATTAAAAAAACTGAATTAATTGGCTGAACTTACATTTGGATAGTTTTTACTCATTCCCTGGAATCAGATCAAAACTCTAATATTTAAATAAGTTTCATGCTTCCAGTGACATGAATAATTTTATTCATTTGTATTATTAGCAACCTTAAGCTTTAAAGCAAACATTAAATTTGGAAATTATATGTGATTTAATAAGTTTTATAGTTGAAAATTTTAAGTTTTCCCACATGTAATACATCAGATAATTGATTAGAAGTGAGGTACAGAAATACAAAAGGCTGTGAATAGCACAAAAATGTAATTATTTGCTCTGAATGGAGGAACCCTGATTGCATTATATTCAACCTTCTGAGAGAACTGTCAGGTTACCTTTATTGTCTGTTCTGAGATCGCTCAGTGACTTGTGAAGGAGTAGAGAGATTGAACAATAAAAAGAAAAGGTTAAAGTTGCAAAGAGTTTATTATTGGACTCTGCACGTACATGTCTATTAATTCTCTTTATATGAATATTGTTCAAGCAGGTCAAAATGATTTCCATTCAAGTTAAAACACACGAATTCTTTAAGCCTTCAAAAAAATAAGTTCTGACAGCTTGTTTTGAAAACTTTCCATCCATTATTGTCTTGAATAGAAAATGACATTGAAATCTACTAATATTTTTAACAGGTAACATATTTCACAGGCAGCACGAGAATGTGCAAACAGGGATGCATTTGACAGGAATGTCTGATTATCTGATCTCTCTGTATTCTCAAGTGAGTAAGAAAGTAAAAAGGGAAAATACTTTTCATTTATGTTCTGGATATTTTATTCAGGGTATCTATTTTAGGTCTTACTAAGTTTCATGGTCAATCACAAAAGAAAAGGGAATGTATTCATTATTAAAAAATAATGGGTTCTGGCTGTACAATAAAGAGAATGATATCACAATTTGCCCTAACTTATGAAGCTGTAGTGCTACAGTCTGCAGAATCCACAGATTTATTACAACCCCCTCTAT
The DNA here is from genome assembly GCF_004126475.2 of Phyllostomus discolor. Lineage (NCBI taxonomy): Eukaryota > Metazoa > Chordata > Mammalia > Chiroptera > Phyllostomidae > Phyllostomus > Phyllostomus discolor. The sequence goes on along the minus strand of NC_040912.2, from coordinate 68,544,194 downwards.
TGCCCTACACTTCTCTCAAATCGCTTACTTTATACCTCTCTCTCACCAGCATCCAAACAAAACTCATTCTTTTATATGGGCAGTTCAAATGGGCATTTAATTGTTGTGCATAATTTGAAAGTTCATGATCTAGTGTTCTAATGAAATATAATGCTATGTAGCCCAAACCAATGTCTTCACATTGTGGTCTTGACTACTGACTTCTGATTTTCCTGCCCTCAACCACTTTCTCTCTGATTGCTGCCAGAGTCATCTTTGTGAAGCTCAGTTCAAATCACATCATTGCTCCTGAACACATGGGACCGACCTTGTCACATTAGGAAGTGAGAGCAACTACCTATCCTTCTATTATTTAGAAGCAATGTGATACCTCTTTTGGAAGTGGTGGGAGGGAGGGGAGGCTGGAGAGGAGAAGCAAAGAAAGTGAATGGGTAAAGAGACATCAAATTCCCAAGGCAGAGTTTTTCTATGAAGAGCCCTCAGGCAGGGTACAGAGCACAGGAGGCCTAAGGATCAGGCACATGGACAGGACCTGTGGCAAGATAGAAGCAAGGGAAATTTCTTGGCAAGTGGGATAAGGGAAGCTGGGACAAAATCATTAAACAAGGCCAAACAATTTGAGCAATTTACAGCCAGCTAATGAATTACAGGTCTTATCTTCCTTAACCAAGGACACTTAGGAGCAAATGCGTTACACATTCCAGACCGTCCTGGAGCAGACCATGCTTGGTCCCAGTACTTCTCTTTTTTCTTTTTTTTAATCCTCACTTAAGAATATGTTTGTTGCTTTTAGACAGAAAGGAAGGAGGGGGGAGGGGGGATGTGAGAAAGAAACACTGATAGGTTGCCTCCCATACACACCCCAACCAGGAATTGAACCCAAAACCTTTGGTGTGCTGGATGATGCTCCAACCAACTGAGCCACCTGGCCAGGGCTGTCCGGGATCTTCTTAATGATGTTCTTGAAAGTAAAATTAACCAGAAATAACCCTGACCCCACTCTGTACACATTTTAATGAATCAACATATCGAAGAACACACCTGGAAAGCTAATGAATATTCTGTTAACACCTTCCCCTGAGACCTCCCCTAGGATTCCCACTGGCCAAAGAAAGATAAAAAGCCTCAAGACCATGAATCCACAATGTGCTCTTTCTAGAGAACACTGATGATGTCTTGTATCTCTGCTCTCTGTCTCCTCAACTCTAAGGGTCCCCATGAGATTGCAACCAGGGGAGCAGTGGGCAACAGCAGCTCGCCCCAGGCTGACCCCCTGAACCTGTCTCCAAGGCCCTCTTTACTCTGATTTTCCGGTGAGCTGACAGCAGCCCTGCCTTGGCTCACTTCTGTCACTGTGACTTCTATTTCTCAATGAACCAAAGCAAAAAAGAGCTAAGTGAGCCACTTAGGCTCTCTCCTGTTACTTCTTCTAGTCTAAGTTCCTCCTTTATTTCACTGACCTCAGCTTTAGTAAACACACTCTCAAAATCACCTGGACTCATGCTGTGAAATCTTGCCTGCACAAAGTCAAGAACCCACATACAACAGGCCAGCTGGAGGCAGACCTGCTGCGGGCCCAGGCCAGTCTGGTAACCAAATGGGTAAGTTGCTGTGAGATCCAGAGCATGTACCCCTCCCCACTGTCCCCCTCCCTTCCATCTGACCTATCTGAGGGAAGGGAACCGCCGTTCTAATAATGGCTGAAGACTCATATTTGAGCCATCTTCATCTGCCCTCCTTCTCAATTCATCACCAATTTGTGTCTACCTCCAAAAGGTACTCACTTATCTCCTTCCATATTGACATATGTAGCATATGGAAACTATCCAGCCAATATGTATGGAAGGAATGAAAAACCTCATTTAACCTGGTGGAAATTGTTCCTCTTTTATAGATAAAGAAGTTCAGAGAGGTTGAAAGATGTGCCTGAGGTCATACAGTTGGTATGAGGACTTCTCTGTGGGACACCTTTCCCAAGGCCCCTAGAGGTCATGCCTTGGAGTTTTTCTTTTTAATCTTCTAGATCCCACACAATAGGCCCAGTGCTAGTGGTTTATTTCTCTCTCCATTAGAGTAAAAGTGCAGTCAGACATTTGCTTATCATGCAGATTGAAAGGATGTCATCATTGTCCCACTTATATTTTAAATCACATTTCTTTACTTTAAGAGTAATTCCATGAAAGCATGAAAATTAGATATATTTCCTTAGCATAATATTTTTCTTCTGTGACTTCCAAGTTTAGAGTAATGATTTTACCTTCTCTGATCCAAATACATATTATTTATGTGAATGATTTGGGTAATCAAGCACATGGGAGAAATCTCAGACTTTTTAAGTAGAAATAAAATTTCCAGTAGAAATCATTTGGGCACAGTACTTTTTTCAGCAGGGAGAGAAGGCTGTGGTACTTGGAACTACTGGATTCTGGAAGACTAGACACTGGGCTTAGAGAAGCTGATTAAAGGGGGAGCCATACAACATGAATACATACAGGGGTGGACAAAAGTAGGTTCACAGTTGTGATTATGTGAAACACAGTTTATTTTTGACCATTATTTATTAATTATTGTATTATTTTCCACACAAACAATTGCAAACCTGTTTTTCCCACCTCTGCATAAATACAGGGAGACCTGGATTTCTTCTCCCATTTGCAATCCCTTTCTCTGAATATTAAATACCTGCTTCATCGAGCTCCTAAGAACAGATTTCGTTAAGTGTGGCAGAGGGATGAGAGGACAAGCTGCTATGAGACAAAGCGGATGGGGGGTGGGGATGGGGATGTTCCATATCAGTAAGTGAGGAGTCAAAGAATCACTGCCTTATAGGCAGATGCCCCACAGAGATAGAGCTAACAAAAGCAATGAAATCTATCTGCATATGACAGCAGATATAGAATGCAGACGATGTATGTGTGTGGAATCCCAAGAAAGAATCCATCTTTGTTTTAGTTGCACTCAGAGAAATTTCAGTTCCACATCATGATTTTGGGACACTAGATAATTCAAAGGAATTCAAGGTTAATAGGTGGTCTGAGGTTCAGGTTGAAATCAAATAGAAATATACACAAAAGACAAAGGATAAAACGAATACATTTTTGGACGCTAAATCTAAAATCCTAGTGCTAACTTTACAGTACTTTAAGAAACCCAATATACTACAAAATTGTTTTAAGTATAAAAACAATGTCCAATGACTGACAAATGCTGAAAACATTCTAAATAATTTTGTGGCCTAGGCCATTTAAATTGCACTGAAGATTTATCTCCATCTCTACTTAGCAATACAGCCTTCCTAAAGCATGCATGAACAATCAAGTAACATTGAAAAAACAAATATGTATAATGCAATGAAAGAAAAAGGTCAAAGCTCTGCTGTCTAAGCATTTTTGCCTGTTTTCCTTTCACCGTTGGATGAGCAAGTCAAGCTATTAGTGCAGTACCTAAAAGAACCACTTGAGGGCAATACAGCATTTTTGTTTTATCTCATAGCTTTGCAGGTTTCCTGGCTATTCCTTTCAAATTTGAAGACACCTTTAACTATATAGGAAGGAAAGCTTGTATTTCATTTTAAATTTGCAATGCATAAATCACATAAGGCAAATGCAAGTCAGATTTTTCTCCTGAAGGGAGCAAAAGTCTGTCTTGTTTTAGCCGACAAATCAATTTTTACCTTGTTGGCACAGTTGGGAATATCTTATACTTAGGATTTTTCACAGTCTTTGAATATATTTCTAAGAACAAAAGAAACTTTTAATAGAAATGTTTAAAATGACAAATAATAAGATTTAAAATGTACTGGTGGGAAATTGTTTTGTTTCTATATCTGAAGAAAAAATGTAAATATCTGTCTTCTTCACTGGGTACACATTTTAAAAAAACTTAAGCATTAAAGTTATGATTTTTTGAGACATTCCTGCCTTAGTTTTGATTGTTATTATAGTTTACATTCACATGCTACTTTATAAAGGGATTGTTTTATTATTAATTATTCTTTTCAGTAATTTAATGGGCGGAATGTCTATTCCAAGCCACCTACCTTGCTGCATCTGCTGAGTAATAGGTATTATGTCAGGCACTGAAGGTTTGTTTCCTTTTTAAATAAAATATAAACTTAATCTCTTCTTTCAAGGATTTTAAACTTATTTAGGCAAATAAATTTTTCTTCTTTTTTGTTCTCCTGAATCCTTGCTGACTTTATCTGATATTTTTCTCCTAACGTATTTTCTAGTCCTCAGAAGCTATCTATCATTACCACAGTAATGGAGAACTCTGGTGAGCCTTGTTGTCAAAGCCCAGGAATCAAGATTTATAAAATTAAATTCAGTAATTCTCTATGTGCCTGCACAGAAGTGGAAAAATTCAGGAAGTTTTCAGGGAGTTTTTGCCTTGATTTATAGTTCCATTACTGAAAGATCCATCTTAACAATTTCTTATTGTTTGGAGGGTACTGAAAGAAGAGATTACAGCTGCTCTGTCTTTGAACATTGTTCTTGTTTAGCAAAGTCATCTATCAAAAAAATAATGAGAAACTCAGATGGAGAAGAGGAAGAGCAAGAAATTGAAAACTTATTTAAAAAAATAATGAGAGAAAACTTTCCCAATTTGGCAAAAGAAATAGACACACAAGTCCAAGAAACTCAGAGAGTCCCAAACAAGATGGACCCAAAGAGGGCCACACCAAGACACATCATAATTAAAATGCCAGATGTTAAAGAAAAAGAATATTAAAAGCAGCAAGAGAAAAGCAGAGAATTCCCTACAAAGGAGTTCTCATGATTTCTCAAAAAAAAAATACCTTTACAGGCAAGAAGGGAATCGCAAGAAGTATTCAAAGTCATAACAAGCAAGGACCTATATCCTTGCTTGGATATAGATTTTCTAGATTACTCTATCTAGAAAAGCTATCATTTAGAATGGAAGGGCAGATAAAGTGCTCTCCAGACAAGGAAAAGCTAAAAAAGTTTATCATCACCAAGCCCTTATTATAGGAAATGTTACAGGGAACTATCTAAGAAAAAGAAGAAGATCAAAACTATAGACAGTGAAATGACAACAAACTCACAACTATCAGTAACTGAAACTAAGGAAAAAAATAAAAACAACTAAGTGAACAACTAGAATAGAAAGAAAATCACAGAAATGGAGATCACATGGAGAGTTATCAGAGGAGAGGGAGGAGGAGGAAAAAGGAGGAAAAGATACATGGAATAAGAAGCATAAATGATAGGCACCAAGTAGACCAGGGGAGTTAAGAATAGTATAGGAAACAGAGAAGCCAAAGAACTTATGTGCATGACCCATGGACATGAATTAAGTGGGGGGAATGCTGAAGGAAATGTGGTGTACTGGGCAGAGGGGGACAAAGGGAAAAATGGGACAGTAATAGCATAATCAATAAACTATAATTTTAAAAAAATAACAGAAACTAAAATATTAAGATGGTGCCATTCTCTGTGTACACACAGTATTCCAAACATTGTTTATACTACTTATTTTTACTCTAAACATTTCTTTATTTATAAACATGTTCAGTGAGACAATGGAAATCAAGCAGCACTTCTGTGCTGGACAACGGCAGAAAGAGAAAAAGCCTTCATAGACTAATTTATAAGAGTTTTGATGACATCCATAGGCCATCAACTCCTAGGCTGCATTTGGAAAAAATAACATTTGCTCTTGGCAAGTCCTCAACTGGGCCATTTCCTCATCCCCGCAAGGGTATCCATTAGATAAGGAGAAGTGGCTTCAGACAGGTGAAAAGGGTTGAGCAAAGGACGAGGGAAATACACATCCTCACTTTCAAGACACCACTGAGGAATTCCCTTTCCCATCCTTACAGCACTCTAAAGGAATTCCCTTACCTCTCCTGTTTCACGCTTTCAGAAATTCCAGAATATTAGCTAACCTTCATTTTTCTGGATATATAATTAATAATTGCCCCTCAGTTTTCCAAGTAGTAGAGGAAATCATTTTTAAATAATAATGGGAATAATAATTAGCAAATGTATTCATTAGAGTTAAGTTTTACCTTATGTTGTCACTGTAACACATTATATATGTACATATACATATAACATATAATGCAGACATTTCAGTTAATTATATTTGCATATATGTACCAGTTCACTACACTAATTCAGAAAAGATATATTTGAATTCACATATAACATTTTTTATTACAGAATATATTCTTAAATCATATTTTTCCAAGATGAAAGTTTTTAGTATGTTATAATTAATAAGGCATCTTAATAAAAGTGACAATGAAAGAAAAACACGCATTGTAAACACGGCTTGAGCGGCTGTGTGTGCCAGGCACTCTGTGAGCTCTGGGGACACAGGTCACCTGTTGGTCTGGACCTCAGGCTCATGTGTTAAGTGGTCATTTTTGATCAAATAAACATGACCACAATTAATGAATAATGAATTTTCTCCCTATTTAAGATAACAATTTGATGTTCAGTATTAAAATAATAGTATTAGTATTTTCAGTATTTAATAAATTCACGAAATACCTGACAAACCTTTTATGGAAAAAGTCAGGAATGAATAAAATGAATGAGTGAATAAAAATTTTCAAAACAGGAGACAAATATCCTATAACAGTATGAATTTATTCTGCATTGATGGGATGCATTTTAAAATCATGTGCAGTTGAAAAACAGTTATTATTTTTATAGAGCAAACATATATCTAAATAATCTCTAATGCTAATGTGGGCTGATCAGATAACTGCTTTTTTGCAATTATTATTTTGATTATTAGTCTAAGACAGCTTACCCACCTGTTTATTTATTAAATTTTGTGCTGTTATCTATGATTTCTATTATATAAAATCATGCTTTAAAATGAACACCCCTGGTGCAATTTTTAAATTTAATCCACGAGTAGATTAAGTGATACATCAAGTCATTATACAAACTCCCAGAAGCAGGCTTTACTCACATTCTTTCTAAATCTGATATAAATCTCCCCGGCCTGCAGAAGGGCCAGATGCTCAGTGAAAACATCTTTTACAAGGTCTGTTTCCACCAGTCTGCAGTTTAGATATAAAAACGAAGATTGGGGAGAACACTTTCTGAGGTTGAAAACCATACTGTAACTTATACTTGCTTCCAAAGACATTACTCATTTTTTACCCTGGAATATATGAGCTCTCTCACCTGACATGATGAAAAGCACTGCAGAAATACTGATGACAAATGAAGCTAACTTCATTCCTACAACAGATCATGTTTCCAAAACTGAATAGGAGATATATGCATTCTTTTAAAAGGGTCCCTTGTAAATAACAACATTTCCTGCTTGCCAAGGTTCACTCTCCTCTGCCACATTTGCTGATCGCATCTATTTGAGAGGCACTGCTGGCAGTGGAAATGGAAGAGTGGTCCCCCAAAGGCCAACGCAGTGGTGGTAGACAGCTGATGATTTAGAGCCCCAGACTGAGGAGAAGTTTGCTTTAACTTGGGTTTCCAGTGGAGATGATTCTCACAGATACCAAGTGGAGAGAAGGCTGCAATGGCTCGTGTTTCCCCCTTTCTGTCAAAGTGGCCCTGCCAAGACGTTCAGATTATGATGTCCTTCTAATGCATTTACTGAAAAAAACACTGGAAGATCATTATAAAATACAGGGACTGTGTTAGACAGGGATTGAACAGACTTGGGCATCCTGGATGGTGTGGCTCAGTGGACTGAGCGCTAGACTGCAAAGCAAAGGGTTGTCAGTTAGATTCCCAGCCTGGGGCACATGCCTGGGTTGCAGACCAGGTCCCCAGTGGAGGGTGTGCAAGAGGTAACCACACATCATTATTTCTCTCCCTTTCTCCCTCCCCTCCCTTCTCTCTAAAAATAAATAAATAAAACCTTTTAAAAATAAACAGATTTGGGCAAGTTACTCACACAGTTAAATTTTTAAAAATGATCTTCAACTGAACCCAATCCAAGACCATTTATTGAGAGCTGACTACATTCAAGGAATCATCTTCATATAACTTTCGAACACTGAATCATCAAATGAACATCTTTCAATGTGGGATGGTTGATCAAACTATGAATTCATTTATGTCTCAACTAGATAAATAAGGCTTTCACAGTTCTTCCTGTCAGGAAGTCACAAATCACTCCAGCAATACATTTTCATCAAAGCAGTCAGCTATGATCTGAGGTATAAAGAATCTTCAGATGTCAAAAACTAGTTACAGATATGAGAGTTTCCTCTCTACTGGACAATTTTACAGTGGATGAAGGGATGATCTGCCACTTTTTACTCCAAGAGCCAAATTTCAATTATGACATTTGTAGTCAGTCTATGTGACCTGTGTATAAAGATAGCCATGAATGCATTTGACCAAAAGGTATAGCAAGAATGGTTATGAAAGTGTTGTAAATTCATAAATATGACCAAAGTATTTTATAATTAAATTGAGAACTTCTTAGAGGAAGAAAAAATTGAATAAATTATCACTTAGATTGTATATTATATTTACCAAGAAAATGACATTGCCTTAGCAAAAAGGTCTGTACATTAAATGGCATGTGAAAAGATGCTCCACATCACTAATCTTTGGGATAAGCAGATCTCAAACCCACAGTGAGATATTACCTCACACCTGTTAGAATAGCCAGTATCAAAAGATAAGAAATAACAACACTGAGGATGTAGAGAAAAGAGAACCCTTGTATAATGTTGGTGGGAATGTAAATTGGTTCAACCACTGGGGAAAACAGTATAGATGGTCCTCCAAAATTACAATAGAACTATCATATGATCCTACTTACACTTCTGGGTAATTATCTGAAGAAAAACAAAAAACACTAATTTGAAAAGATATGTGCACCCTACATGTTCATTGCAGCATTATTCACAATAGTCAAGATATGGAAGCAATGTAAGTGCCCATTGATGGACAAGTGGACTAAAAAACTATGGGGTGTGTGCATGTGTGTGTGTGTGTATGCGCAAAAGAACATACATATGATGGAGCTTGAGGGCATTATGCTAAGTGAAATAGGCCAGGCAGAAAGGCAAATGCCGTATGATCTTTTGTGTATGTGGGATCTAAAAATAAATAAACAAATGAATAATTACAAGTTCATAGATACAGAGAACAGACAGATGGTTTCCACGGGTGGACAGTGGGGGTTGGGTGGAAAAAATGGGTAAAATGTTTTTTCTTGATTTGTTTTAAATAAATCAAGTAAAAATAAAATAATATGGAAAAATCTTTAAGATATATTTTAAGTGATAAAAGCAAGACATAAATCAGTGTATGTAATTTACTACCATTTGAGTAAAGAACAAAAATGAGGAGAGCAGGATATCTACCTAAAACGTTGGATCAAACAATATAGTAAGCAAATGTTTCAATGCTATTATTATTTCCTTTTTTTCCACCTCCCTCCCCCTTTTAAAGTTGAAATCCATTGGAAATATCTAACACTTAAATTTTAAATTATTTTTATGTTATAGAAGAGAATTTTAGAAAAACTTAGTTTATAAATATAGTTTACAAATTTCTACTCTCCATTATTTCTCAAATTTCCTTTCCTTGATATTTTTCTTCTCTCCAAAGCTTCAGCAGATAAGTATCTAGCAGCAGACCTAATTGGAAATAAATGAGCTCATAGTTATATCTGTTATTACTTTCAGACCTCCCTTAGCTGCCAGAATATTCTATAAATGGCCTCAGATAAACCAGTTTAGAGTGGTTTTGCCTCACTACAGAGTGCATAAATCACTACTGATTTAACTAAGTAATTTAGCCTTTCGAATTCAGGACTCAGGGCACACACATGTTATGTTTGTGGAATTTAAGAACAGATTTAATACAACGTGATGTCATGGGATGAGTCTTTAAAGTGGGTTTTGGTTCTGTCTTCCACATTAGTACCTGAGAACTGCTTCTGTGTATTTTTTCATGTCTAAAAATATCAAGAGGAAAGCAGTGTTTGGAGGGCAGTACTGATTTAACAGATAAGTATAATCTATTTGGTTTTGGTGGAAGCAATAAGTACTTCAGTTGACAGGTAAATAAATATTCCTTTGTTTTCTGAATCTACCTGTAGCATTAAGTATAACTTGACCGCATAAGGAATAATTGTTTGCTGACCACATTAGCCCAGGAAGCTGCACTACCTCTTCCCTTTGAGAGCAGGTAACAGTGTTACCCAGAATAATCAGGCAAGATCTTGAAAAGACAAATCCCAAAGATGGGGATGAAAATGACAAGAATTACGTGTTTTCCTGCACTACAACTGCAGCTTGTATCTGTCCCACAGATGCAACAAAGATGTGAATGAAACACAAATAGTAAATATAGTGTGAAAATATAAAGAAATCAAATCACAGAGAATTTTCTTTTCTCATGACGTAACATTAGGAAGTCCATAAAAAACTATCACAAAAGTGCCTATCATTTCTACCAGTCATTGCTACTGTGACTGGGAAGTAGTGTTTTAAATGCAATAGAAGTAAAACTTTAACAAACTATTTGGAAGTACCTAGAGCCTCCGGTTTGTTTTTTGTTTGTTTTTATCAGATGGTGAACTAGCATAGCTGAAGTGAGGCTGAAGCATGAATTTAACAGAGACATAATAAAAACCTGTGTGAAGGGGATTCTGAACACTGTTTTGAGTGGCTCTGCCAGTGGTGGCAGTGGACAGGACGTCTGGAGTTTGGGGGGGTGGTCGCTGAGGCTTAAGAGGACAGGCTGGAGGAGAGGATTTTCCTCCCTCCTCTCCCTTGTGATCCCACGGCCGCCTCCTTTCCTGGTAAAGGACGTGAAGTCCACCTGCTCAGGTGAGGACTTGATGAGGAAATGTGTGAGATTATGTTCACTCCCCACCCTTTTTTCCCCTCAAACCCTGAGTGTGATGGGTTATAATGGAGGGAAGTTCCTCCTCTCAGGGCTTTTCTTCCTAAGTGTTTAGGGGATGAAATTCTGACCAGACAAATCACCTTGTATGTGTCCTCTAAACAATTATTTCTGGAATCAGAAATGCCTTAGTATTATCAAATACATAGTCACTAGAAATTTTCTTTAACTAAGGCTAACATGAGTAACATTTTATAACTAAACTTTTTGTGTCATTATGAAGTAATGCTTCCTACTGTATTGGCACCACCTGAGGGCTTTGTTTTTTACTCAGCAAATATCCTCTATGTACTGTTGTAATGAAAATAGGCATTTTGCTTCCTAAGAATGAAGCAAAACCATAACGGCAAAATTAGTATATTTTTGTTTATTGCATTGATGATACTTTTCTTGAATAGTGAAAAGTCAAGAAAATAGAATACAGTGAGAACTAGCTTGTAATCGGTCAAAGAACTAAACTAAAATGATGAATTCAGCAAAAAAAGAAAAAAAGATTGTAGCCTTTGTGATCTCTAGTGAATTAAGCTGCTTCAAGTTCATTTTTGAACCAACAACTGTTAAATGAAAATCTCTGCTTCCAGCAATAAAATGGTACAATTTTTGTTCAATGGGATTTGATAATCATAAAGATCAGAGAAAGGCAGCCCAACTCACTTTACTTCTCGGTACACTTTGTGGGGAATATCAGCTTGACAGAAATTTTACCTTAAACAGTGAAGCGTTTCTTTTTTGGTGGATCCCAAACCATGCCAGTTGAATGAATGAATGCACGCAAAGGGGTCAAGGATGTCACCAGCACATATGCTTTAAGAATCACAGATAGATCTTTTGGCTCTGAAGACTGCTTTCATGTGGAGCAAGGACTGTGGTTTGATCCCTAAAAATAAACAGCAGTTAGTGGCCCACATTGTAGGGTGAGTATGTAATTGTAAATCACCATGAAGCTTTGTGCACTTGTCTATCCTTCGTTGGACCCCAGCCTTCAGTGACCAAGTTTCCTTAAACAAAGTTACTGTTTATTAGCACCAATACCAGGGCGAGTACAGACACAGAGAAAAGGGGTCAAATTAATGAGTTCCTCACACAGGCAGATTTAATCAAAATATTTTTTAAAGAAAGGTACAAAAAAAGTACATAACTTAAGGTTTTGAAGATTTTAAAAATTTAATTAGTCACTTATGGTACCATTATAACAAAAATGATACAAATGAAAGCTTAGGGAACAGTGAAATACCTGAAATTTCGGCTCTGCCCTTGTCTGCCTTTACTCTACCTTCCTTCCTTGGCTAGAAAAGATGTTATGTTTCTCAATAGTGGACAGGTTGCCAAAATATGACAAAATATTTTCCCCAATAGTTTGTTTCTACTTAATAATCCTTATCACAAATAATTAGGAGTTAATTTTAAGGAATAAAACATCAGGAAAACATTTTAGTCTACAAAGGAAAAAAAAAACACTAGTTTAATGTTTTATGATGAGGCAACTGTACTTTCATCATAAAATGGTATCAAAATATATAACTATTTGCTTTTCTGCAACCACGTTTCTATATTCAAAATATCTAACTTTGGATCAATGAGAGATTGTGCTATTTCAACTTCAGAAGGCAAGGTAAGCAAAAGATACATTGCTTCTTCAATAACTACTATTAACCGTGGAAACCTGCCTAGTGATTATAAAATTAGATGAGGAAAAGTATTTGTGCCTTAGATAAGATAATTAAAATCTCTAATTTACCTACTTTACAAAATCATTTCCCTAGAGGTAATCTGAATAATGTGGTACCCCAAGTTGCTTTTTTAGATCCTGGGAACCATAAAAAAAGCAATTAGGAAAAAAATTCCTTCAGCCATATTTATAGACCAAGGCAATGTCATTTGAGCATAAAATGGGAGTTAAAATTTTATAGTTTCACCTTTTCAAGGTTTTAAATTAATTTACATTAATTTAACTTCCTAGATAAGAGCCCTATTTACCCAAATGTTTATTCTATGGCAGGAGGTTTGAATTAGTCTGGAAGAAAATCAATGATGCATTCTTTATTAAAAAGATAGCCAAAAATTTATGAAAGAGACCAAATAATTTTCAAACCTCTAAAAACCCCAAGATCTGTTCAGCATTTTTCTTTTGTCAGCTGTCTCCTAACATGCATGCTGGACATAACAATTCAAATGATTAACTTACAGTTGCTCATGTCTCCAGGCCCACCAATTCCACATCTGTGGCTTCACTGTTTTTGAGAGGTGACTCCAAGTACTCGGCTTGAATTGTGTGCTCTGGCCCAAACACAGAGGGGCTCACCAGAAATCGCAGTTCTGAAAAAATTCCAAAGAGCAATAACTAGTCATTCTATTGCTTCTTTTTGAAATTGCTTCCAAAATAGAGCCTGCTGTGTTACAACCACCTTTGTTTTGTAGTATATTTTCCTACCACAGACTAGGAAAACAAGTGTAATATCTGACTTGAACTTTTCTTGCTCAGAAGAGGGGTAGACATGATGTCTCCAACTGCCCTGCACCAAGCAGATAGGCCTGCCACACAGCTCAGAGATGCACTCTCCATATGGGGAGCCGATTTGGTTTGCAAGGAGCGTATTCCATAGACAACTTGAGTTTATTTCCTAACAATGTAGTCTTTTGAGTGTAAAGTATGTCATGCTCCATGACCTAACAACAGTGCTGTATTATTTTGTAAAATATTATTTATTGGGTTTTTGCATCATATAACAGACCAACGATAGTGACTTCAAAACACTCATGTTGATATTCTTTAAAAATAGATGTACCTAATTTTAAAAACCAAGTTGTAGAGAAAACTATTGAAAAAGAAGCATCCAGAAACCCACCCCCATGTAGGATCCCTCCCCTTCAAGTCAAAGCCAAAGTTTACATACTCACTTTACCATCCAGCTAAGTAGAAAATTGATAAGATGTACATCATCTTCAATATATAACTTGAAATAAATATCACTATACCTACATAAACCTGTGCATGTAGATACAGACAGTCCCTGACTCATGATTTTTTGACTTGATGATGCAAAAGCAATACACATTCAAGAGAAACCATACTTCAAGTTTTGGATTTTGATCTTTTCCCAGGCTAGAGATAGGTAGCACCATACTTCTTTGTGTTGCTGGGCAGTAGCAGTGACCTGCAGCTCCAAGTCAGCTTGCCACAGGACACTCTAAACCAGCGACTTTCAACCTCTTTCATCCCATATAAACTAATAAACTAATTACTAAATACATATATAAACTAACTAATTACACATATAAACTAATTACTAAAATTCTGTGGCACACAAAAAATTTATACATTTTTTAAATCTGACAAAAATAGGTATAATTTTGATTCATTCACACAGGATGGTTATTGCTGTGTTGGTTGTTATTTTTCTTTATTTGACAAGGGAAAAGAAGTCAGTGCCTCTGACTAAATAGTCAGGTGTTGCATGTTTTAAAAGTGCTTGCAGCACACCGGTTGAAAATCACTGCTCTAAACAACAGATACTGTACAGTGTATTCACTGCATTAGGTGATTCTGCCCAACTGTAGGTTAATGTAAGTGTTCTGAATACATTTAACGTAGGCTAGGCTAAGCTGATGTTCAGCAGATTCGCTGTATTAAATGTGTTTTCAAACTATGATGCATTTCTCAGGAAATAGTCCTATCCTAAATCAAGGAGCATCTGTATTTCTGCTTTTTAAGTTATCCAAGAGCCATTACAGTGGTCTGTGTCTGGCTTGTGCACCAACTAACCCATCCTGGAGTCCTTTCCATAGTAGCATATACAGAATTACCTTTTACTTCGTATTGGCTTAGAGTGTGTTGTTAAATGAATATACATTTAATTTAACCATTCCTTTTTTGTTGTATATTTAGATTATTTTTCTAATATTTTCCTTTCACTACTTCATAAGTACTGCAGTGAATGCTTTTATACATCTATTTTGGTGTACTTTTACAAATCTATCCAGGGTCAATTCTAATCTGCATGTATAAATTGCCAGGTCAATGAGTAGACGCATTGCAAATTTGACAGACATTATCACTAAATCAGCTCCCAAAAGGTTGCTCCAATATCCACTGTCTTCAATAGCATGTGAGAGTTGTTGCTTCCTTACTGCCTGGTCATGGTGCTTTATTTTTAAGTTATACAATATATCTAGCTCTCAAAATGGAACAAAGCCTTTAAATTATTTTTCCCCAGTGCACATTTCATCAATACTAACATAGTCTAATTTAAAACACTTCACACTCTTAAGTAAAAGTCAGCAGAAGTCAAGCTGTTCAATGTATTCCCGTATCTCATTATTTAGCGCAGTCTGATCTTTCTCAAAAAATGATGGCCTATTTATGAAGCTTCCCTATTAATGACGTTCTAACACATCTTAATAAAAGAAATATTCAAACTGCTTGTTTCTAGAGGTGACAAATGAAGAGTCCTTAAGGTCATTGCTTTTTTTAAAGAATCAGTTGAAGTGTTTGTATAATCCTTTAGATTTTCAGTAAGAAAATAAGGGGATTTTTTTCTCACTAGACAATTTTGTATATTAAATTTGCAGGAAGAAAAATACGTGTTCTTTTTTTTCACTAAATAGACATTTCTTAGAATTTATTACTAGAAACAATTTTGTCTCCCCTGAAGCACTTATTTGTAGCCTTTTTTTGTGTAATAAGAGAACAGTATAATTTACTCCGATTTCCCTTTACCTCTGCTGCCCAGAAGCAAAGCACTGATTCGAAGCCCAGACAGAAGTGACCTTGAAGAAACTAGACATGTTAAGTGTTTCATGCAGGTAGTAGCTCAATAGTTTTGAGGAAGTAGTCAAGAAATATGTCAAAAGAGTAAACAATTTTATGTCACTCTTTTGGTTTAGTTCAAGTGCAGGAGCCCATGCCATGTACTTGAAAGAATCCAATACAGGAATTGCAAAGAATATGTCAATTTCCACATTGGCCTCTAAAACTGTGGTCAAACAATGGAACTGAATATTGAGTAAAGTAATTTTTACCCTGTGTGTGTGTGTATATATATATATATATATACATGCACACATATATATTAGACTTTCAATTATATTATTCCAGTTTTGGAGGTAACATTTATGATTTTAAGGAAATGAATAAACAAAACTCTGTAATTACAGGTCCCCTGACACCTAAGATCATTTCCACTTGATTACAACCAAAAAAAAAATAAGCTCTGCTGATACATTTAAAAAGCTGCAAGTGCATTTTATAGAACTTTCATAGTTATAGAAACTTTAAGTACCATAGGTCCTGAGTAGCATGTGACTGAGTCAAAGGTTTGTCAGTAGCCCCACTCCTTATATCTCTCATTTGGCATTTCTAGCAAGGGCTCTCTCGGTAGACCAGTCCAATCCACTTGTCTTAATTTCCATTCCCCTTCTTTCTTGGACACACACAAAGAGCCTAGAAATCTATAAAAATGTCAAATGTAGCTTTGCTTTGGAAGGAATTTGTGATATGAGGGTCTATGATACAAGCAGTCTTTGAATGGCCTTGTAATTCATTAACACATTTATTAAATATTTTCAGAAAGTAATTAAATATGGAGGGCCATGCATGTGTCTTAGGGTTCTCCTACCCCATACTTTGAGAACATAATGGATAGCAAATACAGATATGAAATATTATATGAACTTTCATTTATTTAATATTCTTAGTTTATTTTGAAGAACTCTAAAGCCTATAACTTCACCACTCACCCAGAATAAAAATAAACAATTGTTAAGGATACCTGAAGACTGCTTTACTGTGCCTTTCAATATCTGGTTGGCCAGGCACCTGCTGACTATGGTACAGTTTTATGAAAAGGAAGATTAAACCTGAACCATGAGACATGGGTTTTCAGTTTGATTCTTTATAACCAATGCTTAACGGGCATGTGACATTGTCAAGGAACATTCTAGCATCCAGAATATGATTCTGCATGAATTTTCTGAATGCCCCACATAGCTAAACCCAATGCTTATGCAAAACAAGTGGTCAGTAAGTGTTTGTTCTAGTGATGAACTATTTTTGGGAGGTTAAGCCAACGTGCCATTAAAACAAAATAATATTTCAATGTATTAAAGTATTTACTTGGTTATTTATGTTTTCCCTTCTATGTGACATATAATTATATATGAACATCACAGCCAAAGACTAATACTGGAAAACATTTGTACTAGCAAAGATTAGCCTCCAAATTTATATTGTATTTTATTTAGTATTTCCCCCATAGCCAATAAGAGGAAATGAATAGTGAAAATATAATTATATTTCACAAATGTTTGAATATTGTCTTGCATTTAGTATTAGGAAGGTAAATTTAGCCAGTATTTTCTTATTTTAAAGCTTCCAGTGAGGCTAAAGTCCTTAATTAACTATTAACAATTAGCTTTGAGATTAGAAGTATAAAAAAGTACTATTAGTGGGTGTATTAATTATTCTTCTTGCCTGAGGACACTTACAAATCTTAGTCCTTAGCCCACAGGCATACAAGCTATGCAAAAATATCCTCAGAATTTACATGCATAGTAAGTATAAACTAATATACATACACACTGAAGTCAGAGCCAGAAAATAACTCTGTCAGGGTGTTGGGAGAAAACGAGTGAGTGGCAGAATCAAAGGGGTAACTGAAGAGACTGCTAACCAAGAAACTTAACCAAGAGGCTATTAAGGAAGGGAATGTCAACAAACAAGCACGAGGGAAGTGTTACAGACATACAGCAATAAGTAGTAAAGCTCCCCATGAATGACAAATGGAAGGCCGTGCCACCCCCAGTCCAGAGAGGGAACAATTACAGAACAAGGCCAAAAGCACAACTGTGGGAGAGGCACCGAGCAGAAACTATGGCCGCGGGTAGGGGAGCTCAGGAACTTCCACACCGGGTGGGCAGGGAAGAAGCCAGGGAACAAACTCTCCATCTGAGCTCTGCTCTCCTGCCTGAAATCAGGGTGCCAGGGAGCCCTGCTTATGCAGTTTGTGGAGGAAAGCTTTCTTGGGAAAGGTCTAGCAGGGGTGTCCAAACTTTTGGCTTCTCTGGGCCACCCTGGAAGAAGACGTGTCTTGGGCCACATATTAAATACACAAACACTAACAAAAACTGATGAGCAAAAAAAAAGTTTTAAGTGAATTTACGATTTTGTGTTGGGCTGTGTTCATAGCCATCCTGGGCTGCATGTGGCCCATACCCACGAATTGGATGCCCTGATAGAGTGAATGTGGAGAGGCAAATGGAGAATATCCAGCATAAACCCTATACTTGGAAAATAATGTGTTTTGGCACTAGTCTTCTCCTTCCTCTGACTCAGACATGAGATACGTGCATTGGTCACAGAAAGGGGGTCAAAATGAAAAGAATGAGCAAGCCAAGGACTGAGAAGTTTTGCTAGAGTTGTAGGTGAAACTTTCTGTTCACAGCCTAGGAAATGAGTGTAACATGGGCAAGGATTGGTTTTCTCTCCCAGCTTCAATGGGGTGTTTACTAGAGTGGCCTGGTTGGCTCGGTCATATCAGGATGCTGCAACAGCACTGAGGCGACACCAATGAGGAGGCAGAGAGGGACACCCTGAGATGTCCAGTGTCAGCAGAGCACCCTGGAACCCATGTGAGCACAGGAAGCCATGTTTGAGGTCACCAGCAGCCAGCCAAGGGGAAAGCTGTATGGAGGCTGGACCAGGCAGACTGAACCTGGGCCCGAGGAGACATGGGTGAACCTAATAAAGACACATGTTCTAATTTGCCCAGCATATTGTCATATAGTTGCTGATAAATTTTTCCCTCAGAAATATTTGATAAGTAGTATCCCACATAACATTTATTTTTAAAGGCTTAACTCCTATTAATGAATTTCTATTCATAGATGTGACCATGAACTAATTATTTAAGTTCAGTACCTTTACTTAGAAAATGAGGATAATGATAATAGTAACAATAATAAGAACTTACCCCATATAGACTCTGAGAGAACTAAATATGAAATTTCCTTTAAAGTACTTTGCACAGCATTTGGCATACATAGAACACTCAAAAATATTAAATAGCAACTAGTAATAGACATTTAGTATAATCCTTTTCTATAACCTAGAAAACCTGGTTACAACTTTAGAAACTTTGAAGTGTAACTAAAACTTTACCCCTTTTGAATTTTTTCAACACCAAGGGCTCCTTAACTGCAGACTATCAAATAAAGGCTGATCTATTAAATCCTCTTTTACATGATTCTTAAACATCTGACATTTGACCTTAGCCTCCTAAGAACAAAGCAGGAAGTATGTGAGATAAGCAAGATGTCGTGTAGACCAAACTAAAACATGGCATGTTAACTATAAGTAGCCTCTGTCTTTAGTGATTCAAGTTTAATGACTAAAGTTTAATGATTCAAGGTTAGCAATGCAGCATCCCAGCAAAGCAGTTCGTTTCCTGTATGGCTCCGCATATTTAAAGGAGTTCTGCATTAAAGCTAAGTGTCTGTGGATGGAATAAGCCAGGGACTGACCCAATTAGTGTAAAATTTAAGTCTATTCCTCTCTGTTTTGTTCAGGGAATGACTTCTTTGCAAACAACCAATACAAATTTAAACAAAACTACCTCTCAGTCAACAGATTGATGGCAGACAGGTAGACAAAACACTCTGATATCTTTAGACTTACTTGAACTTAAATGATGTAATTTAGATCTGTACACTCCAAACACATCAATTCCTTAATAAGTTTTTACTTTCATTTTGTACAAGTAGCATTGGCTAAATGCTTAAGGGTGTTATTAATACATAGTCCTAGCCTTAAATCAGGGAGCTCAAAATTCAAAATTCCCTCCTGAAAACCTGACATTATTATACTATTACCTATGTGGTTTTGACACCAATAGTTTACTATCTACAGTTTCAGAATATTTTTCGTATGCTATTACCATATAAGGGTGCCTCAGACCACCAATATTAACAGCACAGTACTTCCATGTAGTACTTGTGGGGAGAGAATAACTTCCACTTTACGGTATAGAAAATGAGATGAAGTCCATGTCCTGATGTAAGTGGGGGCACAGTTTGACATGTAAAAATGGACCAGATCAGTGACATTGCAATGTTCTTTAAATGCGTAGTCATTGTATAAAGTTTTCACCAACTGACCAATCAATCAAATGTTTATTGAGCACTCTGTCAATAGAGAGCCATAAATGTTCTCCTTTCTGTTCTTCTTCAGTGGACGTGTCAGAGTCATGTAATTCTCCACAAACAATTCTCCTCATGGACTGCTCTATGTGTTGACCATGACAACATGAGAACCTTGAATTCAGCTCATTTTCTTTGGTAATAAAAGCTATGTCTAGACTACTACTTCAATCTTCTTGCCCCTAGGACTTCACTGCAATGACCAAATAGCATGAAGGATTGTTTTGTTACTTTATGGCAGCTTAATTTTGCTTCAATGTTTTTCTGAGTGAATTTTCCAGAGGAAAAGAAAAATAATGCTTGACTACTTCAACAAAACCAAAGATGAATACTTTAATATAAATTAATGAGCATCGTTAATAACAATTTGAAACACAATCCCAACCAAATATTAATACAGAATGCAACAAATATGGTAATAGAATAGTTGTCTAAGCCCACCCACCATAAAAATAAGTTAATCCTATTTGAACATTAAACTTTTCCTCAGGAATATTTTCTGGAATAAACTATGACATATTATTGATATAATTACATCAGAATAGCTAATGACTTAGCAAAATTCTCTAACAGTGATTTGAAATTCTTTTCAAGCATATTGAAGTCAATCCTAATTTAAATGAAAGACACAAACACCGGGGTCATTGCCCCTTTTTAAAATAAAGCCACAAATTAACATATCTCTCTTTTAATAGCTGGCAACTTCATAGACCAACTCAATTTTCAATTGTTATCCTATTTTTTGGTATAATAAAGCACACATGATATCACTGTCAATTTGCTTCTCTATATCAATATTATTTATAAACAAATGCATTATATGAACCACATATATATTTAGAGTATCAAAATTTTTCACAATATCTGACTCTAAGAAAGTGAGACCAAAATATGAAACAAGCAGAGACTACAGCCAATTGTCAAAATGAAATCTAATGAGACACAAAGATCCAAATACAGGAACACGGACTATATCAGAAGAGATTTTTCATTAAGACACTCAACAAGCATATTTCTACGGAACAATTTTGTCCTCATATTTTTTCTCCCCAGTGGACCAGCAATATGATTGGAGTCTGTGGAAGCAGGTTGGGCTGACAGGCATCATAACACAGAGTCCACTCCTAATGGATGAGGACACAAAGGGCAAGGTCAGAAGCCAGGCAACACCTGACAGGAGTTTCTGAAACAATGTCTCAGTGTTTGACCTTAGCTAGGTACCTTTGGAACTAATCAGGTCCATTAGCCTCTTTCATACTTTGTAAATGACTAAAGAACGAATCAATTAATTGAGCCAAAGTGGGAGGAGCCTTCATTTCTGAAGTGCTAAATAATTCTTGGTCTTTAAAGATGTTAATTAGGGCCCTGCTGGTAGGGCTCAGTTAGTTGGAGCATCATCCTATAAATCGAAATGTTTTAGGCTCTATTCCTGGGCAGGGCACAGCGTAGGAGAGGCAACTAATCTATATTTCTCTCTCACATGGATGTTCCTCTCCCTCTCTCTCTCCCTCCCTTCCTTCTGCCCTCTCTAAAATCTATAAGCATGTCCTTGGGTGAGTACAAAAAACAAAACAAAACAAAAACATATTTTAATTAGGTAAATAAATTTTTCTCTAGATTTTAAACTTTGAAGTTAATCAGTTTCTTCTCCAGGTAGAATTTAGACCAGGACATTAAATTCAAATAACTATATTCTATAAGGATATTATTCATATCTTCTTCATATATCATTGCCAAGATGCCATCTACATGAATTATTTTTTCAAAGACCCAATATACTGTAACTCAGCTTCAGAGTTTTGACATCAGCACATCCTCTCAATTAACACCACTTGTTTGCATGTCCCTGATGGAACTTCCAGTTCTAAGCTGCTACTTAAAGGCCTTAAAATAGGTGGATGATGGATAACAAGTCATTTTTATCTTCTATTCCTTACCAAATGCATAAAATGTCTCAGGATAATTTTATGGCACTCAGTCATTTCAATTTAAATTAGGGCTTTGTAGTCATTGCTTAAAAAATCTTGTGAGCCTGGCTGGCATAGTTCAGTGGATTGAGTGCGGGCTGTGAACCAAAGTGTTGCAGGTTCGATTCCCAGTCAGGGTACCTGCCTGGGTTGCAGGCCATGACCCCCAGCAACCACACATTGATGTTTCTCTCTCTCTCTATTTCACTCCCTTCTGTCTCTAAAAAATAAATAAATAAAGTCTTTAAAAAAAAAGAAAAAAAACATCCTGTGAGGTCTGGCATCACTCAGGTGTTCAAAGTCCTGAGTTAACTGCTTCAAGTCTCTGCTGTGGTTTGATTCTGTAGACCCAGCCAACGGAAGCTGAACTGAAAAGCTTGCATTGTATGTAGTGGAAAGAATTCAAGCTAGCTTTGATTCCCAATGGGAAGCTATTGGGTAACAGTGATAAAATGCCAAAAGAAAGGATATCCTTCCCGCTTTTCCCTCTAAGAAAGAATGATACATTCTTATTTGGGAATCAAGTCTTTGTTACATTGTTTGAATAAAAGGAATAGATAAATTGATTTTTTTAATCTACATAAACGAGTTGGAGAAAAGAGAGTGGACAAAGAGACCAATGAAGAGAGAGATTGTGCCAGTCAGTGTTTCGGTGAGTGAGAGACGGGTGCATAAGAAGAGAAGAGAGTTACAAAAACAGAATTTGGAAAAATGTCATTGTGTTGAAAAGGGCTAATTATGCTATTGCTGACATTTTTGTCTCCAAATTAATGAGTAGCGGTCATTAATGAGCACCAGCCTTCCCTTAAAAAAGAAAAACTATTAAAAATTTAAAATAATCCTCAAGGCTTTTGGAGTCAGATCAGTTGTTGAAGGGGGTGTTCTGCCTGTTTATCTGTTTGCTTAACCCAACAGAGTGCCCAAGCATTCTCTCAAAGGGGCGATTTTTGCCCAAGTCCCCTACCATGCTGAGCTCAATCCCCTCAGGCCAAGTTCAGGTCCAATTGCCCAAGTTGGCAGCTAGAACTCTTCACAGTGAGGGAAGGGGTGTCACTGTCAACTGAACAAACTCCAATTTAAAGGAAAAGTACATGAAGTTTCTATTAGGAGAAAAGCTAAACTCGAGTGCTCATTCAATTTCATGGATCTGGAGTGAAAAGTGACAGAAGCCCATGGCCACTGTTATCCATCAAATGATTTGCAATCCAGGTTTCAGCGCTATGCTCCAAAACCGCTCGCCTACTCTCCAGCCTGCCGCTACCACTGACTGTTCGGAGCATGCTGCCCTTTACTCAGCATTTTCTTTGATCCCCAACCCTGACTTTTATTTGCCAAATGTCTCTAAACATTCATAGGATCAATTAGTCCCAGGAGCTTGTGTTAACATTAGGGCACATGTTTCTGACTAGAAATTTCAAAATTGGCATGAGACTCTAGATTTTTCTTGTTTGTTTTTTGATGTTTTTTTCAGGTTTGCTTCCTGTGTGGCAACCATTCAAGACCTGGCAAGTCCATGTCATTCGGGCAGATGAATATTCACGGAGCTGTTGGGATGTCTGACATGCCTTTATTCAAGGGTGGGAGAGTCACACATACTGCAAGCCACACGTCTCCCTGCCTGTCTCTGCATAGCACACGTCACGGCCCTTGCTCCCTAGCGTGGCACCCAGCAGGGAGCCCCTACTGCCTTCTTAAATACTAGAACAAACAAAGACGGCAAAAAGCCAGAAAATTATACAACATAGCATGATTCTGTGCATGCGAGCCCACTTCATGTGATGGGAACAGTTTCTTGGATCCAGTCTCAAGGCTGTGAGAACACCACTTATCAGGCCCATTCACGGCCATGGGAACACTGCTTCCCTTAGTTACCCAGACACCTGGGTAAGGAAGCCGGACTCCCTCCACTCACCTTATACTTCTCTAGCCATAAGCCATATTCTATGCTATTAAGGCTTTTTGCCCCAAAACAGCTGAATATGTTTCAATGGCTTATAAACAGAAAAATATCCTAATAAAAATCTGTCCAATGGGTAAAATTTCTCTTAATTTAAAACTCAAAATACACCTGGTACATTGCTCATTTGGCTCTTGGCACAACACATGTGTAGATTTACCAATAAATCATGAAACTGGAAAATTTTAAGTATCACTTTGTGGGTGGTATCTTTGCTTTTTATAGCCTTCTATGAATACAGTTTGAAGTTTTTCCCCTTAAATGACACAATCTCTTCTAAAATTGGCTGTTGAATGGCCAACTACATAAGACTGAGAAGGAATCTGGAAATAGAAACATTTCGACACACTGAACTGAAAAAGATAAATTAGGCATAACCAGTTTACTTAACCACGTAACCTTTCTCCTTCTCTTCTTAATTCTGTATTTAGACTTAAAGGAGACTTTCTGCCTCTGCAATACCTGGAACGCAAGAATATAAATAGTTATGGCTTTCTATTTTGAGGATAAATACAGCCCTATTTCCATACCTTGTTCAAGAGAAATATTTCAGGTCCAGTTGTGACATTTTACAACACAGCAATACTGAACATCACCATCCCAACTCCCAAAACAGAAGAAAAGAAAAATATACCTTTTTCGTTATTCTTTTAAACCGTACTTCAGTAAGAGATTATAAGAATGCTCTCTGGTTATGATTGACCAGTGCAATGGAGTTTTACTGTGAAACTAATCTGTGTTTGTTGGAGAATTCACCACGTCCGGCCTTGACTAGAACTGTGGGTGAGGCCGAACAGCAAGTATGGGATCTCCGTTAGGGAAAGAGAGGGGCTGGAGGGAAGCCCATGGGTCACAGGACAGCCGGAAAGAGGGGGCAGCCTTTAGTCTGCTGTCCTACACCCCAAGGCTCTCTTCCACCACTGGTTTAGGTAAGGAAACTAAAACAATATGACAATGTATGTTTTTTTTCAAATTTTCTGTGAGAAATTGAAGATATAACATTACCTTCAATCAGAAAAAAATATAGCATAAAGACGGGTTTTGACTACTGATATTTTACTACTGACTCAGTTTAGTTTTGACTTATTCAGGTGTCAGAGGACACCAAGGGACTTCCAGCCCATGGGCAAGACAGTGGCCAGCACAACGGGATGTGGCACCAACAGTTTCAGCCGCAGCCAGAGGGAAAGCAGGCACAGCAGGAACCTGGTGTCCCTGACGCTGGGCACAGCACCTTAACACAGTCAGTGACAAACACAGCAAATGCAGCCTTTGCTGTGTGGGTCTCCAGTGCCAGAGCACGTGTGGTGGGCATGACCAGTGGTGCACATCAGCAGCCAATAACCACAGGACACCAGAGCAGAGTGGAGCAAGGGCTGGACACGGTATCAAGTACGTGTGGCCTGCATACATGAGCATGTGGGATATACCATCTAAGATAAAGATGGCATCTGAGGGCATCACAATGATTAAGAATGCTACACAAATAGGGTCATAAATTCTAGATTTCTGCCTTGTGTAGAATAAAGCTCGTGTTTAGTTGGAATGCATTAGCAAGATGTAATGTCCTCATCTGAATAGATAGGCATCCATTCTCATTAGCCAGTACACATACCACAACAGCTGTTACAATGTTAAGTATCACTCTGGGCAGAACAGAATTCTCCCTTGTCCCACATAGCTTTTGAATGTTCACTGGACAATGATGTGGATGTTAAAGCCTATTGCTAATTATTTGAACCTAGGGCTTGAATGCATTTTATATGTCAACCCCAAGCATTGTACCCACTTTTAATACACTGAATTTTGCAAAATGCAATTTCATGGTCAAGCAAGGGAACACTGTATTTTGTTTTTTGCAAGAGTTGTTTACCATTTGGAAAGACACATCACCAATGGCAAAGAGACCCATGGAATCTTAGTTTCCTTACAATACAAACACACTGATTTGAATTTGTTCATATCTGTCACATTTATGATGATTCAAAACATAAGCGGGAACATTTGACCATTTCATTACACCCTATGGTGTCATTATGCCAAAACAGTAACGGCATCATACTGATTTGTTGAAATCATGTATATAGGTAAGTTATAGATATTTCCTTCCAGATTAACCAGAGGTCAGTAAACATATTTCTCATCAAAAGAGAATGTGAGGCCTTCTAGGGGTGGGAAGATGGCTTTAGGACGACCCAAATAAGGCTGATGGCACGATTTTGAGGTGAAGGGGCCTGAAGATATTGAGTACAGGTAAGACAAAGAAATATTTTTGTGACCATTTTAACATCCTAGTTTGATTCTCAAGTTAGTGAATTTTGAAAAACATGGTCCTCACCGAACTAGATAAAGTAGTGGTTAGCAATTATTAACTAATACTTATGAAAGTTACTTATTGAAGTAACAATTATAATTGTTAACTTTGTGGGTTGCTGGCTCTGTGCAAGGTTTTGTTCCGAGTACCTTAAATGTATTAGTTCATTCTGTCTTCCTAGCAATCCTGGGAGACCATCATTACTGCCGAAGCACTGGGCTATGACACAGCCACAGTGGGGTTCCCACATATGCAGCCGGGCCTCATCTGCTCTGGCCACTACCCAACAGTGATACGCAATTGGGTCAAAGCAACTACTCGTTCTGAAAACCATTTGTGAGAACCATTAATTCCACACAAATCGTGTATTTTCTGCATTTATAAATCCACCCCCCCAGACTGGTTCTTTATAAACCAGTTTGGCAGCACAATCAGTGAATTCTGAACACCATCCAATAAAGGACAAAACAGCTTCAAAACGCTAAGACACTCATTCTTGGCCCTTCCAAGTGGTCCAAAGTGGTTGCTGTCATTCCAGACACCCAGACCTGAAGCTGGTGGCTACACCTCCATCTGAGTCACCCCTCATCCCAGGCATACAGCTACAGTGTGACATTTGTCATAATAAATTTTATGTTTTGCTTAGAAAGGTTTGCTTAGAAAGAGAGGATTAGAATCAGCATGGTGGCATGTAGGACAGCATGTGAGGTATGGACCTGCTTCTTTCTAGCTGTGTAGCCCGGGGGTTCTCAGAGCTTCAATTTCTCTATCTAGGAAGGCAATGACAGTGTCGGCCCCCAGACAGTTACACAGGGTTAAAGAACCAGTACGTAAGTACTTGACACAGTGTCTGACACTTAATAAGTAAAAATTAACATGACCTCTCATTATTTTAGGGTAACTTATCTATAAAATGACACTGTGGCACAAATCAAGAAGCCCCACTATAATTATGAAACAAACCCAGACTAGTCTGGTTGATGTCTATGTATTCAGCCTCCAACTCTGCATAATACTTGCCTATTTCTCTCCGGGTCGCAATGGCTCCAACAAGAGCAATACATATTGTTGTGACAGTTTTATGTTAATGTGGAAAACTGAAAACGCCATTCATTTTTCCCCAAGTCAACTCACAGATATTAATATAGAAACAATGCCTTACATATTACTTTTATAGATTTATAATACATATTCTATTTTTTTTACTAAGCTTGATGTTTTTATATGCTTTACTAAGTATGCTGTTTTATTTTTTACACATTCTTTTTTTACATATTCTTTTATAAAGCATTTTCTGGACAACTCTATGTGCAAAGAATAGTCAGTACAATTGTCCCTACTTTTCACGTCCAGAGGGGAAGTAGAGATGGACTACGTACTTTCCCCAGGGCCATACAACTGTGGTTAGCAGCTGGGTGAAACTAGAATTCTGGTTTCCTCACACTCAGGCTATATGATTCCTCACTTCTGCCTTCCCTGGGTGTAAAGTTAGATTTCATATGCCTCTTAGATAAGAAATGTTATCATATGTACTTTCTTATAGAGGCTTAGAAATGAATGAGGCAAGATGGGCTTTCAAAAGGCCCTCTCAATTAATGTGGGTGAATTATCCACTTTCCACTTTGGGAGTAACTTAGCTTTTTGATATGCTACACATTTTCTTGCTAAATGACTATCAACACTGGGATTATACTGCTGCTATGATCCTACCATTTAATTAACTAAAATAAGTAAAGAAAAAGTTCCATATTTTACCATTAGATGGTGCTAAAAGAAGTTTAAAGAAAATAGTCCCAAAAGTTACTGGTGCGATGAATCACAGGATTTGATTGGGGTTTACTATAAAACAGAGTTCGTGGTTCTTTCCCACACAGATGCACACTCAACCCATCATCAAAGAGTAACACATCTTCCAGAGCTACCCTGCTCATTCAATTATACTTCTGCCAACTTCAACTACAAAGGAGGATTCTAAGATTTTATCTAGGGGAATGAATGTATTTCCCTTTGTTTATAGCTTGCTACAACTGTCATGTTGGGTCTTTATCAATATGTGTTTCAACAGAATGTGTCAATTGGAAGACACTGCATGCTTAATAAATTCTGTTATTACTTATCACAGTTACAATGAGAAGTTCAAGAGACTAGTCACAGCAAGCATCATCTTCCCATCAATAATGTATTATATATCATACACTATGTGAAACTGTGTACATTACAGTTAATATGTCACTTTAGTGGGCTTTTATTTTCTAATATTAATGATATCTTGCAAGTTAAAAGTCAGGCCATGGCCCTGAACATCTATGACTATGAATGAATAAAGCCTTGAGTACCACAACTTTACTAACATTTTCTCTGACAATACTTTTAAGTTTTTCTTGTTTCTGTTCAATACCATTGGGAGAGAAATTATGTTGAAGTTCAACACCATATGTCCCCAACACCAACTACTTTGACTTTATATTGTGTGTGTACATATAACAGACAAACTAATCAAAGTCAGAGAAAAGTTCTAATTTGCTTACTGGTTTCCCTCACAAAACAAAACAAGCATGTAAGTTTCAGGATGAGCTTTCACCATTCCATCAGCTAAGTCCTGGAACCTGAGTTTGTTCCACACACTACTTGACCCAGCCCTTGAAATCTTCAAGTAGTGCATCCTCCAGTGGCTTAAAAATAAAAAGTTTGGCCGACTTCTATAAAAACTTTTTCATTTATTTTGTAGCAGGTTATGTTATTTAGGTAGCTTATCAAGACTTCAGAAACACTGCTAATATTTCTGTTGCAAAAACAGTGGTTCAGGAAGAACTGATAGAGGAAAATCACTGCTTGGGTGATGTGTTTGTGGAAGAAAATGCAAACAAACACAGTATAGTTTATTCTGGCAGGCTACATTCTGAGTTGTGGGATAAGCTATTGGTTAATAGATATAGGCTGAATAAACAGCACAAACAAACTCAGGAAGTACAAATATAGTTTACTGCATTTTTATTATTTGATGCAAATAAAATGTTTTAGTATGCAGCCCAATTTCACTGTTTCAAGTTCTTCATGTGTTAGCAAGTTGTTTTTGGCATTGTTTAGATACAACACTACTTGCCTTTGTTCATCACTGAAATAAGTAAACAGAGGACTACTGGAAAGAGACAACAAAAGTGACTATCACTCTTATCGCCTCTTCCTTTCTGGTCTGTTGAAAATCAGAATTAATAATCAGAATCACACAGAGTGTAAGTTCACTGCACACTGTTGCCCCTGGTGTGTAACAGTGTTATGCACAAGATAAACTGTCTAAGTAAAATAAGTAAATATACCTACAAGACAGCACGAGGGATAGAGGTCATAATCCAGAAATGGAGTGTTTTACCCAATCAGTTCAACTTTAAAAGGTTAAGACCTTTTAAACTTTCCCTACCAAAGAGTAGAGGGATGAATGAGCTCCCTCAGCTAGTCAGTCTTTAGCACAACTTCTGATAAGTTAACGAGCTACCAAATGTTTACTGGAAAATGTCCCTTTCAAACAGATTTGATGCCAAATGTGCAAACTATAAATCCCTGAGTGAGACAAGAGCAAGAGATACCTTCGGGTCAGTGAGATTGGTCTAGATTCTCCCAAAGACAAGGAAAAGTGAGTCTTCCAAAGCTCACACTCATCCACATACCCCAGTGCCAACAGCCACATTGATCTTCCTTCTCATCTTGCCAGTGACCAGCCATGAAGTATCCTAGGCACACTGACAAGCTTGCTCCTCAGTCTTTAAGAAATGCCAAGTGGAAGGAAGAATTATATAGCTTCCAACTAAGGCTACAGGAAGAAACAGATATATTTCTCCATTTTCAAGGAAATGAAGCAAGGCTATCATTTCCCCAAAATATTCATTTGATTTTAGCTGTAATTAGTTAATTTAGAGATTTACGGCTCACAGGGCCAGTGGTGAATGTTATGAATAGGTGAGCCTGGGTAATTACTGCATTTGCATATTCAGTAGTTTCCATGTGGTTCTGACTGGTCTGCAATGTTGTCTAAAATTCTTATTAATAGAATTACCCTCACCTGAGGACATTTCTTCATTACTTTTTTTAGAGAGAGATAAACATCAGTGTGATTGGTTGCCTCCCCTGAATGGACTGGGAATCAAATCTGTGACCTTGCATTTATGGGAGACACTCCAACCAACTAAGCCACACCAGCCAGGGCTCTTATCAATAAAATTATTCATTCGGGTTGAAGTATGTCCTATGGGGGAGAAGTGTACTTTTGAGAGGGGAAAAGAGAGCAATGCTAATTAACTTAGCATAATTAACTAGCTCTGGAGAACAGATGCAAGGTCTGAGAAATGTGAGGGTTGGTGTTCAAGGTGGGAAGTGAGAACCAAGCCTGAACACAGAAACGCAAATCCACATATAGACCAGCAGAAGGACACTTGGGTAGCTAGTGGATAGTATTGTGCTCTTGGTGCTAAAGAGAAGGAAACATAAATATTTCCTTACTTTAAAGTGATTTTGGGGGTAGAGGGGAGCAGTTCTGCCTAAAGAATTTCATGGGCTTTATCATAACCAATCAATAAATATTTATTAAATTCCCATAATAATAGACATTGTCTGTACAGCATCTCTTTCTTCTTTTGGGGATCTGTTCTCTCCTCTCCATATGGATTTGGTGAAACTGCCAATCCAAGTTCCCTGCTTCCCTCACCCACCCCTAGTTGTTATGGGCTGGTTTGTATCCCCTCAAAATTCGTATGTTGAAGTCCTAACCACCCAGTAACTCGGAATATGGCTGAATTTGGAGAAAAGGTGTTTAAAGGTATGATTAAGTTGATGCCACTAGGGTTAATTGAAATGGGATGGCAATAGAAGAGAGGGCAATAAAGTGTGCTGTTGAAGGGACAGTGAGGGGAGGAGATGGCTTGGGCAGAGAGTTAGGTGAGTAAACAATGGGAGACCAGGGAGAAACACAGACTGCCTCAGACTATGTGGGTCTTAATTGCCACCCTGAGGAGTTCGGTGGAGTGAAATGGTTAAGAGGATGGGCTCTGGAGTTGTACTGCCCACGTGCAGATATCATGTGTCAGGCATGTGACCCTGGAAACATCACCTCATTTGGCCACAGACCTGAATAAAGTAGGAATAACAATGAATCTCCTTCATGGAGATATTGTAAGTGCTAAATAAATTAATATGTGTATGTATATAAACATATATTTTAAAACATTAATATATATGTTATATAGATATATAAATAGGTAAGATATATAATAAAAATATGTTTATTCTTAACCACATGGTTGAATATAGTGAATATTTTTGTATGCCAATAAATGTAGATATCCATCATTTTTAATATCTTCATAGGTTTTACTGATAAATGTGACATAATTTGTTCACATTTGAATTGCATAATACTTTAGCATGTAAACATTGTACATCAATAGAGAAGTTATAAAAAATTGTGCAATTCACTAAATTTACATTTTTCTTTTTTTTGGTTTATTTGAATTTTCTATTCTCATAATTAATGTATATTACTGGTATAATAAAGTCATAATAAAAAGTAAAGGTAAGCCCTGGCTGGTGTAGCTCAGTGGATTGAGTGTGGGTTGCAAACCAGGCATCGCAGGTTCAATTTCCAGTAAGGGCACATACCTGGGTTGCAGCAACTGCACATTGGGTCATGGCCCCCAGCAACTGCACATTGATATTTCTCTCTCTCTCTCTCTTTCTCCCTCCCTTCCCTCTCTAAAAATAACTAAATAAAATCTTTTAAAAAAGTAAAGGTAAAAGAATATTTAAAATGCATGTTTGATCATTTTTAAAATTTGATTTCTATTTTCATTAACTTCCTTCTCATGAGTGGTCAAAGATCACTAAACAGGATACAGGAAAGAAAAAGAATAACATGCTAAGAATTTCTGCTAACTTTCATGTTTGATAAATAAAAAGAATTAAAAAAAAAAAGCATTCCCCATACCCACTGACTGCCGTTAACTCTCTTGAGACCACAGTTCTTTATCTGGAGTTACAGACTGAATTCTCCCGAGCTTCTAGGGGGCTGGGCAGTGTCATGAAGTTGCCTCCTTGGGCTATGTCAGGGAGAAGAAAAGAAAGGGCAAAGGAGAGAAAGAAGAGCGGAGGATCCTACCCGTTATTGATCAAAACAATTCCATTTCTTCATTAAATAGAGCTACCGAGATTTCTTTTGAGGTTTGGAGTTAAAAAAGAAAAATAATCCACCTGGCATCCACTGTAATCTAAATCAATGATCTTTCTTTCTGATTTAGGTTTCCTGGCACTATCTCAGATGCTCGCTCTTTCTTTCACAGAATCTGTGGAGATAAAATGCTGAAGCACAATAGTCAGCAAGAAGTATTGGATTTATTTCCTCTGCCCTAAATGCAGAACCATTAAGGTGAAGAAAACTGTCTAGAGAGTTAATCTATAAGTAGTAGTAAAACATTACTGGGTAAGTAAAGAGAGCAAACTCTCACCATTGTTTTCTTACTCCATCCTTCTGGCAGTCAGCACTTAGCTTCTCCTCTAAAGAAATGGTGAACAAGTATTTACAGCATTTGGGGTTGAAATGCCTAAGTGTATACATGTCCATATCCAGCCTACATGAATGAGGATCAACCAACAATGTAAGAAAGTGTTATGTTTATCCTTTTAGACA
Source organism: Phyllostomus discolor (assembly GCF_004126475.2). Classification (NCBI taxonomy): domain Eukaryota; kingdom Metazoa; phylum Chordata; class Mammalia; order Chiroptera; family Phyllostomidae; genus Phyllostomus; species Phyllostomus discolor. Next base: position 68,511,214 of record NC_040912.2, on the reverse strand, counting down.
GCAATGAGGTGATCAGTCTCTTGACTGCCATGGTAATCACCTAGAAGTTGGTACTACATCATGTAATTCACTGACACTAGTCTGCCTTGTATATGTGTAATTAGAGTTCTCTACTTATTTCGTAAATGCAAATATCTTATTTCTCAAAATGGGTAATTATATCTTAAAGTAATGAGACAGTATTTTCCCTTTCTCTTGTCTCTCTTCTCTATGGCACCAATTCAATATTGAGCTCTTAATAGGTAAGCAGATAAATCTGTCTAAGCATTGCCAAGACACTCTGATGATGGGCAGAGCTCCCATTCCACAACTCTAACTCCCTCAAAAGTATCTTCTCAAGTCTTTCATTTAGAAATATTAGAGTGACTATTATACAGCAGGAACTATGACCATGTACTGAGCTTGAGAAGTGAAAAATAAGGAAATCTTAGTTCTTGGGGGGTGGAGATAAACACATACAAATACAGCTGAGAGATAATGTGATGGCTATAATGGAGGCTTTCACAAGGTTCAATAGGAACAAAGTGTAAATCTAGCTCACCAAATCAGGTAGACTTCACTTGGAAGACACTCCTAAGTAATAATAGTTTAAATTTTCAAAACAAAGTACATATACAAATGTTCCTAGTAATCATCTCTGGGTTGGTGAATTCAGGATATTTATTTTCTTTTTCATATTATCTTCATTTTTAGAACAATATGCTCAGTTTGGGAAAAAATGTATTCTTGACCTACCACTTGACTTTTCTGAGACCTACAGTTGAATGACAGATTAAGTTCCATTTCCTGGTGTCTTACCTATCCCAACTAAGTGCTGGCTGGCTAAAGTGTTGGAAGACATTTTTTTTTTACCAACCACAACCAAACCATTAGCACACTCTGCTGGCTTTTTTTTGTGAAATACATCCTAACCACGGAGGAGAGGTTCTTCTCTACCTATCATGAACTGAACAGAGCCTCAAACTACAATTTACTTAGGATCATGAAAGTCTGAATCTATCAGCCTTAGAGTGCATGAAAATGCCTCTTATATTCTTCTATAATGTGAGTGCGAGGAGTAGTTCTTAAATTTCTGTATGTATTTCATAAGTATTTTAGAGAAAAATTAGGAGAGGTTGTTTCAGGTGCCCCTGGCCAGTTGTGGTGCTGGAGGTACAGTTTGTTGCAGGAATAGTTTGACTCTTTCCATTTTAGCAAGTGAAGAAAAAAAAATCCTTGGATGTAAACGCCAACTTCTGTGATTTTCTCCAGTGTTTGTGGTGTGGAGCAGTGAAATGAGATTGCAGGATGTGGTATAGAAGAAAAATACAAATGTTGGAGGTGCTTATATGGAAATACTTCAACTGGCAGACTAAGTGGTCCAGGCTTGGTAGAAAAGAAATTATGACCAAAAAATGGCTGACAGACTTGGAGAAAGTAGCAGACTTAAGAGTATCCAAAGTGCCATTCAAGATCCAAGGCTCAGTAACATTGGATAAATAAAAGAGCCAGAAAGGTTGTGATTATAAAATGGTGAATTAGTTTAAGCTTTCAAAGACAGAGTAGTTTTCCATGATGCAAGTTCCTGAGTAAGGCTACAAAGTAGGATTAGAAGTAAAGATCATGGATTTAATGAGATCAAAAAGCTGTGAGGTTAGGATGGTAAAAAAGTCATCTGTACAAACATCATTTTGGTAAGAATAGTGGTAGATTTATAGCAGAGAGGAAGAAGTTAACTCAGGTGAGGATAAGGTTGAATTATATGGTGAATAATCAAGATGTTGGGAGGTAATAGTAAGAAAAAGTAGTGAGGAGAAGTTGACAATGCCTCCCAAATCCAGAGATTAAGGTTTTGGTAGAAAACTCAGCTTCATTGTTCTCAGAGGTTAACAAAATTATTGTTGTGTGAAGAAAATCAAAGCTAGAGTTCCCAAGGGTTCAGGGAAATGCAAAGATGTGTCAAAAGAGGGAACATAGAGAAGTATGAGGATAAGGAGGTAGGATCTATAAAATGCAGTTACAAGAGACAATAAAGCAGGGAAGGGAGACATAAGACAACTGTAAGTTTCTGATATTTTAACATTGCTGAGTTATATCTGGGTGATGCCATGTGGTAATGGCCTGCGTTTTCCTATGTCTTTGACTCCTTTTCTTAAAAAACCAAAATGGGGAAATCCAGCCAAGATGGAGGCATAAGAAGATGTACTTCACTTCCTTGCACAACCAAAAGAAGGACAACAACCAATTAAAAAATGAAAAACAACCAGAACTGTCAGGAAATCAAACTGTATGGAAGTCCAACAACCAAAGAGTTAAAAAAGAAATATTCTTTCAGACTAGTAGAAGGGGTGGAGATGAGCAGCTGGGGCAGAGAGGATGCACAGAAAGGCAGAGGCTGAGTGAGGCAATGCCTTGTGGACTGGGGTATCCCACATTTACATGTGGATAAGACAAAAGTAACAACTGGAGAGTGAGACAAACCACACAACCCAGGGTTCCAGTGCGGAAAACTAAAGTCTCAAAACCTCTGACTGTCAAAATCTGTGGGGATTGTGGTTGTGGGAGAAACTCACAGTCTCACAGGAAAGTCCGTTGGAAAGGCCCATGGGATCCTAGAACATACACAAACCCACCCACTTGGGGAGTTAACACCTGAAAGGGTACAATCCACTTGTGGAAAGTGAGGGAAGTAACAGAAAGTGGGGCGAGAGCCAAGTAAGCTAGCAAGTGGTATTGTCCCCTCTCTGACAACACCTCTCCCACAGACAGCACCACAATACAGCAAAGTGGGTTGCACCGCCTTGATGAATACATAAGGCTCCACCCTTTACAACATAACAGGTATACCAATACAAAGAAATATGGCTCAAATGAAAGAACAGATCAAAACTCCAGAAAAATAACTAAGTGGTGAGGAGATAGCCAACATATCCAATGCACAGTTCAAAACACTGGTAATCAGGATGTTTACAGAAATTGAGTATGGTTGCAAAATAAATGAAGAAGTGAAGGCTATACAAAATGAAATAAAGGAAAATATACAGAGAACCAACAGTGAGGGGAAGGAAACCAGGACTCAAATCAATGATTTGGAACAACAGGAACAAATAAACTTCCAACCAGAATAGTATGAAGAAATAAAATTTTGAAAAAATGAGGAGAGGCTGAAGAACCTCTGGGACAACTTTAAACATCCCAACATCCAAATCATAGGGGTGCCAGAAGGAAAAGAGGAAGAGCAAGAAATTGAAAACTTTTATTTGAACAAATAATGAAGAAAAACTTCCCCAATCTGGGGAAGGAACTAGACATGCAAGTCCAGAATGCTCAGAGTCCCAAGGAAGTTAGATCCAAGAAGAAATACCCCAAGGCATGTCATAAATAATTACCTAAGATTAAAGAAAAGGAGAGAATCTTAAATGCAGCAAGAGAAAAGCAGAGAGTTATCACAAGGTAGTTCCCATAAGACTATCATCTGATTTCTCAAAAGAAGCCTTACAGGCAAGAAGGGGCTGCAAAGAAGTATTCGAAGTCATGAAAGGCAAGAACCTCCATCCAAGATTACTCTGTCCAACATAGCTATCATTTAGAATGGAAGGGCAGATAAAGTGCTTACCAGACAAGGTAAAGCTAAAGGAGTTCATCATCACCAAGCCTGTATATGAAATGTTAAAGGGACTTGTCTAAGAAAAAGATCAAAACTATGAACAATAAAATGACAACAAACTCAGAACTATCAACAACTGAACCTCAGAAAACAGAAACAAAAACTAAGCAAACAACTAAAACAGGAACAGAATCACAGAAATGGAGATCACATGGATGGTTATAAGTGGGGAGGGGGAAAATGGGGGGAAAAGGGTACAGGGAATAAGGAGCATAATTGGCAGGCACAAAATAGACAGGAGGAGTTAAGAATAGTGTAGGAAATGGAGAAACCAAAGAACTTATACGTACAACCCATGGACGTGAACTAAGAGGCAGGGGATGCCAGGGGTGGAGGGGGTGTTGCTGGGTAGAGGGTGGTAAAGGGATAAAAAAATGAGATAACTGTAGTAACATAACCAATAAAATATACTTTACAAAAAAACCAAATGAGCTATGTTAAAGAGTCTATATTTTTTGAGGACAGATACTGAAAATGAGGTTATCAAGCCTCTCAAACTTCTCAATTTCTTATGAATTTTTTATTTCATGTGCCAGGCCCCTGTAAATGTTTGGATGTGTGACATCTGTTATAGATAAAATTGAAACCAGGAAAGTCAGCATTTGTGCTACCAGAACCGATAAGCAGAGACAAGGATTGAATCTTTATGTGCACTTTATTCATATGCCAGCGATCTAAGAAGACAGTGGGTTATGTGCCCTAAAAACCATCTTAATATCTCATCTCAAGCCAACCTTTTTATAAGGAGGAGTAGGTAAGGGGTTTGGAAAAAAAGTTATTCAGATAAGAGTTTCAGTTCAGTGGTGATTTTTGTATTTCTTTAACTGCTGACCAACAATTCTTTATCTGTGTCACAGACATTCCCTCCCTGGAACACTATGGCTCTGATACCATCTACACCTCTAGTGCTTGCTGGCACCCTGGGGCACAAGGTTTGAATTGCTTGTCAACCTCCTGGAGTCAAGTACGTCATGCATTCCCATTCCTGAAATAACAGCTTTCCACTTGCATTACTCACTTAAGCCTATCAACTACAACTATCAAAATCTATCCCTGAATTGAGTCACAGCATCAGACAACTAGTTACCTGGGCCCCACTGGTTTAGTCCCTAAACAGACTGCTGTGAATAAGCCTAATAAACTTGTTTTATTTATGAAGGGGATAGAGGGAAGATCACTTTGGATGCAGTCTCAATAAAGGATTGTATTTTTCAAGAACAAGAAAGGAAGTGGAAAGGCTAGCAGAGGATGCTAACTAACTTGAATTAGGCTGGTCATGGTGGAGATGGAGACAAGTAGATAGATAAGTAAGGTAAGCTCTGGGTTTGCTTATGACCTGAATGGGAATTTGAATGTACTTCCAGAAATTCTAATTAGAAATTCATTGGGTTTGTAAGATTCTTTTATGAAAATGCAAATATATCTAAGAGGCTTATGACTGGGCTAAGGGTGTAATTTAGCCTGCATTAGTTCCATCAGTGTGCTTTTTACTACCAACCAGCTGAAGTCAGTCATACTAAAGAGATGAAAGTTTTGCTTGGGGAAAAGAACGTTTTGCATAAAAGGTATAGTCATGTGTGAAAAGGAGGTGGAAGACTTTGGAAAGATAGGAGCCTGAAAGAGCATGCAGACAGGGTGGCAATGTTTGAGAGGACGGGGCACAGGCAAATTGGCCTTCCCTGAAAGTTTGCCTAATTGCCTCATAGAGATAAGTTCTCAATCTTCTTTAATACTGGAAATATCTCATTTCTTGTATTCTTTTAAAAAAGATTTTATTTATTCACTTTTAGAGAAGGGAAGGGAGGGGAAAAAGCCAGAGAGAAACATTGGTATGAGAAAGAAATAACAATTGGTTGCCTCTCATACACACCCTGACCTGGGACCAAACCCACAACCCAGCCATGTGCCGTGCCCAGGGAGGGGACCTTTCGCTTTGCGGGATGACACACAAACAACTAAGGCACACCGGTCAGGCATTTATTTTACTCTTGTTTGAAGAAAAACTTTCCTCCAAGTTACAGCAAAGGGGAAAAATAAAATGAAAGAAATAAAAACCCTCAAGTGGCATTAAGCAATGACAATTTCCATATTGTTTTGTTTATTTTTTTATTTATTGATTTTAAAAAGAGAGGAAGGGGGAGCACAAGCAGGAGAGAGAGAGAGACATCAATTAGTTGTTCCACTTATATGCATTGATTGGTTGCTTCTTGTATGTGCCCTGACGCAAAACCTGAAACCTTGGTGTATCAGGACAATGCTCTAGCCAGTTGAGCTAGCTGGCCAAAACCATGTTGCTTTATTTATTTTTTTTAACTTTTTTACATTGATGTTATCGAGAGAGAGAAACATCAGTTTGTCGTTCCACTTATTTATGCATTCATTTGTTGCTTCTTATATGCACCTTGGCGGGAGGTAAAACCCACAACCTTCATGTATCAGGACGATGCTCTAACCACCTGAGCTACCTGGTTAGGGCCATGTTGCTTTGTTTAAAATCAAGATAGACTACCTAATTCCCTGACAATATTGTACTGATATCATATGACAAATAGGAATTTTTAAACCTAAAATATTAAAAACAATCATCAGTGCCATGTGAGATAAATAACTATTATTGGTCAATGTTTAAAAAATAATTTCAGCCCTGGCTGATATGGCTTAGTGGATTGAGTGCCAGCCTGCAAACCAAAGGGTCATTGGTTCAATTCCCAGTCAGGGCACATGCCTGAGTTACAGGCCAGGTCCCCAGTAGGGGGTACATGAGAGGCAACCACACATTGATGTTTCTCTCTCTCCCCTTCTCTAAAAATACATAAATAAAATCTTTAAAAAAATCAATTATGTTATGTTATTTTTTAAAAGATTTTATTTATGTATTTTTAGAGAGGGAAGGGAAGGAGAAAGAGAGAGAGAGAGAGAGAGAGAGAAAGAGAAACATCAATGTGCAGCTGCTGGGGGCCGTGTCCTGCAATCCAGGCATGTGCCCTGACTGGGAATCGAACCTGCAATGCTTTGGTTCACAGCCCGCGCTCAATCCACTGAGCTATGCCAGCCAGGGCATCAATTATGTTATTTTTAAGATTATGTTTTATATTTGGTAGTAAATATCCACAATTGTTTAAAATCCAGTCTGGTTTAGATACAACAAAAGGTATTAAATTTTATTTATTGTTTTATTTTTTTCTTTATGTACTCACATGTTACTAAAAAATAATGGTGCTTATCCTAAAATGTTCAAAATGCTATCTCTGTGTACAAATTTGGGTACATTTCAAACTTCACATGAAGGCCACTGTTCACAGCTAAGATAATATTGCTGGAAAAAATGAGTAATAGCCATAAATTTGGCTCATTCCTAACCTTGACTTCTTGGATGGTGATGCTGCATAAAAAAGAACAAAAACAACTCAAAACCCAAATAAAACAATTCTCTGATGTTTTGTTTGGACATATATTTCAGATATGAAAAAAGAAATCCCTTTTTATCAAAAAACCAAATTTAATAAAAGGCAAACAAAATCAACAGCAACAAGTTTGAGCCAACTAAAATTTTTAAAACTTATTTTTTAAGCAAAGCATTATGTGGGAGGATAGCCAGGAAAAATTCCATGACTTTGTGCCTTTTGATGTGAGTTACAAATCTAATGGCAGGTAAACTGTTCGGTTTTAAAATGGAACAGGCTGTTAGTCTTACTTGCTGTCTTGAAGCACTCCTCTGCATCTGGCCCAACTCTCTCCTGCCGCACTAGCAGGGTCCCAGCATGCTTACCACTATGGTCATCCATCCTTTCTTAGCACCCCTGTCTTTATTTACTGTTTAAGATAAAACCTGAGACAACATGTCTATATGGGCGAAAGGCACAGTGGAAGCAGGGAATCTCAGCACTATTGATCCTTGCCAAACATCATTATTTTTATAGATTAGGAAACTGAAGCTCAATTAGGCTTTAAATCATGCTCAGCATCACACATAACATTTCAGAGATGGAAATTGTAAGGTAATCTCTGAAACCATTGAGACACGTCTCCATGTACCTTTTACATTTCTGCACATTGTGCAAACAGAGGCGCTGGCAATCTTTGCTCTGAACTATCTTTCCAAGGACATTTATATAGCAGATAGCCTTGAAATATAGAGGTGGTGTCTGACTCCAGAGCAAAGACAAGATGTTGTCCAATACAACAAAAATAATGTCTCCCTCTGGGGCAAAGGGTAGACATGTTCACTGCTTAGTATAAAATAGTCAAAGTCCCTAAGCTAGAAGTTCCTCTCTTGAACCGCAAACCACTAAGTATACAAGTGTCATCTACGCTCTTCACATCACCCTCTGGGAACTGGGATGCAGTGAACTGGTGCAAATGCTGAGCGTCTGACTGCAGCTACTGCTGTAAATAATAGAATCATTTGTCTCTGACCCAGGAGTCTTGGAGTCTCATGTCTCCTGCCAGCATCCATGAAGCTGTGGCAGGCTGACTTGTGAACTTGGAAGTAGGAAGAAATCTCAGACTATTCTCACTTTTTGACAGAAACATAAAATTTTAGGGATAATCAATCATGTAAAAAATACCTAATGAGAGGCCTTTTGCTTGATTTTTTAAATCTAGGATGATCCAGTTACCATTTTTTGAGCATTGTGTATTAACTATAATATGTAATAGTATATATGAGATTAGATTAGATTAGATATTATAATATCCAGTCAAATTACACACACACATAATATCTACTTTATTTTTTAAATTTAATTTGTGAAATGATCTCATTATCCTCACATTACAGATTAAAAAAACCCAGCAGAAGTCAAGTAGCAGAGCTAATAGGTAGCAGAGCTAAAATCTCTTGTTTCAAATTTGTGTTTTACCTACCTCCAAATAAAACACAGTTTAAATGGCATGGGCCATTTTGGTTTTAAATAAAATGGTTAAATTGTATAGTATTGTGTTTAGTTTTACTCTCTTACTTTTTTAATAGTACTATATGTTTAGGTAGTGACATACTGCTATCTAATATGTATTTAATATTAACCATTCAGTATTCACGACAGATACAATGCTCCTAATCTTATAAATGCTGAATTTATATTATATTATTATATAGTTACAGAAAAAGTCTACCACAAAAAGCTATGGTTTATAAGGTTTAAATCATAAAACAATGCTGTAGATATATTCTATTAAAGCTACACAGCTAAGAAAATATGACAGGAGAAATAATTCCATTTAAAAGGCTATATAACCCGTAAAAATATCTTGTTAGTCACAGAGATAAATGAAAAATAACACACTAGACAGAGTGGAGAAAGGACATTTATCTAGAACTTACAGATGTTCTGAAGAATAAAAAATGCTTAAAGTAAAGGGAAACAAAAAACTTCTTAGTTCTATGGAAGCAAAATATAAACTATAAACCTATAAACTGGTAATCCATTTCTCACCAAAAATGGGTGTGCATTCCTATGACACTATTCTGCTAATTCTAATGCTAAATAAGCTTAAACTCCTGAGTCCACCACTTTGAAATGTAAATAGCAACAACAACAAAATTTAAAATCTGTAGGCACTTTTCAAAATGTAAACATTTTTTTTCAAATTGCCTTAACTGTATTTCCAGGTACTTATTAGAAGTGTATTAGTGAAAATAATTATTTTACTTGCTCCTCACAGCAACATGATTCTTTTTTTATAAAATAAAGAACTATCCAACTGACATTTACAAAAGCAAAACAATGTAAAGATTATAGAGTCAGGTACAATTGTGATATAAACAGTAACTACAAAACCAAGTTTATACAGCTATCATTTATTAGACAAGTATCTTAAATCAAAAGTTTAATTGATGCCCTGGCTGGTGTAGTTCAGTGGATTTGGCGCGGTCACTGGTTCCATTCCCAGTCAGGGCACATGCCTGTGTTGTGGGCCACGTCAGGTCCCCAGTCAGGGGCATGCAAGAGGCAACCACACACTGATGTTTCTCTCCCTCTCATTTTCCCTCCCTTCCTCTCTGTCTAAAATAAGTAAATAAAATCTTAGAAAAAGAAGTTTAATCACTAATTCATTTTAATTTATTTTAATCCTTGGTAAATAACAGTAAGAAAACTGTAGTCTTCATAATGGAACATAACCAATGTTGTTAATATTTGGTGCGAAAGCAGAAACCTCATGGGAAATCTGATGGGTTAAAATATTAGTTTTCTGATTCCATTTGGACACTAATTAATTTTTGAAATAATTAAAGCTATGTGGATCTACATTTTAATTATATAGTAAAAAACTTCCTAAGGGCATACCTATTAATCATTAAATGAATTTTAAACAAGAAATTTGAAGAAGCTTACACTGATAAGTTTTAAAATAGGATATAATATCATCTATGAAGACTCGTATAACATCTGATGACATTGTTTTTCCACTTGGGGGATCTATGAGAAAATGAGATGGTAATTTTTATCCCAAACTTCTAATGTTGTCAAGACATAAAATTTACTAATTCAGCATCCTGTCTTAAAAACACAGACAAATTGAGAGGATTTTAGAAAGAAGAAACATATTTCTTAGGATCAGAATCACAGAATCACTTAATCATGAAGAAAAATATTTTTTTAAATGTCAAGTTTTCTTTAAGAAGTACTATAATAAAAAGCAGCAAGGGTATTAAAGACAAACATATAGAAAGAAAAGGCATATTTACCTAGAAAGGTAGAAAGTAAAACTAAAAGAAAGAATATTAATGTTGCACTCGTATTTCTTACTATCAAGTTCCTCCCATTGGCAAAACTTTGTGGATTCTAAAAGATTTGTGATAGTGGGATTTGTAGACAAAGGAGCTCAATATGCGGACCTGAGATCTCATCTGTCAGAGGGTATCTCTAAAGAAGCCTACGTATCTCACACATTTTTGCTTGAAGAAGCAAACAAAAGATTACCTGGAAATCTTGTAATTATTTGACATAATCCTTCCTTTCTGCAAAGCTGATGCTGTATTTCTGGTAATATGTTTACCTGAAAGGAATGAAAAAGATTCTAGTGAGCTGGGCATTTATAAATGCTAAACTCAAAGCAAAGGAAACACAGGTGCAAAGGTTTACAGAAGTGATACACCACCACACCCTGCCCTCAAGTATCTGCGAGTCAGCACTTAGATCCAGTATAATAAAGTGGTTTATTTGGTAACATAAAATTAAAGCCTTTCTTTTAGAAATCTTCAGAAATATTTGGGAATACTCTTGGAAAACCTTGCTATATTTCAAAGCCATATTTGCTAGAAATAAAAAGAGACACTATGTTCTTACGGCAAATAGCGTAACACAAGTACTTCACAGTTTCAAATTTAGCTTTGGAAAAAAATAGTGCAAACATACCTCAAAGTCAACTAAAGTCCAAAGTTCCAAAGGCACTCAGTGATTTGAATCACAGACATTTACTGGAAATTCAGTGCTAAACCTGTTTCAAAACTTCGTGATAGTTTTCACTTCATACTGAAGGGCATTATTGCTTCCAAACGTAAAGCCCAGTCATCAGAAAACTCTCTTTAACAAAATCTTGTTCTTAAAAATCTACATAAATGTTATTGCAAATCCATATATGTACCGTTATATATATTATATATATATAGTTTAACTTATAAAGATACAATCAAGGTAATTCTCTCCTCTTATGAATTTGCAGATTGATTAACTTGCTATTATCAACATAATCTCAAAAATAATTCCAGACATGGTAAAGCATTCTTAAAACCAACAAAAAGGGATCAATGTAAATTTGAGTATCAGAGTTATTTTCAAAGTTATTAATTACTTTCAAATTAATTCACTCTAAGCTAATAAAATACTGTACTTTCTCTACTGTGTCCTGCTGGCTTGATTAGATAAAAAGAACTCAGTTTCAGTTGGCGAAAGGCAAGGGAACCAGAAACATAGGTTGTGGTCCCACTTCTCGCCCTTAACAGAAAGGTAACCCTGAGCACATCACATGGCCTCTCTCACTTTTCCCGTCTGTGAAATAAAGCAGATAGACCCTTTGGTCTTTAAGTTCTACTTCTCCTCTAAGATTTTACCAATTCAATATTTCAATCATAGTTTTCGTTTATTTCTTTTATTAATGGTTTATTTGAAGTACTTTGAAACACCACAGCAATTCATTTGCTCAGTAAACCATCAACTTCAGCTCAGGCGGTGAAGCCCACACTTCAGCAGAACCCACTCTGTGAATCTGCACCAGCAACATTCCTGAACATCCCATTTAAAAGTCTACAAAGATACCAAAGTCTGAGCCACTTACATTCTTATTGCACTGAGAACTGAGAAAAGGACATAAGTGTAGTGCACAATAGATTTTAGAGATGCCTACATTTCTCAGATTTGAAAGTTTAAGACAGTTCAAAGACTAAATGTAGGAAAAGAAAGGTTTTCATAAAGTCCTAAAGTTTTCTATTGAGAATTCCTAATGTAACAGGGTGCAGCCAGGGCCCACCAAAGGGGGGATTTGTAACAGGGTCCAGAACTTGGGGTGTCCAGGAATATAGGATCCCCACCCCAACAAGTCTGGCTGCGGGGCAGGTCTATTGAGTTAATTTGCATATGAATAGCAAGCTAGCTAGGGATATGGTCATGACTTTGACCCATGATGTAGCTAGGAGGCAGCTCTCTGCATGAGAGCTTGGACATGGTTCACTCCATGCCAAGGGACCATGCCTGCCCAAACTTACTATGGCAGCCAAGAAAGGAATAAACGGTGGGAGTGCTGGCAGGTATAGCTGATTGTGGGAAGAGTTGGAAATGGGGTTACAGAGGAAGATTCTCGCTGGGGACTTAAACCCAGGTGGGGCAGCCATGCAGGGGTTTTAACCACATGGTTTTGGGAGCAGTGAGGGGACTCCCTTGACCATGCAGCTTAGGAAGCAGGAAATCAAGGTGTAGCAACCATGCGGAGCTCTCAGCATTTGAAAGAATGCAGGAGAGACAACGCAGGACTAGATAGAAGGACAATACAAGACCAAGTGGGAAGAAAAGGGATAAAAGGATTCTTGATGGTGGGCCATGAGGAGGTGCCACATGATTTTGGATTAAGAACTGGAGTTCACTCTGGCAACAGAGCTGATGGTGCTGGGGACTGAGGGAGACTTGCCCAGCTGAGTAGGAATTACTGGGAGGAACCAGGAGTCTAGCTGAGCTATGGACTTCTATTTCTTTTTCCTGAGGTGTGGCGCCCCTGACTGGCATGGTTGGGCAAAGAGGGGAAGACAGGACTGTGTTTGTGTGTTTGTGGGTGTTTTGAAAGGATTTGAGGATTTTAATGGTGACATTCTCCTATTACTCTAACCCTGTATAACTTTTGAATAAATAGTTCCTTTCCTTTTTTATCAGACTCTGGCATTGAGAGCCACAATTCCTAAGGGTGGCAGGCAAGATGAACAATAGTACAGAAAGACCCTGGGGAAGCAAGCTTGTTTTGGTAATGGTGGCTGGGCCCCCCACAACAGGCTCCTTTCTGTAACACTAGCACAGGGTGGAGGTCAAGGACAGAGCACTGCAAAAATAGGGGTAACTCATAAGAAAATTTAAAAAAAATTTTTTTAATTATAATTTTTAAAAATTAAAAAATTTTTAATTTTTTTCTTAAGTTAACACACAAAAAATCTTTCTGATGTTAAAAGCTTCAGAAGTCAATAAACTTAAACCATTTTCCCCCACCTGAAGCAAAATGATGCAGTTGCTATTGACTAAATAGAATCTTTAATAATAAAAAGACCCAGAAAGAGAACCAGCATTACGTAAGTAACATTAAAGACCGTGCACTGGCACAGGTCCAGTTTAAAACCTTCTCCCACTTCTTGAAAGGCTCAGAGCAAACATGTTGTCACTGCAAATGCTTAGAGCATCCGAGGCCCCAGCATCTGCTACAAACTGACAGAAACGAAAGATTCCTGGCAACATGGGTAACAATAACTGGACTAATGAGCCAGGAAAATATGTGTAGATGCTTCACACACAGTGCACAACGTGCACAGGTTTCCCATAGAAGGGTAGGTTGCTATGTCTCATCAGATAGATGATGACTTTTCACTTGGGACCTTGGGGCAGAAGAATGAACTGACTCAGGGTCAACAAAACACCTGCTTCAACACACTAGAGCCAAAGCATGGGAAGCAACTGCTCTTCCCCTTCCACCTTCTGTTTTCCCGTCCCCCACCAATGACCTCTTCCTGTGCTCTTTCCTCCAAAGTGTATCTTTGGAAATCACAGAGTTGCAGCAGATGACATAGCAGTGGCGACACATGGCACCAGAAACATCGTTTCCATCTTACTCTGGAACTGAGCTCCACACTAAGCAGTTAAGCAGAATGACTCAACACAGAGAAATAAGTACCTGCAAGGGCTACGGGTCATAGAGCTGACGGGACAAATCAACTGTATGACACACACTCTAATTTTTTAACTGTTAAACCTAACTGTGCTCTTCTGTGTCTTAGTACTTGTTATTCTTAGTTTTATGTGCATCATAAAATTTATCAGATTTGCATTGTTATCAAGTGGAACATCAAAGAAGTTTTTACTTGGTTTAGTTGACTTTTATATGATGAGCTTCTCCAGGTCCACAGTGAAGTAATCATTTTTTATCAGCCTTTATTTTGGGAGGTAGTTGAGGTTCACAGCAAAATTGAGCAGAAGGCACAAAGATCTTTCATATCTTTGAAAGGATTAGAATAAATATAAAAATGATAATGACATTTGAGACTAGGATATTTCTGAGGTCAAACTGGGAGAAAGGAAATGTGCCTTTGAAAAGACTTCAATCCCAGCATAACTTCTAAAATACTAATCTGTGATAATCTGCATCTAAATTATTTTCATTACATACTGTTAGAAGCAAAAGTAAAAAAATAATTCCTATTTTGAGAACTTTAATAACAGCAACAGTACAATATTAACGATAAACATTGAGAAAGTGTTTCAAAATAAAACAAACTAAAACTACAGTAATTCATTAAGGAGAATGGACATTTAAATTTAGACTGTTTATAAAGTTTAAGAAAGCACCCTAGAAGCCTTAACCGGTGTGGCTCAGTTAATTGGGCCATCCCTGCAAAGCAGATCACTGGTTTGATTCCCAGTCAGCTCACATGCCTGGGTTGTTGGGTTCTCCTGGCCAATCGATGTTTCTCTCTCGCATATGTTTCTCTCCCTCTATTCCTCTCTCCTTTCCCCTCTCTCTAAAAATAAAAAAATTTTTAAAGAGAAAACACCCAAGTAAAAATAGTGTTTTTAGTCACTTGTGAACATCGAGAGTGACACACACTTCACATTGTAGAGCAGTCTTAGGGACTGCTCTGTGCATTAGATATGCACAGACCTTCATATCTTTCATTTTATCAAAAATAGGAACTCTGACAGCTGTTCATTATCATCCATAAGAAAGAATTAATGACAATAAGAGAAACAACTAATTCATCCCCCACGTCTCTAACATACAGTCATCATTCCATCAAGTTCACCTAAAAATACCCTTGCACGCTTTCAGACAGGAGCCATTTCTGTAGATCTCAGTGCTCCAAGCACTAAAAACAGCACCCTGGTGTCAGGGGCTGCTACAGACACTTAGAACTAGAAACCAATCCCCCTGCTCTGAACACACTGTAACCTGTCTGTTGGAGGTGAGATACAGCCCCAGTTACTAAATTTAGTGCTACCCCAAGTAGTGGACCTCCCTTCACTTTCAGCATCACATGGACCAACACCATGTTAAGTTTATGTCACTCTCCTCCTGCCTAGAGAGACTCCTGACCATTCATTTTCTACAACAGGTCTGAAGATCATTTTCATAAAGCACTTAAATCCCAAAGCTCTGAGATGATTAGTAATTTTAATTTGAATAGGTGCCCTTTCTTTGTTTATTCTACAGTCATTGACAATCCTACAACATCCTCAACAAATTGGAAGCAACCTGTGTTTTGATATATTTGCATAAATAAGTCATAGCCCATGAAGCTTTAAATTATTTATGTTTTAAAGTAATAGTGAGTATGTATCACTTAGAATTTATGTATTCTTTAGGAATATTCATTAGCATAGGCTGTAAGTGCAGTGGCTAAATATTTATTTAGAAAGTTTCTATAGTGATACAGTTAAGAAAACAGAATTTGAAGTCAGACTGTCTGAATCCTGGTTGCTTCATTTATTAGCTGTGAGGTCTTAGGTCATTTTCTTAACTTCTGTGAGCTTTAGTCTCCTCAATATGGACACAAATAAATATGTAAATTCTTCAAATGGTGCCTGGTACCATTGAGAGGCCTTGGCAAGAGATAGAAGGGTGGGAGTGGGGAGAGGCTGGGCACTTATCTCCCGGCTTCCTCTCTGCAGGATTATGATTTGGCAATGGCTAACCTTCCCTACGTTTATAGATCCTCTCTTATAGCTTCTCTGCAGACCTTTCTCTCGGCTCCAGCTCTCATTAGGATCTGCTACACCATTCCTTCTGCATCACCTTCTTTAGACCAGAGGTGCGTAAAAAGTTATAATGTTGCTGGTTTCTTTGTGTCTCTAATCTTTTTGTTTGTTTCTTTATTTTTCTCATCCTGTCAAAACCTCTATAAAGTAGCTCTTTCATTCCTTTCTCTTTAGTTATATCCTTTTGAGTATGCCATATGTCTCCTGCTGGGAGGTGGACTGATACACACAGAAAAGACTTCATGTTTTTCACGGTGACAACTGTGGGCAGGATAAATTTCAGGGGGAAAATATTTGCTTCAGAGAACTTAAAGGTAGTAAGTACAGATATTTGAGAAATATGGAGTAGGAAAATATTTGAGAAATATTTAGATTCCTTCATATTGGTGATTGATGGAATGCAGATGACAAAAGAGAAGGGCCCAGGGGTAAAGGCCAGATTTCTATCCTAGCAAGTGACAGGGAGTTGACTGTGCTTATGACCAATAGAAAAGAAGTTTGGCAAAGCTTCTAAATGCAAGAAGTAAATTTATTAGAGAAAGAAATGGGCTAATTTTCTCTGCATTGAGTTTGAGGTGTCTGTGAGACATACAGAGGAGATGATCAGCAGGCCTGGGGATACACATGCAAGCCCAAAGCCTGGGAGAGTGCTCTGAAATTTAGATGTAACTTTGGGAATCATTAACTACAAATGGTGGTTGAAACTTTAAGAGTAGTATTAGGAAACACTGGCATTTAAGAATGGGCAGGCAAAAAGCAGCTAATGAAAAAAAAGAGAAGCAAGCAAAATGTAGCCAAAGACACTGAAATCAAGAACAAGCAGATAGTAACCAGAAGGAGAGTGGAAGGGATAATGGGGGGAAAGGGTGAAAGGTTTACAGGGACAACTATAAAGGACACATGGACAATAACAAGGGGGGGTGCAAGTGGGGGAGGTGGGTGGGGAAGGCTGGGGTGGGGGGAGAGGTGGGGGGAAGTCAGAAAACTGTACTTGCACAACAATAAAATCAAAAGTATCTTAAAAAAAAAGAGGGAGAGAAGAGATGGCCAAAGATGTACAAGAACCAAAACAATGTGCTTAGCCCAAAGACCAAGGGAATGAAAAGTTAGAAGGAGGAAGGAGTTACCAAGACTGTCAGTTGCAGAAATACCAAGTGACTGGGGTTGCTACTATAATACTGTTTTATTAACACCACTGAAAAATAGCTATTGGTTTTGATACTTTTCTGAGACTTGTTATAGGTATCAAAACAGAGCATATGCAAATTTTCCAGCACAGTGACTAGCACATTAAAGGCATTTGATAATTTTTTAAACTTTTCTAAAAGCATTTATAAAAATTCACACAAAGTAGACACTAAATATTGGATGACAATTTTTACAGTTAATAAAAATTGTATGAATTTTATCATAATTCAAGATACCACTTTAACTTTGAAAAAGTCAAAACAGTGATCTAGAGAATAAAGATTTTACTACTTTGGATGAGCATGTGGTCAAGGTAAGCAACTGTCCATGGGCTACAGACTTCTCAATCAAGTTTGTGTCTTACTAGGTAAAACTGGGTCCTTAATGGTAGCAGCTGAAGCTGAGGGGGATTCTATCAAACAAAAAGTGGTGAACTTTTCATGGTAAAGTGTGTAAGTCATGGCCATGGAAATTTCTCCAAATATACAATGAATCTAATTTTTGAGACTTTTTTAAACATTATAGAACAAGAAATACTGACAGTAATATCTATAGGGCTGGTGTAATCTGTGCACAATTGAAAAAATTTTTTTACCTTTTGATGTAAACCTAACTGGCACATGTCTTCCTTGGATATGCAGGGTTTTCCACCAGCTTTCTTAGAAGACAGGCAAATGAGCAGATCCCAAGAGCCCAACTCACCTATTAGCAAAAGAGCAATGAAAAAAAATTATCAGATTTTTTAAAGGCAGTATTTTCTTCTTCAGTTTAGAGAATGTGATTACTTTGATCCTAGAGCACAAGCGACAATGATTCTAAATATACTTAAAAGTCAATATTCAAAATAACTAAAATTCAACTTTTCTAATTTAGCAGAACTAATATTTTTATATTTAGTATTGTATCATAGGGAAATTTGAATTGTCTGAAGCAATATCATAAAATTCCTTTAAAAACTATAATTGGAATGTTTAAATAACTAACTTTATAAATTTGTATCTTATTTGGAGATTGGGAGGAAAGAAGATTATAAAGCTTGCAAGATTGGAGATAGCTGCAAAATAA
This sequence comes from Phyllostomus discolor, assembly GCF_004126475.2. NCBI lineage: Eukaryota > Metazoa > Chordata > Mammalia > Chiroptera > Phyllostomidae > Phyllostomus > Phyllostomus discolor. The sequence goes on along the minus strand of NC_040912.2, from coordinate 68,492,872 downwards.
AATAATAATAAGTCAAAAGACTGAATTTTTTGTTCTGGGCTTCAGCAACACCATTGCTTTTCATAGACCTTGAACATCAAATATACTTTTACAAGATTTCTTACAAACAAAACTTGCAGTGGGCAGAAAATGAAATTCAATGAAAAATTTAAAAGACAGATTTTGTCCAAAAGGAATTTGTGGGTCTAGTTATAAACAGCACAAAGTTAGTTCAAAATACACAGTATAACATGGACCAATGAAAATAATATTTCAATTATTTCACCAAGGACAAAACTCTTTGCCAACAAACCCTAGTAACTTGCCAAAATAATCTTAGGAGAGTACATTCTTGTATAATAATCAAGCATTTAAAAATTAACATTTACATATATTTCACACATTCTCTTTGATTTATTTATACAAATTTTTTATCAACATGCCTTGCATAAAACTGGTACTTTAAAAATATTTTTCAAGTGAATGAATGAATAAGTAGCCCATGACAGGGTGGCAAACACATTACTGCAGAGAGGATATATGAATATGTATCTCAAAAATAAGCAAAAACGTTATGCATAAAAGAATTGATATTACTTGGGAAACTTCCCTATTTTGGACAGAAACCCAGTTTAAAAAATTAAGCAATTTCTATACACATGGTCTTTTGTTGACTTCTTGTGAGATAATGTTCCTTCAAGTTACTACGCCAGACCTCCCAAGTCACCTTCCATGTCAGGTATTAGTGGTCTCTTAAAGGGAGAAATAACCAACATCTCCTAGTACTATCTTTTAAATTTTTGCCAGAAGAATTTCTCACTTGAGAGCATAACATTTTCAAAGAATGGCTTTATGGAAAAAAAGATTAATAAAGAAGAGTGAACTGTGACAATTAGGAATGAAATTTTACTCTTCCCTAATCAAGTCTTTTACAATTTGACAAGCTCTGTGCTGTCTGGGCTATTGGTTCCTTTGTTTCTCATTGATCTGTTGCTAGAAGAGAATTCTCTCTGCCAAACAAAAGGATCCAGGCAACTGAACTCCACTTCACATCTGAGCTCTTGTCCCAGAGCTTCTCTGTTTGCTATGTATCCCAAGATGCTGAAAGATCATACAACAGTTCAAAGGGACAAGGAGAAATGATGCAGGAGATTTGGGGGTGGGAGAAATCTCTCCATGTAATCTCCATCAAGCCTTAGGCTTGAAGTATCTATCCTGTTCCACACACCCTGACGTTGAAGGAAACTACAGATTCCATTAGCCCAATCCAAATACGCTGATAATACCAATACTTAATTTTAAGTATGCACCTCATATTTTTAGCCAAAACCTAGTGATATGGATTCAAAAGGAAAACCATAAAGACAATTTCACTCAATATTATTTTATTTCTAACCCAGGAAACACTACAACCCTAGAAGAAACCTCCTGTCATAATATACTCAACCTAATATTTTAAGAATATAAGGTGGCACATTTACACAATGGAATACTACACAGTAGAAAGAAAGAAGTCCTACACATGGATGGAACTGGAGATTATCATGCTAAGTGAAATAAGCCAATCAGTGAAAAACAAATACCACATGGCCTCACTTATAACTAGAATATAATGAACAAAATAAACTAATGAGAAAAATAGAACCAGAGACATGGAAACATGGAACAGACTGATGGCTATAGGAGGGGAGGAGAGAGGGGGATAGTGGTGGAAAGAAGGGGAAGGGACTAGTCAAAGAGCATGTATGAATGACCCATGGACATGGACAACAGAGAGGAGAGTGACTGTGGGTGAGAGGAGTGGGCTGGGTGGAAGGGGGCAAAAGGGAAAAAATGAGATAAATTTAATAGAATCACCAATTTAAAAAATTTAAAAAAGATAAAGGCATATAAATAAAGGATTTCAAATTTTAAACTGTATTGTTCAGGTATTAAAAACAGAGTATAATTTTTATATTTCTCCAAGTCTGAGTCACGGCCTCCTTCACTACCCAGGGCATACACATAATGTCTGGATTTGATAGAAAAAAATTAAGCAATAAATGTTTAAAACTGGAAGATACCTTTAAATAATTCAAAGCACCCAATTTATAAAGAATGTCCAATAAGCAGAATATTATACTAGAAATATGAAAGTAAATTGCAAAAAGAAAAAGCAATCACTGCCTTCAGCAATCTATTTGAGGGGTGTAAACATGAAAAAGAATTTAGGATAACTCACAAAGCATAGCAGTTTTTTGACATTTATACAGGGTACCATCATTTCTCAAAAATGTTTAATATTTAGTATTCTAAATTAACAGTTTAAAAATACTTTATAGTGCATACATTTCCCTTTAAAATGAAATAAAGTAAAACTAAAATTTTCAAATCATCTCTTAATATTTACTTCTTACCTAATTTTTGCTACCATGGTCTGCAAAAACACTGATTGTTTCCACTCAAAATTCTTATTGTTATCTTCATCAAATTCTACCTCAAACTATTTTCCAGTTAAAAGTTAAATATTTAGTAGTCTTTTTCACTTTCTTTTCATTTCTTTCTCTAACATTAGAAGTCAACTACCTTTCCGAACTCTCACAGACCTTTCTGAGAGTAAAAACTTTGTTTCATAAGTGATATTGGGTATTCAAACTTGATTTTTAAAACCCCAAAAGCCACATGGAATTATAGAAACTGGGCAGAAAGCAAAGCACTAGCTAAGAAAATCACACTCAGAAGTCAACGTTGGAGCATTTGGGATACAAATTTTTGCCTCAGCAAAATTACAAATGAGTGGACATGTGGAGCTTCTGGGCATGCTCACTGAGCTGGCAGCAGAGACGATCCACACATGCCCAGCGTGCACACTGAGACTATGGACTGCGGGCGCTCAGGGAGAGTCAAGCCCGTGTGTGGGGGTGTATTTGGCCAGCACAGTGTTTGTTTTGGTTTTGCTTTAAATTCAAGTATTAGTCAAAATGCAAATATCAGCACAATTCACATAAAACTCCAGATTTCAGCCTTCATTTGAAAACTGGGAAGCTCTAATAGTACCTGGTCCATGCCCTACATGGCAGCCACTAACTAGAGCTAAGTACAGCAGCCCACATGTTCTCCCGTTTACCGTACTGGTCCTGCCTGGTCCTAATGCTGCCTGGCAGGCTCTGTCTCTAGCAGCAGAAAACAGTGCTAGACCTGATGTAAAATACCAGTATGTCAGTGTCGCACTAATTACTCTTCAGCAAGTTGATGCTCCATGTTTTAGCTTTTAATGAATTTACACTCTTCATTATGTAAATTGATTTTAATGACTTCAGGCAAATTGATATTCCGTCAGTTGGTCTTAAAAGAATGTCTGAGTATGCCCTTTGATTTCCATACTTGGCCATGCTCTCCCACAATGTTGAATAAGGTCACCTCAACTCAAAAGACATTTCACTGACTGTATTGAAGTTAGAAAGGACTCACATGTAACTTCTTAAGAGTTACCTTTCTCTCAGGAGCCTAGAAAAGGCAAGAGTGGCCTGTGACCATCTTTTTTACTTATCTCTTTTTCTCTGGTTGGATTTGCTAAAGTGACCCCGGTCCCACTCTAAGATTGGTCCGCCCTCATCTTTTTCTTACTCACACTCTGCTCCTGGACTCTTTCCCACCTACAGCCTGCCTCAGTCTGTGGCAACAGTTATAAATGGCCTACGCCACGCTTTTGCTAGGCATTAGGACAAACATTCTTGGAGTTCATCTTACTTGGTGTGGTTCTTCTGCCCCCAGAAGGTTGACATTAGAGTGTAAGAGCTGAGAAGCCAGATGTGGATTTGGGAAAAACAGGCAAAGCAGACCAGAAAGGTTAAATAACTAGGTAGAGATAGGAAGAGAATTTGAATATAGGAAGTCTAGTTCTAGGGGCCATGTTTGAGACCATGATGTCATTATCCTTTCAAAAAACAAGGAGGTGACAGAGAAACTTAGCTCTTGATGCCTTATATATTAACTTATACAGAACTTCCAACACCACTGTGAGGTAGAAACAATTATTACATATACTTTATGAGAGAGGAGACTGAGACAAAAAGGAATTATTTAGCTTTAGTATTTTTCCAACTACTGCCCCATGCATCTATTTTCCATTGGGACCTTGGAGAAAAAAAATACTGTAACAGGGATAACTCAGGTGTTATGAGACTCTTACCCAGCAATGGCACACTGCAAAACATTATTGGCAATACCATTGGTAATTGGAGTAAAATTTTCATATGTAAAAGAGGCAGTATTCAACTGCACAAGTACTCAGAAACTATACATATTAACTTGGCCTCCACCTACTTTTGAAAAGAAATCTCTAAAAGTTGCTTTGATTTTTTGATGGTGAAAAGAGTTTCTTTCCCAAAGAAACGAAAGCAGGACTAGCCCCCAAGACTGAGTTAATCGAGCCCTTAAATGGAGAGGTCATGGGACATTGTTCTAGAAAAACAGGATGTAGATGTTCCATTCTCCATCTCAAAATTACAAAAAACATGAAAAAATCTACAGGCAGTTCTCCATACACTGTGAAACAGAGTAGCTGATAACACCACTCCTATCACATCTGCACAGTGTTGGCTCTGGAAGCATGACGACACGCAGACAACTTCAGGGGACTTGTCAGCGTCCAGATTTATAGTTTAGACGTGAAATAGTACCAGTTGTTTTTGTCCTTCTCTAAGGATTCTCAGGAACCAGCTGACATCTCGGTGTTAAAAGTAAGAAAAAATGTTAAAGGTTTTTGCTTTTGTTTTTGTTTTTATTTTAATCATGTGTCTGCCCTAAGGAGTGAAGCTGCCTTTAGAATATTCCCAGCCTCTCACAGGCAGGCTGCCATGCAAAACAAACAATCATTTCCTGCCTCCCAGATGACCTCCTTCATTGATAAGATCTGCCGGATCAGTCATTCAATCCGGAGAACAACAGAGAATTCTCAGACAGCGGCGCTATATCAATGCTGTTTATTCTCAAGGAATGACAACTTCAATTTTCTGGCACATTGTATAAAAATCTCAGGATGTTAAGTCTATACCTGCTTTATTTTTCCTCACAGCATTTACCATCTGACAGATTATATATTTGTCTATTTGTTTATTTCCTGGCTCTCCCCATTTGAATGAGTTCCATGAGGGCAGGACTGTTTTGTTCATGACTATATGAGGTCTGTCCAGAAAAAGCCTAGCCATTGTTAATATAATGAGAACAGTTTGCATGACATCAATATAACCTGGCAGCCAAGGAGAGTGGACTGGAATGCTCATGAGTGAACAATGGTGACTTCACTGTACTAGTCACTGGGGGTGGTAGACACCATTGAGTGAGCATGTGTACAGTGTGGCCATCGCATTCAAAATGACTGAGTAGAGCAATGAATCTGCATCAAATTTTGTGTTAAGTTTGAACATTCCTCTGCAGAAACTATTCAGATGATTCAGAAGGCTGTAGCTATGAGCAACTGGTGATTGGCAGCTTCATCACAACAATGCACCTACTCATGCATCACGTCTTGTGCAAAGTTTTTTGGCAAAACATCAAATCACCCAGGTGACTCAGCCCCACTATGGCCCAGATTTGGCACCCTGCAACTCCTGGCTTTTCCCAAAACTAAAATCACCTTTAAAAGGGAAGAGATTTCAGACCATCTATGAGATTCAGGAAAATATAACAGGACAGCTGATGGTGATTGAGAGAACTGTGTAAGGTCCCAGGATGCCTGCTTTGAAGGGGACTGAGGCATCATTGTCTTATGTGTAATATTTCTTGTATCTTGTATCATCTTCAATAAATGTCACTATTTTACATATGACATGGCTAGATATCTGCTGGGCAGACATTGTACTCTCATTCTCAGTACCAACAACAGGGGCTGGAAAGTAAGAAATATTTGCTACATATTTGATAAATGCACAAATAAATAACTCAATGTGAGTATCAAGCCAACAAATACAAATCAAAAGCCAGTACACTAAAAGACTTTTGTAAAAATTAAAGATGAAAGACAGTGAGAAAAAAATTGTTAAAGTTGTTTTGAAAGGACATACAGATATGTTCTTTTAGTAAAATGAAGGAAGAGAAGCAAACATAAAAACAAAGTTAACTATTCATTGCATTGAAATAATTATTTAAAAAATAGCAGATTCCAAGAGTTTTACTTACTGGAAACTTTTCTGGGAACACACACATGTTAGACTGAAGCAGAAAAGATTTACAGAGAATGACTCAAAAAATAAACTTGTCCATGAGCTTCCAAGATACATAGCTACAAAGCCCAAGCCTCATCTACTTATTCACAGTTTTGATTATTATAATCCGTAAGGATACAACTAATGTGATTTCCTAAAATTTGTTTTCTTTTAGTATGAAATACTGAAGAAGTTTACTTCCTAAATAATATATAATATTCCTTTATCACATCAGTGTATTTCATATTGCACTGTTCCACTTGTATACCCTTCTCTTCACAAACAGATTATAAGATTCTTATTGAATAACCAAGTCTTTCTCTGTATCCATCCTTTATGAGGATTAGTATATGGTGTTACATTTGTGAATACATTATTAACTTATTTATAATAAATTAGGTTCTATGCTTGATTCTACCACTACATTGTTTGGATGTAAATTAGCTACTGCAAATACACATATGTTTTCCTGAATCTGTTAAGTTTCATTAATTAGTTCCCTTAACTATACTCTTAATATGAATCTATAGGGCAGTAACAAAGCACCCACAGCTACATTTATTCATATCATTTTCTTTTTTAATGTTCCATTACAGTTGTCCTCATTTCCCCCCATTACTCTCCCCTACCCTACCCACCCTCACCTCCCACATTCAATTTTCCTCTGCCCCGTTGTCTTTGTCCATGGGCTGTTTATACATGTTCCTTGATGACCCTTCCCCTTCTCTCCCCTGTTGTCCGCCTTACCCCCACTCTGATTAGTCAGTTTGGTCTTTATTTCCATGTCTCTAGTTCTATTTTTCTCATTTGTTTGTTTATTGATTAGGTTCCACTTATAGATGAGATCATATGGTATTTGTCTTTCACCACCTGACTTATTTCGCTTAGCATAATGCTCTCCAGTTCTATCTATGCTGTTATGAAGGGTAGGAGCTCCCTCTTTCTTTCTGCTGCATAGTATCCCATTGTGTAAATGTACCACAGTTTTTTCATCCACTTATTTACCAATGGGCACTTAGGCTGCTTCCAGCCCTTGGCTATTGTAAGTTGTGCTGCTATGAACATAGCTTCTTTTAAGAACAAAAAACATTTACCTTCTTGTATCTAACACTGATTATAGTAAAGATTTAGCAGATGTTTATTGGATTGACTATTTCAATTTTCAGAACTCACTTGAAGAGAAATCATATATATAGAACCTTGAGGTCTTCAATGATTTATACAACACAGTACAAAATCTAATTAAATCTGATTCCTTACTGGTCATAGGTTTTTGCTTGTTGTGCCTCTGGCTTCTTATTGTTTAAGAGCTGATGATTAAAATTTTGTGTTTTATCATAGAGAAACTCTCAACTATTCTCTCCCTCATTGTTCTATATCCACACCAGGGATCAAGCCTTCTGTCCTAATATCTATCCTCTTTCTACCCTGTGAGAGGTTGTGAAGGTCAATGAGATGGTTTCTGTGAATCATTTTGAGGTTCTGAGATTCTTCTAATCTATACAAAAGCTCAAGAAAGCATCATTATTCTTAAATTTTTGCAAAAGTTTAAAAGATTCCTGCTTTGAAGAAATTTTCCATTAAGAAGAGCATGAAAGGAAATAGATTTTATTCTTATGGAATAAATTCAAGAAATGTTTACTTTACCTTAGAGGGTTTGCTAAAGTTCCTTCCATACATTTCTTAAATGACTTTAAAATTTTTAAAATTGATTTTAGGGAGAAACATCAATTTGTTGTTCCACTTACTTATGCATTCACTGGTTGATTCTTGTGTATGCCCTGACCCAGGATCAAACCTGCAACCCTGGTCTATCCAGATGATGCTCCAACAACTGAGCTACCTGGCCAGTGCAGAATGCCTTTTTAAAAGACTTTTTTGCAACTTCTGTTGTTTTCTATTGAAGTGTAGCTGATTGTATATGTGTGTATGTGTGTTTAAACTTTCATTGCTTTCAAGATCATTTTCTGTCTAAAAGAAAGCACTCAATACTGAATTTTTACCAAGTATCTGATATCTGCAATTCTTAACACTTAAAATAAATGGACACTGCAGCAATTTAAAAATCATACTGCATCTAGCGCCCAGATACTGGTTTCTAATATTTTTTTCAATAAAAAGAATCAAGGGTCCTTGGAGAATTGGTTGGTTCAAAGGCTGGAGCATTAATATACAAGATGAGCCTGGAGCATCCTGGAAAGTAAGAAAGAGCTCAAAACAAACAAGCAAACAAACAAAAAACAACAGCAATGATGAAGGTATGTCAAAGGGTCACATGAGCCAATAGTCAACACTGGAAACAAGTTAAGTAACAAAAGTAATATTGGAAAAAAATTCCATGAGTCCATACTGATAAAAACAAATGGTTTAATAAATAAATAAATAAATAAATAAATAAAAAGGCATGAAGGGACAAATCTTCCATTCAGAAAAATTCCAAATAATATCCATGGCTACTCCTCAGTAACGGATAAGAAGCACAACTTCTTACTCCCTTGGTGTAGGTTGTGCATAACGACATCCTTCCAAAGACACAGTAAGGAAAGTGGCAGTAAAAGAAGAACTTCACAGTGGACAATCTGACTAACACCCCCACAGTCAGGACATGAGGTTAGCAGCAACCGCGATGTCATGTTGACAGTATACACCCTTGATGTGAAGGGATGGGAACCGCTGTGGTCTTACTCCCCAAAACCACAACCCCAGTCCAATCATGAGAAAAACATTAGGCATATCCTAGTTGAAGGATATCAAGATGCCTGACCAGTTCTTCTCAAAACAGCCAAGGTTATTCAAAAAAAAAAGAAAACTGAGAAACTGTCGCAGCCAAGAGAAGCCTAAAGAAACATGATGACTAAATGTAACGTGGCATCCTGAGTGGGATCCTGGACCAGAAAAGGGGCATGAAGTAAAAACTAAGAAAATCAGAATAAACAAATTCTAGATAAGATCTAGAAGATCTAGAAGGAAATAAGATGATTATTATGGCTATAGCCAGAGGTAAACTCTCAAATACTAGTTACATGTCTCCCCAAGTATTTTATATTAAGAACATGGTAGTACATGCCCTGGTAGGTGTGGCTCAGTTGATTGAGTGCTGGCCTGCAAACCAAAGGGTCACTGGTTTGATTCCCAGTCAGGGCACATGCCTGGATTGCAAGCCAGGTCCCCAGTGGGGGGCATGCGAGAGGCAAGCACACATTGATGTTTCTCTCCCTCTCACTCTACTTCCCTTCCCCTCTCTCTAAAAATAAAAAATATTTTTTGAAAAGAATGTTGTGTCATAAAACAAGTCAGCACTACCATGCAGAAGGTGAAAAATAATTGCTTTTTATGTAAACTGAATTCTTCTGTTAGCAAAAATTTCAGTGATATTTAAAATACAGAGAATTGAATAATAGATCTAGTATGGAGTTTGACACCTACTTCTTAACACGTGCAGCTCCCATGTTCCAATCGTCTCTTTACAACTGTTACTATCTCTCTGAATTCAACTCCTTTGGTGATTTTATTTAGATCCATTGCTTTAGCTCTTGTTTCTCTGCCACTGACTACCAAATTTACCTTTCTTGACCCTTCCTGTTTCAGAGAAGGATTTCCTGTTACATTCTAGACCAGATGCCCTTCTGAACAAGTACAATTCTGAACCCATTATCTTCTGCCAGAAAACCTCTCTCCTCTGTTCTTACCATCAAAGGTGTAGCTGCTCTCTCTCTCTCTCTCAAACTAGAAAGCATAACCTCCTCTATAATTTGTACTTGTCTTTTGCTCTACTTCCCACTGATTTCCAATTCCCATCAGTCCTAAAGTAGGATTTCTTAAACATTTCCTGACCTTTCCAAATCCTATCATATTCAATAATTCTAAGATCTTCCCATCTCCACAAAGATTCCTAACTAGTCTCCTAGCTTCTACTTCTTTTTCCCTCTCTAATTCATCTTCCCACCTACAAGCCACAGTCATCTTCTGAAAACACAGCTCAATAGTCAGCACAATACAGATCAAATTCCTTAGCAAAGCAACCAAGGCCTTTCACATCTGCCCCAACCTATTCTTCATGTCCCATTTCCCTCAAAGCAGCCTCCCTCCTTCCTCTTCGGGGACACTGACCCCTTGTTATCCCTGAGACTCCAAGCCCTTTATACAGCTGTGTGTTTTCAACATGCAGCTCATGCTGCTGAATGTTCTTCCGTCCAAAACATGAATGAAAAATCATTGTTACATGCCAAGAATTGTACTTGGGACACTTTCTCAGGTACCCACATTCAAAATGGTTGCTTTCTTTTCCGTTTCCCCAGAACATTTTCTCTGCCCTTCATACTGCTTCTATTTTATCTAATATTAAAATTTAGAATGTACATCCTTGCTCCTCCGAAATGGTTCTCAGACCTGCAACATTTTCATTAACTAAAAGCTTGTTAGAAATGAAAAATTTCAGCCCCTTACTTTGAACTTACCAAATTAGAATTTGTCAGCAACCAGATCCCCGGGTGATCTCCATGTACCTGTGAGTTTGAGAAGCACTGATATACCTTTCTGCCCTGGAGTTCCTTGAAAAGTCTCACTTACTCACCTTCGCAATGCTCTCCCACTACCCCCAAATAATTAGCTCTTGTGTTAAATAAAACTTAAATGTTTAGGGTAATTATAAAACATTCCAATGCCTTGCTGCCATGTCCTTTTCATAATTCTTATTATGAAGTTGCTGCTTTAAATTGGGTTTTTTGTTATTTGAGCTCTTGACACAAGTTTTTGTTTGACAGACACTTCTTATATCAAATTCCACAAAATGGCACAGGAGGTTTTTAATTAGCACTGTGACACTTCATTTAACCAAACATTATTCCTTCTTTCTGCTTTATTAAAAGTCATTTTGCATGACTTCTTTAAAATACCATGGATAAAACCTAGACAGAGCTGGCTTAACATTGCATAATAATGCACTGGGGACTTTGAGTAATCTGAGAGGAGAGGACAGTCATTGATTTAAAATTTATTCTAAGAATAATTTCACACTAATTCAACACAGATGAGAATTACATCTTAAGAAAATATAATTCACTAACATGGGAAAAAGAATCAACTCTCTCAATGGCTTATTACTTAATGCCACAAGTGTTTTAGGATTATACATCTCTTATTCATAAGGCATTATTTTCATAATCTTTGGAGATTTACTTAATTCAATCATAATACTTCTGTAAGGTATTTGTGGGGCCAGTCTTATCTTCCATTTTAAAATCGAGCAATAGATAATCTGATGAGCCTGTTCAAGGTCTTCCTAAAAACCACGTATGGGCATAAAACTCAGACTTTCCACTAATAATAATACCAACATTAGCGGGATGGTAGGAGAATTAAAATAGTTAATATTTCTGAGGTGTTTAGAACAGTGTCCAAGACTTAATGAACTTTACATCAGTATCTGTTTAATGAAGAAATAGGTGGATGGTAGGGATACACAGGCAGATAAATCCCAGAACTAAGTGATGAACTTTCAAGAAACAAAATGTGACTTCCATGTGTCTAGCTGCCTATTAAAGACTTCTGAATAGAATGATATAAAGGTAATTTAGAAAACTCATGAAATAATCTTCTCCCTGAACTCAATGCTACCCTCTCATGTTTCTTGAAAAAGCCTTCCTACCATAGGAAAAAGGTATGCTAATAGACACTCATTGGTGGTTTCAATCTAAGGAAAAGAAAAGACCTCATTAATAGCAGGCTCCATTAAACCCATGTGCATTTTCTAGAACTGAGCTCCCCAGGTTTCCCTCATTGGCACTATAAGTGAATTTGCTAGAATAGGTGACATCTGAAGCCTTCAAACTAACAATGAAGGAATATAAATTTTCATGCATAAGTAGCAACAAACTCCAAGTGGTAGGCATGACCTGGCCAGCTAGGCCAAACCTTGTAGGACCCAAAGTGGGTGTTTTAAGTAAGGAGGGACCTGGGCAACAAGTAAACAGGGGTATCACCTAAGACAAGTTATGTCCACTTCACAATTTTCCTAAAATTAGCCCTGCTCCCAGAAGCAAACGGGATATCAAAAGTGTGTCTGAAAGCTAATAACTCTGTTATCCATGAGATGAAGAATATTTAGGTCAATGTGAAACTGCACCAAGTACTATTGAAATGTGCCATACTTAAACTATGTTGTTTCTAAGAAGCACATTTTATCCCAACAATTTTTTAAAATTCTGAAAAATTATCATTGCCTCTATATGCAAAACATTAATTTTTCACCTCTCTAAAGATGTTTGAGACATAATTTGCTTTTTTTCCTATTTACTACTCAAACTTTGCATAGTAATCTCATTTCCCTTATTTAAAATCATTTCTCCTACTTCATTAACATTGAAAATTTTTTAATTTAGCCCTGGCTGGTGTAGCTCAGTGGATTGAGCGTGGGCTGCGAACCAAAGTGTCGCAGGTTCGATTCCCAGTCAGGGCACATACCTGGGTTGCAGGCCACAGCCCCCAGCAACCACACATTGATGTTTCTCTCTCTCTCTCTTTCTCCATCCCTTCCCTCTCTAAAAATAAATAAATAAAATCTAAAAAAAAAAGAAAACTGAAAAATGAACACTTTGGGGTTTTAAAAAAAAAGAAATTTTTTTAATTTACATATGTATTTTATTATGTTCTGGTGCTTTGATGTCCATTGAATTGATTCCCAAGAATAATATTTCTGGCTTAAAAGGTATAAGTATTTAAAATTTTATTTTTCCCAGATAGTTTTCCCCACAAAAGGCTATATTTCACATTTCCACATGCAATATATGAGAGCTTCTTTTCCCAGAACTCCTACCAGCCATAGGTGATGTCAGCAGTTTTGGATTTTGGCAGCCCTATAAATGTAAAATGACATGCTATAATTTAAATTGTCCTTCTGTAACTTTTTCTGAATTTCATGATCTTTGTTTTCAAGCAGCTTATTCAAATTCTTGGTATAAAAAAGAATATTAAGTTAAAGTGGTGTATAAAAGATATTTTTAATTTAATATGCAAGTAAAACTTTCTATTAAAAATCAAACTGACATGTCATTTTTTAACCTCATCAGATTTTAAAATGTGTTAACATCTATTACTGAAGATCCATGGAGAACTAGTACTGTTGATGAAAGTATATTAAATGAATAACCATCCTTTTGTAAAGAAATGTGGCAGACCTCTACAATTTTAGGAAGAACCACAATTTTAATATTTTCACCAATTGACCAAGTAATTCCACATTATACTCAAATCTGTAAAATGTAATATAAATTAATATTGTAGGAAAGTTGTATAGAATCTAGTGAAAATACTCTAAGTATGTATCAAGCAGGACTCAGTTAAAAATTAGGGTATACCCATACAATAAAATACTAAAAATCATAAAGCAAATATTCTCCATACATTTTCAGGAAGTTAGAACAATATTCTAGTTAAAGGCCCAGACTTGGAGAGAAATAGTCCTGGGAGCAAACAGTCCCACCGTTCATGAAATGCATGACTTAGTTCCTCACTAGTGAAACAGAAATACCTACCTTATGGACTAGGAGTGAGAAGTCAATGAGTTAATGTGTGTAAAGTGAATATCACAGTGCATTTAGTTAATAATTTTTAAAAAGGCACATCCTGGCTGTTGTGGCTAAGTGGGTTGAGCACCAGCCTGAGAACCAAAGGCTTGCTAGTTCAATTCCCAGTCAGGGCACAAGCCTGAGTTGCCAACCAGGTCCCCAGTAGGGGGTGTGTGAGGTGCAACCACACATTGATGTTTCTCTCCTTCTCTTTCTCCCTCCCTTCCCCAAATAAATTTAGATAAATTTGTACATTTATCTAAAAATAAATAAATGAAAATTTTAAAAAGACTATAAAATTCTTGATATGAAAACTTAATTAAAAATTTTAAGCTGTTCCAATGGCAAAACTGTTATCATAATATTAAAATTCTATCTGTTAAAACATGAGGAAAAGAGGTAGGAGGCAAAAGAATAGAATGTGTGTGTGCATGCGTTACTCTTAGAGAGACAACTGGAAACAGCTGGGTTATCTGTGGGTGCTGGGACTTACAGTAATTTTCACTTTCATCTTTATATTTGCAAATATTTCATTCCATATTCTACTATAAACATGTAATATCTTTGTAAAAGGAAAACCTATTTTTTAAAATGCAGTTAGAATGTGCATTCAAGTACAAAACATTTTTTGAGAAAAACAACATTGAATCTTTTCACAGATTGTACATCTTTCAAGGTACTATAAAATGTCAATGAACTTCTATAGAAACAAAATATCTAGAAAATTAATTTGAATCTTGATCATTTTAAAATTTAAAACATCTCTGATGTAACAGAGAATACATTCTTCTTCCCATAAGAAACAAAAACCAGTCTGAGCGTGCTACAGTCATGCTGTGTCCAGTTGTGAGTTAGAGATTTCAAGCACCACACAAAATAAGGTCTTGCTGACAAACTTAAAATGCTATTTCTTCCAAAATGGACAAATAATAAATAGAAATCCTTGAGCAAACAAACCTGCGGAAGTACAAACACTCACTGTGCCTGATACATTGCCAATCTGGATGAGCCTTCAGATTACCACGGAACGTGCCTGCCATTCTGGCATTCCCAGCATTCCTCCCATGATGCTAATAACAGTATCTAGCAGAAAAGCAATGTTTTGCAGTACAGCTGTGAATTTGGATTTCTATGCTATACTTCCATAAAATAACAGGTAAAGTTCTCATTCTTAAAACAACCTCACCTAATAAAATGACTGTTTTACTTTTATGAGATGGGACATTTCTTGAATATCTAATGGACAAAGCTTTAATCTTCTCAGGTAGAATTTTGACAACATGAATGAAGAGCTTTAAAATGGATTCTCATCATTCATACCAGTAAATTTAATTTTAGACATCTATGCTAAAGAAATAATTTAAAATGTGGACAAAGACTCGAATACAAATAATTTTGTGAGTGCATTATTTACAACAACAGAATATTGGAAAATAAATATCTGGATTAAGAAAAGTAAGTTAAAGGAACATTAAATACATCTATATAACTTTTTATAGCCATTGAAATAAGGCCTAAAAAGTTTTTATGGCAGCATTGAGATAAATCATGCATCCATATGTTTCCTTTGACCCCACTATTTTCCAACAAGCCCAACATGTCCAAAAGACAGTTTAAATTCAGCTGCTTATTTTTCAAATGAGGTCATTGGCCTTGACTGTAAAGAACTGAGCTAAGATGTACCAAGGCTTTGCATGTCAACTCATAATTACTGGGTGTAGCATCTATGTATATTTAAGAATGGGGCTTCTCAGCAATGTGGAATGTTGATTCAGGGTCTGGATAGGCAAATGGGGAATCATCTGAAGAAGTTAATGAACTTCTTCAATACCAAATAGGCAGAATTTCTTTGTGCTTCTGGAACAGTGACAACCTGTAATAAAGAAGTGCCCAGCACAGCACTTCTCAATGGATGGTGCCGGACCAGCATATTAGCATTACTTGGCAATTTATTTCTTAACCAGCCTTCACTGTTACTGAATCAGATCTACTGGGTGTAGAGTCCAGCAATCTGTGACTTAACAGCCCTTCCTGACAATTCTAACTCACACTAAGTTTGAGCATCCGAGGTCGAGCAAATCAGTAGGTACTATGGTGGAGCTTTGCCAAAATAATGTTCTTTAAGCAAACATTTAGACAGGGATTCCCTTTTCCTTCTGATAAGTGCAATATATAAAGCTAGCTATTACAGAAGCAGGGTCCCCTGAGAGTCATCTCTGCCCTCTACACCCATAATCACTTGTTTGGTTACTCTGATAATGAGGTGGAATGCTAAACAAGATTTTTTAAATTCCTAGAGTTCCCTGCTTTAAATGGACCATTCCGTTGTACAGGTCATGAGATTCACATATGACTTTCATATTTTTCTTTAGAGAAAGCGCTGAAATGACTTCTCATGATTATTAAAAGTCTATTAACTAATTAGTGGAATTCTTCCTTTTTCAAAACCTGAGACATCACTGACTTGACCAACTCTGAAACAAGGTTACAGAGAACACAGAGGGCATGAGTTCTGTTCTTCCGTTGGTTTTGTTCAGATACAGCCTAGAGCTCATTTCACTGTGCTCTACCATACAGCTATTTCCAGTCATGCTCACTCTGTTTTCCCTAAACTTCAAAAGAATCAAACAGTGCTTGAATATCTGAAGAAAAAAAAAGACTTAGCTATTTTATTTGTGTATTTGTAGGGTTTATTGTTTCAAATTTCTAATTCATTTAATTATGTACCTACTGGATATATGCAGAGCATTGTTCTGTGCAGAATAGTGTGTAAAGAGACCAATAAAACACTCTGCTTTACAACAAGTTAAAAACATAGAAAAGCAAATGAGATGAAAACCTAAGAATTATAAACAACATAGCACAAGCATACTCTAGACATCAGAGATGTGTGAACAATGTTTGACGAGGCCTCAGATAACTTGTTTACCAATTCCAGTTTGAGGGGAACTTATGGGGGAATATATATACACACATATATACATATATATACATATATACAAGTATACACTTGTATAAGTGTATATACATATATACAAGTGTATACTTGTATATATGCATACACTTGTATATATGTGTGTGCACATATGTACATGTATATATGTATGTACATATATATACATATATGTATATATATGCACACATATATACACCTGTATATTTGTATGCACATATATACACTTGGATTTTAAGAGATGAGAGAAAAGAGGTGATTTTAGGAGACAAAAATCTCAACAGCATCGCACAGTTCAAAACTTTCCAATGCAATCAGATGAGCAGGCCAATTATATTAGTTCAGCTACCTGCCTACTCATTACTATCACCTGGGAAGTTTGTTATTGTTTTAATTACAATTTATATTCAACATAATTTTATTAGTTTCAGGTGTATAGCAAAGTGGTTAGAGAATCATATACTTTATGAAGTGATCCCCCCAATATTTCCAGTACCCACCTGGCACCATACATAGTTATTACATAGTATTGACTATATTCCCTGTGCTGTACTTTACATTCCTATGACTATTTTGTAACCACCAGCTTGTACTTTTCAATCCCTCCACCTGAGAAATTTTTAAAAATACAATGATGAGCAGGTCCATTCCCCTCCCCAAAGGTTCAGATGTAATTTTCTGAAATGGAGCCTGGGCACTGGCTTCTCTAATTTTTCAGTTCCCTGGATATTTGGAGAGTGAGGGCGGACTAGAGAACCATGCTGCGGCAGGGATGCGACGGAGGCTGAAACAGAGCATGGGAAGCTTTGAATGCAGGGCTAAGAAATACAGATTCTGTGTAGGAGGAAATGAGATGTCATTGAAGACTTCTGCACAGGGAAGCGATGTGAACAGGGCTGTGCCTGTGGAAAATTAAACTGGCAGTTGTGGTGGGGCTGAGCCAGCAGCTGGGACAGTATCGGGTAGGTACTGTGACAGCACAGGAGAGAGACAGTAACTGTAGGGAATGTGGAGCAACGACCGGGAGCAGCGCATTTGTCAGGGCTTGGTGCCTGATGTGTGCTGTGGCTGAAGGACAGTGAGGACCTGACTGCAAGCTTTAGAGCTGAGGGAATGCTGTACCAACAGAAACGTGGTGGCCTAGAACCACGGTAATGCTGGGGTGAAAATGATAGGTCAGTTTTATATACATTTATACACAAAATCAAAACATCTTACAGGTACCTTAAAAACCTGGACTCTCAAAATTCTGCCTGCAGGGAACAGGTTAGGATTCTACATTATTTAAAGGTTATATCCCCTGAGAAGCTTATTGAATCTGCAGAGTACAAAAATTTCTTGATAGAGTGCATTAAGTAAAGGCACAAAAAGATAACTAGGGATAAGTGTTTGGAGAATGCCATATTTGGAGAGAGAACATAAAAAGGAGAGGTCAGAAAGGTGGCAGAAGCAGGAGATGGCAGTATTAAGGAAACTAAAAGAGGAAAGGATTTATAAGAAAATTCTAGATTCCATAGCACACCCTCTGTGTAAGGACAGGTGTTTAATTCACTCTTAACATACACTTCACCGTGTTTGAGAAACACTGCTAGAGTAAGATAAAGAAAGCTGAGAAATTTCCTCAGTGAATTCACTTTAAGCTTAATTTACAATTTTATAAACATTTTATATGATGTGAGAAACACTGATATTCTACTCATGCTCAAATCTGCTCTTGTACCAAAAATAATGCAATTATAAATAATAGTGACTAGATTTTGTAACAAAAAAGAAGTTTCTTGGAAAATTTTGAAAGGACATTTTTAGGAGGAGGCATCTGGGTGGGGTGAAAGTCAGACTATTGAGTCTTGACAGGTATGGCTCAGTGGACTGAGTGCTGGCCTATACAAAGCAAAGTGTCACCAGTTTGATTCCCAGTCAGGGCACATGCCTGGGTTCTGGGCCAGATTCCCAGTAGAGGGCATGTGAGAGGCTATTACATATTGATATTTCTCTCCCTCTCCCTTCCTTCCCCTCTGTCTAAAAATCAATAAATAAAATCTTAAAAAAAAGAATATTGAGAGTTAATCAGAGAGTCATCACTAAGGAAAAAATACCTATTTTTCCTTAAGTCTTTGTTTCTCAAACTTAATAAAGAGACACTATAAGGAAGAAATAGCTTTAGCTAGAATAAGATGAAAAATTGCAAAGGTTATCCAGAGGGAAATACTGTTTAACTGGGGAAAGTCAAGTCTGAAAAGGAAGTGATCAGGTTTCAATAGTATCTATAACATGAAAGGTGAAAAATTAAAGTGGTAAAAATATTAAAGGGCAGTCTTCTCTTTCTTTTTCATTTTTAAGTAATTTTATTTTTCAATTACAGTTGGCATGCATTATTACATTAGTTTTACATGTATACCACAGTTATTAGACATCACATAACTTACTAAGTGATCATCCCAATAAATCTAGAGCCCTATCTGACATCTCACATAGTTATTAGTATATTACTGACTATATTCCTTATGCTACACCTTACATCCCCATAACTATTCTGTAATGGCCGATTTGCACCTCTTAATCTCTTCACCTTTTTCACCCATCCCCACAACCACCCCCTAATCTGGCAAACCATCAAAATGTTCTCCATATCTATAGTTTGTTTCTATTCTGCTTGTTTGTTTATTTTGTTTTTTAGACTAAATTGTTTATATGTACTCATTGCCATTTTGTTGTTTGTATCTTTATTTTTTATTCTTCTTCTTAAAGATCCTTTAACATTTTTTAAATTGTTGTTGAAGTACAATTTTCTGCCCTTTAGCCCCATCCCAGCCTACCCTCCCAGCTCTCCCCACCTCCCTCCCATCTCCACTCCCCCCTTGTTATTGACCATGTGTCCTTTATACTAGTTCCTTCAAACCCTTCCCCCCTTCCCTTGAAATTCCCTCCCCTATCCCCTCTGGTCACTGTCAGCCTGTTCTCAATTTCAGTGTCTTTGGTTATTTTGCTTGTTTGTTTGTTTGTTTTGTTGATTAGATTCCTGTTAAAGGTGAGATCATATGGTATTTGTCTTTTACTACCTGGCTTATTTCTCTTAGCATAATGCTTGAGAGTTCCATCCATGCTGTCGCAAGGGTGGGAACTCCTTCTTTCTTTCTGCTGCATAGAATTCCATTGTGTAAATGTACCATAGTTTTTTGATCCATTCATTTACTGATGGGCATCTAGGTTGCTTCCAGCACTTGGCTATTGTAAATTGTGCTGCTATGAAATTGGGGTGCATAGGTTCTTTTGGATTGGTGTTTCAGGGTTCTTAGGATATAATCCTAGCAGTGGAATTGCTGGGTCAAAAGGCAGATCCATTTTTAGTTTTCTGAGAAAATCCCATACTGTTTTCCATAGTGGTTGTACCAGTCTGTAATCCCACCAACAGTGCACTAGGGATCCCATTTCTCTTACAAGGCTACTGTAATCAAAACAGCCTGGTACTGGCATCAAAACAGGCACATGGGCCAATGGAGCAGAATAGAGAGCCCAGAAATAAACCCAAGTCTCTATGGTCAATTAATATTCAACAAAGGAGCAGCAACATAAAATGGAGTAAAAATAGCCTCTTCAACAAATGGTGTTGGGAGAGATGGACGTACAAAAAAATGAAATTCGAGCACCAACATACACCATACACAAAAATAAATTCAAGGTGGATAAAAGATTTAAATATAAGTTGTGACACCATTAAAGTCCTAGAGGAGAATGTAGGCAGGAAAATCTCAGATATTCCACGCAGCAATATTTTCATTGATATTTCCCCTAGGGCAAGGGACATAAAGGAAAGAATAAACAAATGGGATCTCATCAAAATAAAAGGCTTCTGCCTGGCTAAAGAAAACAGTATCAAGATCCTTTAACATTTTAGAAAATATTGGTTCAGTGGTAATGAACTATTTTAGCTTTTTCTTGTCTGGGAAGCTATTTATCTGCCCTTTGATTCTACATGATAGCTTTGTTGGTTAGAGTAATATTGGTTGTAGGTCTTTGCTTTTCATCACTTTGTACATGTCTTGTCACTCCCTTCTGGCCTGAAGTGTTTTTGTTGAGAAATCAGCTGACAGACTTATGACAGATCCCTCGTAGGTAACTAACTGGTTTTCTCCCCCTGCTTTTAAGAGTCTCTCTTTGTCTTTAACCTTTTGCATTTTAATTATAATGTGTCTTGATGTGGACAATTTGGATTCATCTTAGTTGGGACTCTCTGCACTCCTGGACTTAATACATCCATTTCTTTCACCACATTAAGGAACTTTTCTGTCATTATTTGTTTAGAAAGGTTTTCAATTTCCTGCCCTCTCTTTTCTCCTTTTGATGTGACTATTGGTATGCTCGAAGTTGTTCCATAGACTCCTTTTTTATTTTTTTCTGTTTGATTCTTTTTCTTTTTACTGTACTGTGTTTTTTTTGGGAGGGGGTGTTTTTTGGCTTTTTGCTTCCTTTTATTCCAAATCATTGATTTGATTCTCAGCTTCATCTACTCTACTGTTGATCCTTGTAAATTATTCTTCATTTAGTTTGTGTATCCTTCATTTCTGACTGGTCCTTTTTTATGCTGCTGAGGTCCTCACTAAGTTCACTGAGCATCCTTATAAACAGAGTTGTGAACTCTGCATCTAGTTGATTGCTTGTCTCCATTTTGTTTAGTCCTTTTTCTGGAGTTTTGTTCTGTTCTTTCATTTGGATCATGTTTCTTTGTCTCATTTTGGCACCCTTTTCATGTTTGTTGCTATGTGTTAGGTAAGGCTGCTATGTCTCCTTGGCTTGATAGAGTAGCCTAATGTAGTAGGTGTTCTGTAAGATCCAGTGGTACAGCCTCACTGATCACCCAGGCTTGGTGCTCGAGGTGTGGCCCCACGTGAACTATGTACACTCTCGTCTTGTAGTTGAGCCTTGATTGCTGTTGACTCATCAATGGGAGGGATTTAATCCCAGGGCCATCAGCAGCCAGGACTGGCTGCAACCACCAACTACTAATGCCCATGGAGGATCAGCTGTGCACATGTCCATGCCACAGAGAAGAACTTAGTTCAGCAAGGCTCTAGTGCCCACTAAGTCCAACCCTTGAGAGTGTTGCTTGTGGGGGTGCTTGGTTGGTGATGCTTGGACATGATTTGAAGCTGTCCACTGGGTGCACTGGCCCTGGGGCCTCCTGGGAGGGGCAGGCCAAGCTGAGCTGCTGCTTGTGTTCTGCCTGGGGTCACCTGGATGAACTACAAATCAATCTGCATATGGTTACTACTTGTGCTGGGCTTGAAGGTGCCAAGGCGAGGCCAAGCTGTGAACCAAGGCCAGCTACTGCTAGTGTCAGGGCTGGGATCACTTAGAGATGGATACAAGGCACACTGAGGCCAGAAGATGCTTATATGAGGGATTTTAGGAAAATCTGAAGCATGAACCAAGAGAGGCTATTTATATGGGAAAGCCATTGGAAATAGCGAGGGTGAGCCTAAAAGCTGGGTGGGGTGGGGCCTCAGGGAATCACCAGGGCAGTGCGAACAATGTTAGCCAGGTTGATGGAAACTGAGATATGGCACCCACCTGCCAGCTCTGTGGTGGGTGAGAGCTCAGAAAAGAAACAATAGCCTCTGCTAGCACTTCTATCTAAGAGAAAGCTGCCCCGTACCCCTAGCTCTCACCCAGATGCCAGATAATTCATTTCCTTTCCCTATGTCTCTAGTGCCTTTCAAACCACTGCCCCAGCACTGGAGCTCAGAGGGCAGTGAGTCTAAGTAAGTCTGTGTATGGGCCCTTTAAAGTAACTGCCTAGGACTCCAGCAGAACTTCCATCTATCTTAGCCTTAATCCTCATTGGTTTTATAACCAGAAGTTATGGGGACTTCTCTTTCTAACACTGGAACCCTGAGCTGGGGGTCCTGGTGTGGAGATGGACCCCTTTGCTCCTCAGGGGACTTCTGCAGCCAAGATATCCCTCCCAATTTTTATCTGCCACTTGTGGGTGTGGGGCCACACATTCCACATCTCCACCCCTCTTAACAGTGGCTTCTTTTTTTAACTCTCTAGTTGTAGGACTTCCATTCAGCCAGATTTCAAACAGTTCTGAATGATGAGTGTTCTGTAGTTTAGTTGTAAAAGACACCAAGAGACAGTCTTGACAATATGGTTTAGATCCTCCCAAACTTCTTCTGAATTGGAGATGTCTAAAGTATTTCAAGCAGCTAATTCTAGTAATACATAAGCATAGTATACACACCATAACTGGAGTCCCAAACTCCCTATGTGTTAATCCACACCTTCATTTAAAAGGTCCCATATGAAAGAGTTTATTTTTCTTTCCTGGAGTCTTTCTTCATCTAAATATAGTATGAATATTACTTGCCTTTACAAATTAA
Organism: Phyllostomus discolor; assembly: GCF_004126475.2. Classification (NCBI taxonomy): domain Eukaryota; kingdom Metazoa; phylum Chordata; class Mammalia; order Chiroptera; family Phyllostomidae; genus Phyllostomus; species Phyllostomus discolor. The sequence goes on along the minus strand of NC_040912.2, from coordinate 68,469,810 downwards.
ATCTGCCATTCAAAGTACAGTTTAGACTTCAGAAAACCAAATAAAAATTTCTCATTTCTTTTGTAAAAGATAAGTCTTTTTAATTTTAAAGAATATGAAAAGAACAATGACCTGAAATAAATTATTTATAAAAATTTCAGTGCTGCATCTTTTCAAAAATATAAAAGTAGCAGAAAGTACATTTAAAGAAACAGGACAAAGAATGTATCTTCAAAGCTATATTAAACATTTCCCAGCTTGAGAAAATTCACATACCCAATCTGGTTTCTATGAAACTTAAAAGATCAAACAATTAGAAAGAAGCTGGGCTTGAAGGAGAAATGCTAGGGATTTTAGTAAACATCTGGTTACCATTTTAAATTGTAAGAACTAACACACTTAAGGAAGCAGTTTAGTTCCTTTGGAGTAAAAATGAGACACTGGCTTTTTGTTCTCTTTGCACAGTGGAGGGTAGAGGAAACATCAGAACAGCGAGGTCACTTGAAACTCAACTTTTATAAATAAAAAAGCTTTTTTCAAAAGCTAAAGTAAATTGAACTCAGGTCCCTGTAGTATAAACAACTCAACTGAGTTAAGGTTAAATAAACATTCCTCCAGCTCTAGTGTGCCAATTAAAGAACACATTCTATTTGGTCGTAAATACATCAGTAATTCCATAAGCACGGAGGAAAACAACAATAAACCTGAACATACAATTACTGGGTACCATGATACAATAAAATAGAATGGTGCAGGCTTATAAGTTTATTTGATTCAATTTCTTTTTTTTTTCCAGTTTGATTAACTAAAGGCACAGAAGCACTTCTGATATTGTGCAAAACCTATTACTTGCATAATAAAAAACGTATGTCAAATGTGTTCTAGGCGAAATACTGCCAAAGCAAAACACACTGTGCCTTTTAAATGTGACCTTTATTTTTTTGTCTCCCTGCTCAATAGTCATACACCATAGTAAACTCAGGAAAGCAGCAGGGGTGCTGGTGTGGGGCCGGAGGGGGAAAGGGAATGAGCGGAGAAGTTCATTAGGCTCTCAAGCTTTAAATTATCAGTAGAAGCATCTGCTGTAAATGTGTACTACTAGCCAAAAGGGACCACTGCCAATTCTGCCTCCTGATCCACATTTCCCCACTCACTGCAGCCCACTCCTCTCTGCTGCCCGCAGGACACAAGACTAAAAGCAAAGGCTGAAGGAAAGGAATTCCTAGATTGATGGAGATTTAAAGTCTTGATGGCTCTCCCTCAGTCTGGGTGTGTGAATGTTACAGCACATTGCAGAACTACACATTCGAAAAAGACTTTGGTGGTAAGTTGACTCACTCTCCTGAGTAATATAGCAACTCTCTCAGCAGCATGCCTGACCTGCTTCTGTTCCACCAAACCTCCTACTTTTTGAGACAGGCTGTTCCATTGCTGGATAATGCTGACTGATACAACATTCGTGCTTAAATTGGTCCTGGTTACACATTCTAGAGTTACTACAAATAAATCTTATACTCAAGTATCCCATCAAACAGTGGGAATACAAAAATACTGGTGGAACTACTTGCAGAGCCTCCTGGAAACATTTTCGGTTGGAACAATCGGTTGTGTCATTCCTACTGCCCTTCTGTTTCTGCTGCAACTGTGGAAATATGCCCTCTTCGAGGACACATAAATAGTTCTGACCCAATGATGACATATATTCTGGGTCAGAGCTTCTTGAGCCACATATTATTTAGACTCTACCCTGGGAGCAAGTTTAAAACTTTTGAAAAACATTTATTCTCTCTTAGGCCGCTATTTCATTCTATGAACTGGAACTTGCTAAATAGTACCTGAATGATATGAAAGTCAATAGTTTGATGGTGCTTCTATCTTTTTCTTTAGAGAAGTATATGTTATAAATCCTGGGTCATATGATATATTTTTCCAAAACAAGGGACTGGAAGAGCATAAAAATAAATACTTTACACTATGCCAAGTAAAGAACTAGAGAGCTTCATGTAGAGTACACAAAGGGACCTAAATGACATGACAGGGGTGGGGGTGAGCATCCTTAATGCTTCCTGTGTTCTCAAACAGCAAAGCTATATGCTTATTACTTTTATGTGTCCTTTACTAGAGCACATTCTGAGGCAACACTCTGTGTTCCATTGCCTTATGGAATATGAAACCTTCAGTGAGCCGGTTATCACCTCTAAGCAGATAGCCCACCAACACCAATGTTCATATCCTTCCCTGGCGTCTGTTTACTCCAGGTTCTGCTAAATACATTCATGTGAAAAGCTCACAGCGCCAGACACTGTGTTATGTGTAGACCTACACTCATCCACCATCCCAAAAACCAATAGGCTGAGTTACATTGGTAAATGACAGGGGAGTCTTAGAAGCAAAAGAAGAGAGGAACTCCTAAAAAACAGACACAAGCACTTAAAAGCCTCAGCTGTCTACAATCATTGTGGTATGAAGTACCAGCCCTGTAAACCACTGTATGGGTGGGTGCATTATTTTTGTTGTAAGAGCAGATTTGAGCATGAGAACATTAATGTTCTTCTAAAGTTATATAAAAATTAAAGACTTATCAATTACGTTTTAATGTGAATTCTCTCAGGTGGTTCACTACTTAAGGGGCCCAAATATTGGTGCACTATTTTATCTTCATTTATTCATGTATTCGATAAATATTCATTGTGTGCCCCTATGTGGAAGGCATGGTTTTAAGTAATAAGCAGAAAAGACATGGTCTCTGACCTCAAGGAGCTTACAGAGTTTTTGGAAGTGAGGATTTTTTTCCAAATGAAATGATCCAGAATCCTTTGTGTTGGAATTTCAGGAGTGTTTACAACCTAGACCTTTCCATGAGAATATGTAAGTTGAGACAGAGTGCCTTGAAAACTTTTTAGGTAAACATTTAAACGGTTTTTTTAGGTGAAAAATTTGTATATCCCCAAATATCCAGCAGCAGCATCCTTAGGTTACTTTGTATGGAAGCAATTTTAAATGCACCTCCCCACAAAGGAGCCTTCACAATCTCCTTCTGTAGCTAGTTTGTAATAGTAGTAACAATAATCTCCTCCCATTTGTGGATTCCTACAGTGTTCCAGGCACAGAACAATCTGAAACAAGCAATTTGCAGGAGAGAAAAACAAGGCTTCAGGAGGGTAACTTGCCTACGGTTACGTAACTATAAAATGGTAATACTAGCGACTGTAACCCTGGTACTATTTTACTCTAAAGCTTATTCTTTTTAATTACCACAGTCTACTACTTCCCCAAGAAGGCAATTTTGTGGTTAAGCTCTCCTTACTTATGGGTAATTCAAATTGCAACTTCCTAGTAGCTCCTTTTTGAATACAAATAAATGAAAGAAAAATTTGAAATGGGTTTTTCATTACAAAAGTTAAGCTTGGTCTGCTGTTGATGTTTCTTTTCCATACAAACTTCAGAAACAGCTTTTGGCAAGCAGCCATTATAAATAAACCCTCAAAGTTAGACTAAATTTCAAATGATACATGGATGTGTTAGAAGTTTTTTGAGTGCGAGTGAATGTAAATGAAAATAAAAGAAAATGGAAATCTATTAAATTATACACAAGAGAGGAAGTAGCCTTTTTTTCTTTTCTAATATATTTCCTACAATATTAAGTAGGGATCCATATCTCTTGCTCTATTATCTGTTAATAGTGCTTCCCAAGAACATAGTTCGGTAAATTATAGTGTCCTTATTATTGGGGGAAGATGCTGTGAGCAACATTATTTAAAATACCATTCTCCAGAACACAGTAGATCAAGTGTAATGTCAATACAAATATCAATAAGTACTACTTATCACAGCCTTAACTCTAGCCCTCAGAGACATGCCTTCACTATACCACACTGTGACGTTCTCTCAGCTCATGCTGGAAGCTCATGCTTGGTTCATATAGCTGTATGAACCAAGATATGATGTTCATTTGTTTGCAATACAACTGTTGCTCTGGTCCTTGACCTGTTGCATGACACAGTGTTATCTACTTAATAATCCTTTTGAGAAAGTTTTTTACATGTACTACCTGGGTATGCAGAAGGTTTATGGGAAGGAACTGTAATGTTCCCTTCTTCCTGAGAGTAAAGCTTAAATTCTTTCCCTGTTGCTCTAGAGACTCAAAATCTCAAAGCCAAAATTAAGCCTAAATTATGGTAGCTAAGATATCCAGTTTGAGCCCAATTTTTGTGTTTTCATTTTAGTAATTTTACAATTACATGTTTTACTGTAAACCATCAACTCCTTTTTGAATAAGGTTTGGTATAAGTTAAAAATACCAAACTATCCCAGTCCCAGACTCTGGTCATCAGCTTGGTAAGGGAGTAAATGACATAGAATTAGTCTAGGTATGAGAGGCAGCAAACTTTTTCTGTCAAGGATCCCACGATACACATTTTAGGCATTGAGAGACATGCAGCCTCTGCTGCAACTAACTACTCAGCTCCGCTGTTGGAGAGCAGAAGCGGCACAGCCAGGACAAAAATAGATGCATGGCTGTGTGCCAACCGAACTGTGTTATAAAGACAGGCATCGGGCTGAATTGGCCCGTGGGCCTCCAATTGCCAACCCCTGGCAAGAAAATCAATATGATCTTTCGTGTTTTATATTTCTTCAGAAAACATTCCATGTACAATTCCCAAATTCTTAAAAACAAGAGCAATTTCAAACTATAAGAGTGACTCCTATTCTGTAGCTTTGATAGCAGTTGGCATTTCTTTTTTAGGTGAACTATATAACACATTTAATTTAAAAGTGCAAGATTTCCTCAGAAAACTAAAACTGGAACTGCCTTTTGACCCAGCAATTCCACTGCTGGGATTATACCCTAAGAACCCTGAAACACCAATTCAAAAGAACCTATGCACCCCAATGTTCATAGCAGCACAATTTATAATAGCCAAGTGCTAGAAGCAACCTAAGTGCCCATCAGTAAATGAGTGCATCAAAAAACTGTGGTACATTTACACAGTGGAATACTATGCAGCAGAGAGAAAGAAGGAACTCCAATCCTTTGTGACAGCATAGATGGAACTGGAGAGCATTGTGCTAAGTGAAGTAAGACAGGTACTGAAAGACAAATACTACATGATCTCACCTATAAGTCAAACCTATTCAACAAAACTAACAAGCAAGTTATAACCAGAGGCATTGAAATAAAGAACAAACTCACAGTAACTAGAGGAGTGGGGGGAGGGAGATAAGAAGGAAAAAAGAGGAAGGGTCATCGAGGAACATGTATAAAGGACATGTGTACAAAGCCAAAGGGGAGGAGTAGGATCGAGTGGGAGGTGGGGGTGGGTAGGACTGTGGGGGGAGTAGTGGGGGAAAAATAAAAACAACTGTACTTGAACAACAATAAAAAATAAAAGTGCAAGTTGCATTCAAAAGTGGACAGAAAATTGCTAAATATGCACTCTCCTTCAATTTCCATTTTTAACATATGCACATAAATAATTGTATTCAATGATAAAATCTACTGAGTCAGCCTCTTGGACCACATACTACTTCAATGTTACCAAGGAATAAGCTAAAAACTTTTGGGAAACATCTACTGTCTTTTAGACCACTATATTGTTCCATGTACTAAAGCACTGCTTTACTAAATACTGCTTAGACACTAGGAAAGGGACTACTTGGTTCTTCTATCTTTTTCTTTAGAGAATTATATGTTCTTATAAATGCAGAGACATAGATATATTTTTCCAAAGCAAGCTATGAAGGACCATAAAAGAATATGTTTTACACAATTAAAATAAAATAAAACTTTTAAAAAATTTTAAATAAAATAAAATTTTTAAAAATGGGGAGGGCTGTGGGGGTGGGCTTGGATGGGGTTAAAAGGCAGAAAACCCTACTTGAACAACAATTAAAATAAAATAAAATTTTTAAAAAAGAATATGTTTTACATTCTAAGTTTTGTAGGCCTAAATCTAAAGACAATTGTCCTTTTGCTGTTCTCAAAATCAGCCTACACATGAAATGCTTATATATACCAATACAGTTAAATCTTAAGTAGTGCAATGGCATTATAGCAAGTTGACTTTTTTGCATTTTATTCCCAAAATTAACCCTAAAGATTGTTACTGCTTGAACCAATAGTATAGCCCTAGGACAGTGCTCCCCAAACTAGGCTACACATCAGAATTACTTTTTTCCATTTTTAACACATAAATTTCTGGGCCCCGCTCCCAGACTATTGAACGAGAAACATATTGGCTGGGTTTTACTGTGTCTCCTCCCAGAATTCTCATGGGGTTGAACAAAGTGATTAAATTCTTACCACATCCTATTGTGAAGTGAAGATCGTTACTGCCTTTAACAGATAAGAGAACTAGGGCTCAGAGAACTTTACTTGTTTAAGGTCATGTAGCCACAGCCCTACCCTTCCGGAGAGAGCCACCAACCTCTGTTAGGTCACTAGAATGGAATTAGCCACATTCTAATTTAGAACCTGAGACTTCTTTTCTTGTCAATGGGTGTTTACTAAGTAAGTGGCAGGAAAACTAAATAAAATATAAACTCTAAATGTCACTCCACAAGAACAAATTTTATTTAGTAGTGGCATGTTGCCTGCCTGGCCTATGATCCTTTTATTGTTTTCTAATTTTTATCTATTTGTCCTTAAAATATTTTTTAAAAATGGCCCAAACTGGAAAGAGGCTACCTGTGCTTCAAAGGATGGTACAGAAAGAGGTCAGTGGAAGTGACAGGGGTTGACAGGAAAGGAGAGGAAGCAGGTGGAATGGATAGGTAGAACAGGAACAATGTGCTTTGTATTTAATTTCTTATGACAAGAATACATTTTATAAATGTGTCAAGTCTGCACCTGCATACTTAGTAACTTTTGTGGGAGTACTTATATTGTTTCTAATGTAATATTCAAATTTGAGGATAGCAAACAGCAGAAACTGCAATGGTAACGTGAAAGATAGGTGGGTAGGTTTCTAGATCATTCTGAATTGCTTCCACTTCCTCCAGGCAGAGATTAAGTTTAACTGAGCTTACATAGCATCAGACTTTCTGCTGCTGCTCATACATTAAAATAGGCATGAAGTGAATATGTGAAACTAAAGCAAAACAAATTTTGCAAGATTCAAATCTCTAGAAGGTATTTTTTGTAGTAAGTTCCTTAGTTCAAACATAATTTATACATTAAACTTGTAGCCATGGCAAATAAGCTGCAATAAAAAAGTGGAGTTTTTTCATATGTTAGATAATCAAGAATATGTTAGATTTCAGTCACAGAAATTTTTTCTTTTGGGATTCAGTTCATATTGATCTCAGTGAAAACTGCAAACTGCAAAATCAAGTGAAAAGCAAAAAAAAAAAAAAAAGCCCACATTTTTCTGTACTGGTGAAATTGCTGCCCTTTCCTGAGGCCTATCCAGGAATAATATCTCACTACACAGAGTAAAAGAACACCAAGAAAGAGTTAGGAAATGGATGTCTCAAAAGCTGAGGGAATGTAGGGGGGAGCAGTGGAAACAGCATTTACAAATGACGAACTCAGGTGACACCATCTGTTTGTGCTCGTGCTACTGGGCCCAGGAGCTCCTTTGACAACTAACTACATTCTGTTGCCTTCAGGCTGTCTTTGCACTTTCTTAATATTTGGAAGCTGCAAAGTAATCCTTTCTCTTGCAAAACTGACCCAAGATCGTCAAGGGAGAGAGGAGACATATTCCCTGTGTTTTGCAACTGGAGAAAACTGAAAACTGAAATTGAATGAAGTTGAAATGCACAGATGATCCATGTTGTGCCCATACACAGCCAGTAGCACCTCCGACGACAGTGGTGTTCTGCACGACTCAGGAGCACAGCTCACACGGCATGCAGGTGGTGGTTGTATCAGCACATACAGCCAACCACCTGGTTCGGTGATGGGCTAAACTATTCCCCGGGATGAGAGGCAGTTTCCTTAACACCTATTCTGATAAATGGTTTCCTGACAATATCATGGATGTTCTAGAACTCTAGGTTGGTCCATCTTATTAGAACTGACTTCAATGAGGTTTATAAAATTTGTTTCCAGCCTTCTTTGATGTGCCGGAACTTCCGTCTTCCCTTTTGTTTTTCTCAGTTGCTTCCAGAAGCCCAGTGCTCTATGTTTCCATACTATCTCTTAGGGGGCAGGGACCAGCAAATGACATTCCTGAAAGCCTGTCCTCATGACCCACACTCTCCACATTTTTAACACCATTCTATTCACCAAAATGAATTTTGAGGGTCTCCAATCTCTGGGATTTTGCTAGCTAAGTAGCTTGCAACTTTATAGCTAATGAGGTAAAAGGTGAACATAGTAAGGAGTGATCATGGCTGAATGTTCCCCCCAGCCTCTTTCTTTTAAAAAAATATATTTTATTGATTATGCTATTACAGTTGTCCCATTTCCTTCCTCTTTATTCCCCTCTGCCCAGTACCCCCCTCCACCCACATTCTTGCCACCTTTTTATTCATGTCCATGGGTCATACATATAAGTTCTTTGGCTTCTACATTTCCTATACTATTCTTAACCTCCCCCTATTTTCTATCTACCATTTATACTACTTATTCCCTGTACCTTTTCCCCCATCTTCTTTCTCTCCTTTCTCACTGATAACCCTCTATGTGAATTCCATTTCTGTGATTCTGCTCCTGTTCTAGTTGTTGGCTTAGTTTGTTTTGTTTTTGTTTTTTTTAGGTTTGGTTGCTAACAGTTGTGAGTTTGTTGTCATTTTACTGTTCATATTTCTTATCTTCTTCTATTTCTTAGCTAAATCCCTTTAACATTTCATACAATAGGAGCTTGGTGAAGATAACCTCCTTTAACTTGACCTTATCTGGGAAGCACCTTATCTGCCCCTCCATTCTAAATGATAGCTTTGCTGGATAGGGTAATCTTGGATTTAGATCTTTGCCTTATATAACTTCAAATACTCCTTTCTAGCCCCTTCTTGCCTGCACTATTTCTTTTGAGAAAGCCGCTGACAGTCTTATTGGAAGTCCCTTGTAGGTAAACTGTCTCCTTTTCTCTTGCTGCTTTTAAGATTCTCTCCTAATCTTTAATCTTGGATAATGTAATTATGATGTACCTTGGTGTTCCTCCTTGGTCCAACTTCTTTGAGATTTTGAACTTCCTGGACTTCCTAGAAGTCTATTTCCTTTGTCAGATTGGGGAAGTTCTCCTTCATTATTTTTTCCAATAAGTTTTCAATTTCTTGCTCTTTCTCCTCTCTTACTGGCACCCCTATGATTTGGATGTTGGAATGTTTCAAGTTGTTCTGGAGGCTCCTAAGCCTCTCCTCATTTTTTTAAATTATTGCTTCTTCATTCTGTTCTGGTTGAATGTTTTTTTTCTTCCTTCTGATCCAAACCATTGATTTGAGTCCTGGTTTCCTTCCCTTCACTGTTGGTTACCTGAACATTTTCCTTTATTTCACTTTTCATAGCCTTCACTTTTTCCTCTATTTTGCAACCATACTCAGTCAATTCTGTAAGCATACTCATTACCAGTGTTTTGAACTGTGCATCGGTTAGGCTAACAATCTGTTCATCACTCAGCTGTATTTTTTTTCTGGAAATTTGGTCTGTTCTTTTATTTGGGCCATTTTTTTTTTGTCTTGGCATACCTGTTACATAGTAAGGGGTGGAGCCTTAGGTATTCACTGAGGCTGGGGAACCCACATCACTGCATTGTGATGCTATATATGGGGGAGGAGTCCAAGAGGGAACAATGCTACTTGCCTGGCTCTTAGCCACCTTTCAGTCACTTCTTCCTCTACCCACAAGCAAATTGGGCCTTTCTGGTGCTGATTCCTGGGTGGGTGGGTTTGTGTACATTCTAGGACCCTGTGGGTCTCTCCAGTGAACCCTTCTGTGAGGCTGGGAGTTTCTGCTGCTGCAACCCCCACAGCTTTTTCAGTCAGAGGTTTTGAGGCTTTATTTCCCTGCTTTGGAATCCTGGGTTGTGCAGTCTGTCTCTCTCCCCATTTGTTCCTTCTGACTTATCTGCACAGAAGTGTGGGACTGCCCACTCTGCCAGCCACCACCTTGCCTGCCTCAGTCCTCCAGCCACAGCTTTGCCAGGTGTCCTCTCCACCCTGTTGGCCCATCTCCACCCCTCCTCCTGGTCTGCGATGAATATTTCTTCTTTAAATCCTTGGCTGGCAGACTTCCATACAGTTCAATTTCTGGCAGTTCTGGTCATGTTTTATTTTTAAATTTGTTGTTGTCCTACTTTTGGTTGTGCGAGAAGGCACAGTGTATCTACCTCTACCTCCATCTTGGCCAGAAGTCCAAATTTTCTCCCTGCCTCTTTCATTCACCAGCATAAACCTAGCGCATTAAAGAGCAAGGAGCCACTGATGAAGAAGTGTATGATGATGGCAAGGTTGTTGAAACTTAACTGAAAAATAAATATTACTATGGTACCAGGGTCTGGATATTCTCTTGCAAAGGAAACCACCACTGAGATCAGCAGTTGATGCCAATTGCTTTTTCTTCCCTCCCTTATAAAGAGGAAAGTGCGATTCGCTCAAGCTGAATGAGCATTCCACATCCTTGTAGATCTAATAATAATACAGTCATACAGGATAATGGGCCAAAAGCGAGACTGAGGCAACAAGGAGGTGAAGAGGACGAGCACACAAGTGAGGGCTGGAACAAAGGGGTTCAAATCCTGCCCTTTCCTCGCCCCAGGTTTAAGAAACAGGGTGAGTTACTTTACCTCTTGAAACTTGTTTCCTCTTCTGGAATATGGGGGACAGGGTTTAATATTTCTTAATCTTAGAGTACTCAGGGGATTTCAGTGAGGATTAAATGAGATTATGAATATAGAATACAACATAGTGTCTGTCATGGGGATAGTTGCCAAGTGCGAGCTGTTCTTGTCACTGCCCTTTTTGTCCCTCATCATCTCTTCAGCTCTCTTTTTGAATAACTTGTTGAAACATTTGTCTTTTATTTTTCACTTCAAATGAAAGAAATAAAAGTATTTGACTAGTAACGGCATGTGTGATAAATAGCCACACTTCTTTCACACTTAGAGACAATCTGTGAATCACATTTAAGCTAGTTTCTTGAAACAATTTCCAGCACATTCTACTTGCAGTCAGATGAATTGGCAATTTTCTTAAAATATGGAGCAGTTTGGTGTTGGGAAGAACATGTATTCATGCTCATAAACATAAACATTTTTATGCAGCATTTAAACATGAACTATGCAACTCCAAAATGCTACAAAAATATAAACTAAATAATGTCAAGAATAAAGACATATAGCTGAAGAAAAATTGAGAGGAAGTTGAAAAGGAGCCAAGTTTTTAAGGTACAAGAAAGCTGATCGGTGGCAAAAATTTGTTGTAGTGAATTTTTTTTAGAGGAAGATAGTAACACATTCCAGAAATTATTTAATATTCTATGTCAAGACACTTTGGTAATTACTTTCCTATTCTGACCTTTTTCTAGCAGCTCCAGCCCACGGTCAGCACCAAGCCTTTCTTCAGCGATGAGCACTGTGTAGTGAAGTTGAGTGAGAATGTGCTGGTGAAGCCAAAGTTCCTTTTTGCTGTAGGAAGGAGGCCCATAGAGTATGGCCCTTCTGCCATGGCTGCCAAAGTGTGTCTCAATTGATTCTTCGATCTAAAAAAGAAATAAGGCATAAAAACTCAAGTGGAAGAAGTTGCACATTTCTCTTGAAGAACATCATAAATGCAAATCAAAGGCCATTCAGAAAGTTATCCTTTAAGTTCTTCCCTAGATGTGAAAGACTCTGAAAGGCAGACAAGGTCAAAGACAACCTCACATGCAAGAACTGAAGGTGAACTGAATTTTTCTCACTGTTATGGTTTGAGGCCATTAAAATATAAAACTCCTAGAGGAATACTGTGACATAGAAATATAAAGCTCAACTCTAGCTGAAAATGTAAATTAATAGCAATGCCTTTCATCTGCATTGTGCTTTTATAAAGTAGTTCCAGCTGCATTACCTTATAACAGGTCTTTTAGGTAAACATGGTAGAGGAAACAGACTCAGAGAGAGAGGATGGATTTTGTGCTGGGAGGAACTGTTCAGGAATCGGTAGAGCTGAGAAGTAATCCCAGAGCTCTTTAAAGACATACATAGCTACAGCTTTTCTCAGGACGCAGCAAAACTAGAATGCATATCAATGAGACTGGATGGATCTTTGTGTGAAGAAAGCTACCGAAATATAATTTTAGGTTCTCCCTTCAACAGCTTATTGTCCTCCAAATAAGTACTCCTGTTTCTCACAATAATAAAAGGGAGAAAAGGTAAACAACAAAACTGGGAATCCAAATTACCTTTAATGAAGTTCTGAATCAAACTGTGTATTACATGGATCTAAAACACAGTATGCACCATATCTTTCAATACTTAAATTTTTTCATTATTTCTCATTACTGAAAGAATCAATTTCACATCTATATCAAGGAACACAAGGCCATTCAAACTTAGACCCCCTTTCCTGGGTTTCTGGTCATATCACGCTCTTAATAATTTCCATCCCTAAATATGCCCTGAACCTTCATATACACAACACTGTGCCTTCACCTGCAATTCCTTCCTCTCTTTCTCCATTCACCCATCTAGCAAACTCCCAGTCAAACATTATCCCTTTTGAAAAATTCTGTACATTTTCAAAAAAAAGATGTAATTGAAGTATGTCCTGCCATTAGCACTCATGAAATCATGTCTCTCCCTTATGATGTGAGCTCTTTAAGGGGCAACCTGCTTTGTCCTGGTTTTCAGTGCACATCGTACATATGCAATAAATGAAGGTATCTGCTAAATTAATGAGCTATAGTACTATATCTGGATCTTTGAAGGTAAGTATGGGAAGAAAAAAGAAACATATTTAGATTGTAAACCCTATGAAGGCAAGAAACCATATCCTGCCCTGGCTGGCATAGCTCAGTGGATGGAGCGCGGGCTGGGAACCAAAGTGTCCCAGGTTCGATTCCCAGCCAGGGTACATGCCTGGGTTGCAGGCCATAACCCCCAGCAACCGCACATTGATGTTTCTCTCTCTCTCTACCTCTCTCCCTTCCCTCTCTAAAAATAAATAAATAAAATCTTTACAAAAAAAGAAACCATATCCTGTTCTGCACTGCACACATATTATTTCTATCTGAAAATTACTAGACAAGATGTTGTGCAGTACAGAACACAAACTCTGGAGCCAGAATGCTGGGCTTAAATTCTCTGGCTCCACCTGCACTATGTGTGTGACCTTGGCCTTCCTCCTAAGGTGCTGTGAGAATTAAGGAGTTAATATTTGTAAATTGCTTAGAACTGTGCTTGGCATACAGGAAATACATGTGTTTCTAAAATAATAATGTATCATAAAGAGCAAGGAGTCCCGAAAAAGGTTTCTGATTCTGAGCTCTGCCTGCCACATGTTATCACAGGCACTTACTACATGTGTGATGGATATAATGGAAAAGAATAGAGCCTTACCTACTCACACTGTCTGTGCATGGTACTTTGGCAAAACATGACTAATTAGATCTTTTTCCTTGTTAGAGGATATTGCATTTTATTGGCGACGAAACTATTTAAAGTCAAGAATTTAACTGCAAGTGGGGACACAATTCTCCTCAAAATCTGGTAAAACTTTTTAATGATAAACTTGTAAGAAGGAGTACTTGAACCCAAATACAGTTTGAGCCTTTGGACTCAAGAGTTAGATGGAACCAGTAGCCCACTGGAAGCCAAAATAAACAAACATGCATCTAGGTAGAAGGGGAAGACAGATGCTTCCAAATATATCAGTGTCACTCAAGCAAAACACGCAGAGCCCAGAATTCCCTTCTCAGATTATTTTCTTACGTAACCACAGGATGTGTGTCTCTCTATTACAGCTGGCTCAAGTACAGCAATGATTTCACATAAAGAGACTGTATTTTCAAACCCTAAGTTATTATTTAGGAAGATGCCATTCCTCCTTTTTCCCCAACCAGGATTGGTTTAAGCAACACAAAGGTGGCCCTTACTGAGATATCTTCTGTAGATCATCTTCTCAGTAAAGTATAAAACTGGCCATATTTTGTAATAACCTTGACATAGCTGAAATTTTAACTCATGTCTCAGACTACAGGGATTAAATACGAAATGAGATTGTCAGTCAAATTATGTTCTATTATCCTGTCATATGAACTGCCCTGTCCTTGCAATATTTATAACACACCGTATCAGCAGAATGGCCCAATACCAAGGACCAAGAACAGTTTTAGCAGCCCGACAACAGGTGCACACACTGCATATGTGAAATAAAAGCAATGTGAACAGTTATGTCAACCGCACCAGCAAATGCGGGATTAGAAAATGCCAAGAGCAGCACTTTTGGAAATAAAAGCTTCTGATTACTCATACAATTTTGAAGATATATATTTAGTGCAGAATACATTTAACCTGGCCACCACTGCAACTACACTTGAGACTTATGAGCCTGTTGATGAGAATTTAGAAATTCGGGATTTTGGCAGTCTAATCTCTAAGTCACTTCCCTCTTTCCCTTCTCCTTGAGAGATCTGCTGACTATTCCCTCAGAAATCATTTTGCTGGGCTACATGATAGTTGTCTTATTAACTGAACACATTTTTATTGGAAGGTCTTCCAAATCTGAAATCTTTACACCACCTTCGAGAAAGCAAAGGATAGAGTGTTGTAATAAAGTACTTGGAATGTCAGATGCAGCAAGGTAGAGTGAGAACAGAGAAACATTGGAAAATCCAAAGTTTGAATTTGAATTCTGATCATGCCAATTGCTTGCTTGCTTCATCCACTGGAGTGAGTTATTACTGAATCGTTTGTCAGAGTTTTCTCATAGATGTAATAACAAATCCTACTTCGTGAGGTTGTATTGGGAATTCATGAAGTTTCCACGTGCAAGTATGCAACATAATGTCTGACCAATAAATGATGTTAAATACATATGAATAAAATTGAATAATAATCAGTTATAATATATTGTAACTCTTATATTAGGAATTCTATACGCTTTTCAGTTAATATAATTAGTCCCTGTCAAAAAGAAAAAAATTCCACAATAAACTATATGCTTCCATATGCCCTGATATGTTTTTCTTTGTAGTACATGTTACCTTCTAATACAAAGTATAATTATTTATTTACTATACTTATTTTCTGTCTCCACACACCATAAAAGAAGGTAAATGACAATATGTATTTTTGTCTGTTTTGTTCACTTTTGTTTCCCCAACCTAAGAACAGTATTTGGAACATAATGGGCACATGATAAATAGTCTTTAAATGAATGAATCCAAACATCTTTTTTTGATTGTGTAAAAGTCTTTGTTATAAATACTATCATAGAATATTGGAAATAAAAAAGGGAAAATTTGTATTAAAATATTTCTTTCAGTAAAATTGTGAATGGTAACAAGAATGACAAAAATTGAGTTAAATATTTGAGCAAAATAATGAATTTCAGTGAAAAATAAATTAAAAGCTATGTTATAAAAGTACTATATATTGCAGTCACACTTTTAAAAAGCTTTCACCAAGAATCCCCAGAAAATCAGGAAATGCAGCTCTTTAAAATATAGTAGGAATCAAAAATAAAACTTTTTTTCTACACAATGCAAAGATTTTCAGATTTATTAAAGTAGCCATGTATTTGTGACATCTTTTGATGTTTTTACAAAAATATAATAGACCTAAGATATGTGTCATATATAACTGAAAGTCAAATTGCCTTGCTGGTCTCAATTTTTGACATTTTAGAAATATTGTAGAGCCTATTATTATGAATTATGTTTTAATTTTTCCACTATAAGAATAAAAGAGATTTTTTCAGCTGATGACGTGTACACTTATTTTAGAGAATTCAAAAAAAAAAGAAAATGGATAAAGTTTCTTAAGGTGTATGTCTTACACATTTTCTACTTAAAAATTACTCTAACTTCAGGATGGTTTAGGAGCCATGGGTTCCCTGGCAGTGCAAGCAGAGTCTCTGGAGAATCTCGCGGCGAACTCAGCTGGATTTCAAGCCCGTCATGGAATGATCACACAGTTCTCAGAACTCACTCCATAACACTGAACACCTTCTGACTGTACTTCCGAACTGACATTGGGGCTAGCCCAACACTCAACATCCGGCGAAAGGCAAGTTTGCTGATTTGTGGCTCTATGTAAGATCTAAACAAATAATAAAGAAACAAAAGTAATAAAGTTTCAATATATCAAAAAATGTATCCTCACCCCTGGCTGGGTTGTTCTGTTGATTGGAGCATTGTCCTGTACACTAGAAAGGTTGCGGGTTTTATCCCAGGTTAGGGCACATACTAGGTTGCAGGTTCCATCCCCAGTTGGGCTCATATGGGAGGCAACTGATCAATGTTTCTGTCTCATATCAATGCTCCTCTCTCTCTCCTCGCCCAAAACCTAATGAACATATACTTGGGTGAGTACTGAAAAAATGTATTTTCAATATAGTTTTGAGAAAATGGCACTCATTTAAATAGCCACTGCCAAAATCCATCATCACCTATTCCTCAATCTAATTTTCCCTTTGGCATTCTTCAAAATTTATAATTATCTGTAATTTGTTTAATACCTGCCTCTCCCACTAGTCTGTATGTTCTGTAAGCGTCTAGACTTGTCTGCTTGGGTCACTGTACATACAGCTTACTGCCAGGTTCTGAATAAGAGGAAATAAGTGAATGAATGAATGAATGAATGAGGAAATGAATTAATTCACGAATGCAAAGTATGAGTTCATTATTTGTAATCACACACATGTTCTTTAATTATTTTACTTACTATCATGTGAAAAATCCCCTAGAAAATCTCAGTGGAGGCTTCAGCATCTGCATCTCAACCCATAAAATATCCATGACCTCTTCATCCCAATGACTATCTTCTCTACAGCACTGCAAACATCCATTGCAGTGGCTATGTCCTGGACTCTGTGGTCCCCTCACAGCCCCACCTCTGAAATTATAAAATGACCTATTTCATTCTCTAATCACATTAATATATTTCCAGCTCTTCTCATATAGTCCCAAAACACCAGTTCTGCAACCACCAGTCTTTCCCCCAAATGCCAGCTTTCTACTAGCCCCCTTTTCCACCTTCTTTCTCTGCAGCTCAGAGAAAGAAGGTTCAGCATCCCAAACCCTGTCTGCCTATTATGCATCCCAAACCCTGGGATCCTGAACCATTCCATGGTTCAGCATCACAAACCCTGTCTGCCTGTTATGTTAAATTCCCTTTCTCCACTGTCCTTCCATCACATTTACGTGCAAAACCTCAAGCTTGGAAGAGATGGGAATACTGCAGTAAACAAGACAGATAGGTCTCTGCCCCCACAGAGCTCACAGCTTATCAAAGAAAACAGAAATAAGCAATTAGTTATAAAAAGTCAGGACAAAGCAGGTAAACAAGGGGGAATAAGATGTTATGCAAACTGAGCTGTAAGACCCAAGAAAGATCTCTGCATAAGACCCAAGAAGTGAACTGCTGAAGAAAAGTGCCTGATTGGCCAGATTCTGGATGGCAAAGCCAATTCAGTCTTCAGGCTTCCCAGACCATTCTACTATGCATCCCTGGTCAATTCTTTCTTCCATTGTCCACAGTAACAAAACTTTTCCACTCTCCAGCTGCCTCTTATTTCCATAAATAACTGCCTCTCCATTCATAGAGGAAATTAGCACTATTAGAAGGAAACACACTGAGTTACACAGCCTGTTTTGGCAAACCTGTAGGCTATTGACACAATGAACATTTCCTCTTTTCTTCTAATTTCCATTAAAGAAACCTGTCCTCCACTTACTTACAACTAATCGCTCTGCTTATTTTTCCGATTCCACACTCCTCCTCCCCTAGGCAAAAAGCCTCTTCCCTGGGTCCACGCTCAAATCACTGAGAACTTCATCTTTAGCTCCGCCTCCTGAATTCTTAATATTCCCTCCCCCTTCTTTCCCATTGGCTCTTTTCCAATGTTTATTCATTCACCTATTTAATATTTTTAAACACCTCCTATGTGACAGGCATAATTGCAGGCTGTGAAGTATATAACAGTGAAGAACCCTGACAAATTTCTGTCTTTCTCTGAGCTTACTCTTTAGTGGGAGGAGCAATAAACGATGAAATCATGCAATGACCCAGGAGCTCTTTTAGATGGCACGATGCTGTTCTTGCCTGTGTTATGAATGCTGTGTATGAAAGAAAATGAGAGGAGAAAGACAATTCTTAGAGGAAGAGAAAAGATGTGAAAAAAACTTAAAACAGAAATTCCTTAAAGGTCAGCACCATAGATACTTTTCATTGTGAGTGTAAATATGGTAAGGCAAGTAACAAGAGATAACTAGCAACGAGAATAAAAGTAGAGGTCGTGCAACATTACTTATTATCATGTTAAGTAGCTAATTGGAAACTTAGTGAGTAAAAGTGAATTTTAAAATAATAACTTTATGTTGATCGTTCTACTTAAGTCCAACTTGATGAACTTTGATTTTTTTTTTTTTTTACTAAAAGACAGAGAAGAGGCAGATGAGAAAAACTGGACTTACTATAGGGAGGGATGGTGTTTTTCTTGTTTTATTTTGTTTCTGAATGGGTGGGTATACTGACAGATTTCAGAAGCCCAGACTTTTATAACCTAAGTCACAGGATTTCCCAGGAACTATATGCCACTGGGCTCCCATAATGAAAAGAAGAGATTTCTTTAAAAAAATAAAAAAGGAAACATTCAGTGACCTGAGTGATCAAGTCATAAAGGCGAGAGCTGAGACCTGTCCTAAAGAGTCATCTCATCGCACAGGAAGGAATAAGGATAGGAAAAGCACTGGGGGTGAGATAGGGTATGTGGCAGAATAGCTATAGTCAATAAAATCTATAGAAGCTATCAAGAAGAAGGAAAACCACCCCATGCCAGGTTTATGGCTTAAACCAGCAAAGACCAGCTCGATCCAACATGGCAACTAACTTCATCTGCAGGTAACCCCTAGCCTGATTATATGTTCATTGTAATGCATCAGCATGCTAAACCACACTCCACATACCACCATAATCAGAAATGGAAAGCCCATATAAGGACACACAATGGCAATAAAGCTCCCCCAAGATATCTGCACCCTTTTCCTAGAAAGACCCTGAATATTCCTCCCCTTCATTGAATACTCTACCCCAGATTAAATGAAACTATAAAGGAAGCAAATTCAGCTAAAAGGGCCACTGTGTTGTCTACAGAGTCGCACATTCTCTATCTCACTGCTTCACTAAGAAACTCACTTTCACTTTAAACTTTATGCTGGCTCATGTTTGAATTCTTTCCTGTGTAAAGCCAAGAACCTACAGTGGGTCACAGACCGTCGGGTGCCCAGACCCCTGGAATGCCTGCATCAGGAGGGCAGGCGCAGTAAGCACCACACTGGGAGCCTGGTTTGGTTAGAAAGAGTGAAGAGAAGCAGCCACAGGACTGTCAAATCAAATCACGAGTCATGGTCTATGTGGCTGAGAGAGAGCTAAGTACAGAGGATGGAAACATAACAGGACTAAAGAGAAAAGTCCCAAAAAGGATTTGCTGCAAATATACTAAGTAAACCAAGAGGGAGTCAGTAAGCTGACCGTGAGAATAAGAGAGCCCAGTGCAAAAGGGGAAAACAGATGAGAACAGCAGGCCAGACCCTAGACTGGACATCCTAGGCTAGAAAATCTATAATGATAAATAATGTCAAGTTGCCTTAGTCCACTGGGAACATCTAAAATACTGAGACTTAAGAGATACATTATAATGTTTGCTTATCAGAAAAGACTTTCCATAAAATGTATAAAATATTAACCTATAATCTGAAGGTAAACTCTGAGAATTCTTAGGTAACCTCTATATTTAATGTCCATCCTCCTCAGGCACGACCTGGGACCATGCAGTGCCTTCAAAAAGGGGTGCACAGCCCTGGCCAGTGGGGCTCAGTTGATTGGAGCACTGTCCCATACACCAAAAAGGCTGGGGGTTCAGTTCCCAGTCAGGGCATATACCTAGGTTGCAGGTTTGACACCCCATCAGGGCATGTATGGGAGGCAACCAATGTTTTCATCTCTCTCTCTCCCCCCTTCTCCCTTTCCCTCTCTTTAAAATCAATAGACATGTTTTAAAAATAAAAAGTAAAAAGGGCACAAAGTATACAGCTTATGTAACTGAAAGAAGAAGAGAAAGCAAAGAGCAAGTTGCAAGGCAGAAAAGAAGAAAACAGGCAGACTGAGCAGCTCAGCACTCCAATCACTCTGGGCATTGCTTCAAATGTGTGCTGCTCATCCCTTTGCCAGGCTAACACTCACACAGAGCAGGAATCTTGGAGACGGGGAGAAATTAAAAACAAAACTAAGGGCACAAGAAGTGTGATTTCTCTTCTATTCCTATCTAGAGTCTCCTGCTGTGACTTCTGGCCTCCCCAGGGCCGCAGCAGTTGTTGGCTGCCTCTGTTCGCCCCCACTGAAATGCTCACCCATTTCAATGAACATGGAAGGGTTTATAGTGCCTTCCTTCTCTGCTTCTCCCATTTTATTTTCTATCTGTTTTGAAAGTTATATTAAGCATCTTTTTCAGCCTCCTCTGGAGGCTTTTCCTCCAACTAATTTTCCTTGAGATGCCACCCATGATGCACAGCTGTGGGTCATCAGCTTGCTATTTGCTGTAACTTTACAGACATAACAAACTAAACTAAGATTATAAACACAGGGGAATAACTGGGAGATGATAGTCATGATAGCTTCCTTCAAAGTATCTTTAAATATACAATAAAGCTTTAAATGCAATCCAGAGAGAATGTAAGTTGCTTTTTCCTTGGGTTCAATTTTGCTTCCTATTTTGGGGCAAACCAGAACCACTCTGGTGTCCCTCTTTTGTACCTTTTCTTTCACCCTCCCCATCCTCCTCAGCAACTTACACGGAGCTTAAGAGAAGGAAGAAGTTAATTGTCTTTCTATTCTAAGCCCTGAGGGCATTTGCTGGCTCTCCAGTAAATGTTCTCTAGTCCCCTGAATCTTACCACAGTATCAACAGTAAACAACCTCCATAATGAAGAGAATGGAAAACCAACAAACAATTACGAAAAATCAAGCAGATTTTCAAAAGCACAAGGAGAGACCTTGTTCTTTTGAAAAAAAAATTCAAATAATGGCAAGTCTCTGTCCCCTGATGCCAAAACAACGAGTTAATTCAGCAATTCAGACTTAAAATAGTCCATGCAAAGGCAACATAAAAAAAAGAGAACACTGAGTTCATTACAATGTCAATACCTAAGCATCATATAATCTACCCACTTTCATAGATGCCCGACACTCTAAAGCTAGGTTCCAGGCTTTGCCAGTAACACCGCAAGGCCTTCTGAGTCCTGGGTCTACCCTTTATTTCTCCCCATCCGGTCACTATCTCCTGACACCACTTAAGCTCCTCCTGATGAAAAGCTCCTCCACTTTTCTCAGCAAATGAGCACCGACCTTCCATCTATTCTTCATGCTATTTTAGGGGTCAAAGGAAACTCAAACAGTGAAGATAGAAGCATTTGAAAATATATGGCTCATCATAAATATAAGGCACATTCCGATATCTCCTAAAGAAGTTATCACACAGAAGAATCTCTTGACAAATTAAAAGATTTGAAATTGTTAAAAGATAAACTGAAAGATACTAAAAATTTTAAGATTGTTTGCACAAAAATCAATTGGAATTGGGCAGTGTCAACCCAGAAGTAGTTAGGAGTGCTTCCCCACCTCTAAATCCACCATTGGAACTAGGGGGAAACCTTTATATAGAAAGTGTGGAAGCAAAAAAGGGAAATTACTTCACGGCCTGTCTCTTGAGGCATTTACAGGGTTCGATTTTGGTTGCTTACATAGGGTGCCACAACATCAGAGCCACCTGAGTCTAATGGCCTCCTTGTTAATTAATTCAACAAAATAAAAACTTAAAAAGATTTCTTTAAACATTTATTTATTTATTTATCTATTTATTTACTTATAGAGAGAGGGAAAGGGGGAAAAAAGAGAGAGGGAAAAACATTGAGGTGAGAGAGAAACATCAGTTGGTCATCTTCCTATACATACTCAACCAGGGACTGAGCCCGCAGCCCAGGCATGTGCCCTCACCTGGAACTGAACCAGTGACCTTTTCATTTTGTGGATGACACCCAACCAACTGAATCACACCAGCCTTGTCAAAAAATTTTGAATCATATGATTTCACAAGGGGTGTCAAATTAAAATAGAATATGAAAAAAGCTAGTGTTTGTATATTAAGGGCAATAAAGCATTTATTTTATTTATAATTTTATTTTTCAATTACAGTTTACATTCAGTGTTATTTTGTATTAGTTTCAGGCATACAGAGCAGTGGTCAGACAATCACATAATTCACAAAGTGATCCCCCCGATATTTCCAGTACCTACCTGGCACCATACTGTTATTATAATATTATTGACTACATTCCCTATGCTGTACTTTATATCCCCATGACTATTTTTACAGTTTTTAAGTATATTTTATTGATTATGCTATTACATTGGTCCCAACTTCTTCCCCTTTGCCCCCCTCTGCCTGGTACCCTCATGTTCATGTCCATGGGTCATTCATATAAGTTCTTTGGCTTTCTCCATTTCCAATACTATTTTTAATATCCCCTGTGTATTTTTAGCCTACCAATTATGCCTTTTAATCCCTGAACCTTTTCCCACATTCTCCCCCTCCCCGCTCCCCACTGCCAGCACTCCATGCAATCTCTATTTCTATGATTCTGTTCCTGTTCCTAGTTGTTTGACTAGCTTCTTTTTGGTTTTGCTTTTGTTTTTCTTTTTCTTAGATTCGATTGTTGATATTGGTGAGTTTGTTGTCATTTTACTGTTCAAAGTTTTGATTTGCTTCTTTTTCTTAGATAAGTCCCTTTAACATTTCATATATGGGCTTGGTGATGACAAACTCCTTTAACTTGACCTTACCTGGGAAGCACTTTATCTGCCCTTCCATTCTAAATGGTAGCTTGGCTGGATAAAGCAATCTAGGTCCTTGCTTTTCATAATTTTGAATATTTCTTGCCAGTCCCTTTTTTCCTGTAAAGCTTCTTTTGAGAAATCAGCTGATAGTCTTATGGGAACTCCTTTGTAAGTAACTCTGCTTTTCTCTTGCTGCTTTTAACATTCTCTCTTTATCTTTTAACCTTTGTCATTTTAATTATGATGTGTCTTGGTGTTGCTCTCTTTGGGTCCAACATGTTTGGAATTCTCTGTGCTTCCTGGACTTGTATGTCTATTTCCCTCACCAAATTAAGGACGTTTTATTTCATTATTTTTTCAAATAAGTTTTCAATTTCTTGCTCTTCCTCTTCTCCTTCTGGCGTCCTTATGATTTGGATGTTGGCACATTTAGAGATATCCCAGAGGCTTCTTATTCTCTCATCATTTTTTTTTAATTTGTGCTTCTTCATTCTGTACTGATTAACTGTTTATTTCTTCCTTATGTTCCAAATCATTGATTTGAACCCTGGCTTCTTTCCATTCACAGTTGGTCCTCTGTGGATTTTTCTTTTATTCCAGTTAGTGTAGCCTTCATTTCTTCCCTTATGCATTTGCCATGCTCAATGAGATCTCTGAGAATCCTTGCCACTAGTGTTTTGAACTCTGTATCCCATGGGTTGGCTATCTTCATTTTGCTTAGTTCTTTTTCTGGAGTTCTGATCTGTTCTTTCATTTGACCCATATTTCTTTATCTCCTCAATTTGGCAGCCTCCCTGTGTTTGCTTCTGTGTAGCGGGTAGAGCTGTTTGATCCCTGTCTTGGCATACCAGTTATGTTGTTAGGGGAGGAGCCTTAGGTAGTCACCAGGGTGGGCAACCCACTTTGTCTTTTTGTGGCTCTGTATGTGGGGGAATCATCTGAGAGGGAACAATGCCGCTTGCTTGGCTCTCATTCCATTTCCAGTCCCTCTCTCCACTTCCTATATGTGACTGGCACCCTTGTAGCTGCTGTCCTGGTGCTGAATTCCAGAGTAGATGGGTTTGTGTAGATTCTAGGGCCATGCAGATCCCTTAAACAGACTCTCCTGAGAGACCATCAGTTTCTTCCACTGCCCCAACCCCCATTGGTTTTTACAGCCAAAAGTTATGAGGCTTTATTTTCCCAGCACTGGAAGCCTGGGCTGTGCAGTCTTGCTGGACCTGGGATGGCTTGCTCCCCAGGTGTCCCTCCTAATTTTTATCTACCACAGGTGAATGTGGGACTTTCTGGTCAACTAGTCACCACCACAACTCTTTGCCAGCTTACCTGGTCCTCTCTGTTCCAGCTCTCCATCTCCACCCCTCCTATTCATCTGGGTGAATATTTCTTCTTTAAATCCTTGATTGTCCGACTACCATACAGTTTGATTTTCTGGAAGTTCTGGTTGTACTTTGTTTTGAGATTAATTGTGATCCTTATGGTTGCATGAGGAGGCGAAGCATGTCTACTTACACCTCCACCTTGGCCAGAAGTCCCCATGACTATTTTGTAACTACCAGTTTGTACTTCTTAATCCCTTCACCTTTAGGGACAATAAAGATAAAAATAATTGTTACCAAACTCTGGTGCTCGAGCTCCTATTATGTTACTATCCTGTGGTGGTGATTGTGGTGGTAGGGATGAAGTGGGGGAACATGACAATGATGATACTTTGGTTCCAAGTACAGCTGAAGGCCAAAGTTCTTTCCTCTGCACATGCATCAGCTGCATGACAAGTAGTTTGGTCTGTTGTCTCTAAAAAACAACTCAGTATCTGGTTAAGTAGCACAGGACCATTTTGAGCTGGGTCTGAGGTTACATAATCAGTGGATCACCATCTCTACTATTCTCTGATAAAAATCCAGTGGTAGAGCAAACATATCATATGAAAAAAATGGCCATTGATACCATGTATACAATGAACATACTTCTTAGATTTGGGTGCTGGAATAATAAAAATTAGGCAGTTTATTAACTGCACAACTAAATATGTTTTAACTTTATACTTTGTCATAATGTTATATAAACAAATTCAACTTGAAATATAAAAAGTCCTTCATTGCATTCCCTGTTTTTGGCTTAGAAAATGTGGTCATCACTGTCCAGTCTTAGGACCTTTAAAAGTATCCACCATTAAGTTGATGAACCTCCCATTTTCAGTTCTACTTCATTCTTCATTTTCTTCTCTCTGCTCTCCCTACATGGCTTGCTGTTCATCCCCCTACTACCCTTTCTGCCCTGTCGTGACTTCAGCACTCCTCTGAGCCTGAGGTCTTCCCTGAATTTCACCACTGCACACACTTGGACCCCAGGCTTCTGTAGTAGGCCATCAAGAAAGAATCTGGGGCGGCCAGCCTGGAATCACTTTTAGTGCCATAGCGTACATGCCTTATACTGGACACAGAGTGTAGCCAAATAAAACAACTCTGGACATAAGGTTCAGGCACTGAATAGGGGATTAAGATTTTCCACCCACTGACTATCCAGTCACCATATCCATAGCCCTCCCCTCTCCTCCCAGGGAGGAGGATGGGTTCCTAAGCCCACTTCAAGCGTCTAATTTGTCAATCCCATGCACATAGCATATCTGCCTCCTGTCTTCTCCCCTCAGTGTTCACATCCCTACACCAACAAGTTCATCTGGATTCTCTCCAGAAACCCAGGGTCCCCAGGAACTGAACAGATGGGTAAGGATGAAAGCCAACATCCTCCAGGTAAGTGGACCCACAGCTCCAGGGCAGCAAAGGTTAGCTCCAGTTCTTGGTTGAATGAAAAGCTACAGGATAGAGACATACAGCTCACAAACCTTCATCCTACCCATGTGAGGGCCAAAGTGTTAAGAATGGGGGAGAGAGTGTGAAAGATTCAGACACTACCTGGTTAAAAGAACACCCTGCCTTACACCAAATTTTACAGCAAGTTTCCTCAAGTACACATTTACTTCTTAGCACTTACTCTGAATTTTTGTTTACTTTGAGTACCCTTGTAGCTGCTCACTTTCCATGGCTTCCTCATCTCTCCCCTTCAGCCTACTGGCCAGCACTGATATACAACTTTGGCTCTCCTTGGCGATTCCCCTGGGTAACATTTTCCCCAGCCTAAGCCATAAGAATCCTAGAAGGCTCCACCCAGTCTTTCCTGATCCTGCTCATATTGCCAGATGTTGCACTGTTATGCCAACACATAACACAACTTCGAATATTCCTTTCAAACTCTGTTTTAGAGCCCTCAAAACTACACACTCAATCTAGAATGTTTACATATTTGATGGCCAACTTTTTACTTTAAAAATAAAAAATTGGCAGGATGACAATACCTAGTAATAGCACAACATAAGCACTATGTCTAAAGGAAAGAATAAAACATTATCCAATACTGTTATCAAATTTGAAACTCCTTAAACTCTAATTCTTCCACTAGAGGATGAATTATTGCAGAATAGCATTTGGATTTCTTCTGTGACTGTCTAAGAAATGAGTTCCCTTCCTGGAAATCCAGTTTATTCTTAAAAGGTCCAGCTGAGATGTCTCAGAAGCCAAGCCTAAAGAAGAAACCACCATCTCATCTAACACCACAGATTGCTCCGGTCTTCTTAGGAAAACAGGAAGTAAGGACATCTTATAAATGGAGGACACCTAGATAGGACACCAGAGTTTAAGAATCCAATTGAAAATACAAAAACTTAAAATTTAAAAACTGCTGGCCACCACAGGAAGTCCTACACTGGACACACAGCATGGATTATACTAGATCCCATTTATCCATCCCTTCAAACTGTTTCGTGCCAGGCATTGAGTAAACTTGATCCCAGTCCTCATCTGACTGCCAGTAATTAGGTTTTGTTTAAATGGTAAACTTCACAGGGGAGTGGTTGGTTACTTTATTATAAATGTCTGGTGACTTTGCTTAGGGATTTGCTAAGAATTGTGCTTAAGAATATGAGTATTATCAATTGGCTAATGAGAATCCTCATATTTATATCACAGAAAGAGGGCTTCCTTTTAAAGTAGCATTTTTTATAGTAAAAAGAAGAGACAATTCTAGCTTCTTTAGGTTTTATTTCTGATAGAATATATTCTCACAAATACATCTTATCTACTCCCCAGCAATCAGATTTGTGGAAAGCAGACATAGTATTTCTTTAGCCATTGCTTTTATAAAAGAAAAATAATCAGCTTCTCTCTTTTTTCTTTATCCTTATCTACTCTTTGACTAAAATAAAATCAACTCTGCCCCAAATATACCTGCTTTTAAATTAGCTTCTCTGCGCTAAAGTACCTAGATAAATAGGTTTAGCTTGTGTGTAGGAAGCTTCAAATATGTTGTTAATGTTTTCACTCTGTACTCAGAAAAATTTACAAAGATAGTTAATAATAAAGTGAAGAGTGAGGAAAAGCCCGTTTGAAATCGCTTCTGCCTTCTGGGTCTGTGCAGTAGGGAAGGTTTACTGCTCAGCAAGTCAACTTTCTGGTTGATACTTTTTTAAGGGTAGGTAGTTCCTGTATTACTACAGAAAAGTTAATTTCCTGTTCCATTTTTCCTGAAGCATTTGTGCAATTTGGCTAAATTAATGCTAGATTTTCCACTTGGGAAGAACCAGGCTGAGGGCTGAAACTATTCACTTTCTATTGCTTGTTAAAGAAACAGTGAAACACCAAGAGGAAACTCAGTTGTGACAGCCCAATTTTGGATTCCTTGTGGCATTTTGAAACATAACTGTATAACTTGACATTTAAATAGCATACTATGTTATGACTTTTTAATGAAAAAAGGAGTGTTCCTGGTACTCACATTTATGTTGCTACTATGCATTTTTTTCCTCAAGAGGGGCTGCAATGAGAATATTTTCATGATGTTATCCTTAGGGGTGTGTTAAATTAATTAAACAAGGAAGTCATTGGACTAATGTGGATCTAAATCCTTATCAGGCTATATAAGCACACCAAAACCTAAGTCTAAAAATGCCTCAAAGTTATGAAATCAGAACCTAAGAACAACCAATCACAAACAGCCAACTAGGCCTTAAGTTACAGCCCATCAATAATTCCCTTGCTCTGCTTCTGCCTTTTCTGTATAAAAGTCTCTCCCTGATCTCCTGCTGCTGTAGTGCTCCTCACCACTTCCAGTTTGGTGCTGCCTGATTTGAATAGATTTTTGCTCAAATAAACTCTTAAAAATTTTAATATGCCTATTTCCCTTTTAATAACGTTTATTCCCCTGCTTGGTATGGTCTCAATATTTTCCAAAGCATTCAGTGACAGTGTCTAATTTGGTCCCATAATATCTCTGCAACAGACATTTCCACCCCTGTGCTACAGTCTAGGAAAATGAAACCCAAGTGGGTCACTTGTCCATGGTCATTCAGCTCTTCAGTATTGGAACTGGGCCCCCATTGGTGCTTTTTCTTTCGGAGAGAGTGGGGCACAGCAGGATCTGCCTCAGATGCATGAACCTTTGACAGGTGATTCAGAAGATTTCCACTACCCCAACAATATCCTCTTTTTCTTGTATCACCAGGACCCTGGAGCATTATTACTGTTTAAATCAATTCTGTTTTCTCTCCATAAGTTATTCACTACTATCATCCGGCTTTTTTTTTTTCACTTGCCTGATTCTCCCATTCTGAATTGACCAGTTTTCCCAGATCCCTCCCTTACTCATAGTCAGAAAACACTTAGAGCAGCAGAAATCAGCTCAATTTCCGATCAGCTGTGAGGTGTGCTATAAGAAATTGGCTACAAAAAGAATTAAAGTATCAAAATTTGTAAATAATTTATACTCTATAAATCAGAGAAAATGTGTCACATTCCCACTACTTGAACCCAAACACTTTGTTGGTCCAGAGAGAAAGGAAGTGTCATGCAGAGCCCTGGAAAAATCAGTGGAATGTGTCTGCATTTGATTGCATTTAGAGCTTTCAGAGAAAAGTAACTGAAGACTGTTAGCATAGAACATGCCGATTTAAACATTTGCCTGAGCAAAAGCTGATGAAGAAAACACATAGGCTGAGGATCAAAAATATGTGCATTCTTGAAACAAGGATATAATAAGCCATCTAAAGTGCTTATTTTCATGCCAGAGCTGAAACCCAGCTTCTCAGGGGCAGGCAGAGCACGTTGAATGCTCACAGTGGTCAGCCACCATGCTTGGTGTTTTCAGCCAAATATCCAGTTCTCATAAGGAGAACTTAGTTAGCTCCATATTTTCAATGAGAAAATGAGAATTTAGAAATCCAGGTAAAATTTGCCTGTCTCCTGTAGCTAGTAAATGACAGCAGGAATTTGAACCAACAGGTACTAAAGTCCTCTTTTGTTCCACAACATAACTATGTTTTATTAAACTTAGTGACTTAGTAAACTTAATGACTTTGGTTCATCTTTTATTTTGAATCATAAGTATTCTTAGCCTCCACTAGTGAATTTAATTGAAAAAGTTTTCTTCATTAAGATCTTTACATACAACAAAGACTCAATTCCTATCGTATCAGTATATTCCGTTTTTAACCCTGTACATAATAGGTCAAGATGTTTTGTTTTACATTTTGAACACAGCTGACCAAGTACTGTTTATCTTGCAAATGTCCAACTTTGGTATAGTTTCTGCTAGAGAGTATGAATCCTATTTTAGAACATGAGCTCATCCTTTCAGTGACCATGGCTCCCTAGAAAAAATATCCAAAGGAAACCAAAGGGAAAAATGAAACCAAAACATTTCTTCACCCCAAAGGCTACACACTCAAAGTTGATAACAGGAAGCTCTTCTTATAATGTCACTGGTTCCCATTGGAAAGGATTTATCTTATGTGACCTTCTAACTAATTGCATTAGAACGAGAAACAGAATTAGAGGAGGAAGCAGAAGCTATCTTTAAAAAAACCCTATCTTGAAAAAATAAAAGAGAATGACACTTATAAACTGATTAATTCCTTGATTCATAGGAAACCTAATATAACTTGCTTAAATACAAGCTTCATCAAGGCTCCATTAAAATTTATCTAATGTAAGCAAATTTGAATTTAAAATTCTCTCAGCATGAACAATTTTCACCCATGTGCATATTTCATTATAAAAATTTAACATAGCTCTAATCAACTATCTCAGAGAAATCTACAGGCATTAAATGCTAACTAATTCTATGAGTATACCGTTAGTATGCTGACAACATCTCTTGAGAGCCTGTCTACATGCTCTCAGCATGATTTTAAAATCTTTACCTTCAAATATGAGGTTAGATGGTGGTGACAAAGACGCCAACAGAGATGGGGAGTAGTTAGAAAGTAGTTGGGAAAGAATGTCGTTTTTGTTTGTTTTAATATGCTAGGTCCTCCAGAATGTTTGTAGGATAAGGATCCCAGCATGACAAATGAGCTGACGAGAACAGGAGAGATGGATGCTAATTGAAGAAGCAGATTCAATGTAGCAAAATGGCAGGATGATTAGCATTAATCACAAGTGCAAGAAATGGTACAGGAGTTCAAGGTACACTGGAGCAGGAAAAATATGGAGTGGAGAACTTCAGAGTCAGTGAAAAGAAAGAGAGAAGTTTGTCCTCATTTCATTTCCTGGCCTCTGCTCTAAAGTTGGTCTTCTCTGACCCTTAAATTCAAGATTCATTTATGTATTCACTCACTGCCTAGATATTTATTCAGTACTATGTGTCAGTGAGGATGTAGCAGTAAGTGAAATAAAGTCCTTGTTCTTAAAGAGCTTGTATTCCGTGTAAGGAGGCAGACAGTACATATACAGGGTAGATTTACAGCTGTTTGTATGGAAAATGACATGATAATTAATAAATAAGAATACAAGAATAAACTGCGTTTCACATACTCACAACTGTAAACCTACTTTTGCCCCAACCTGTGTGTAAATTTGTTCAAGGTCCAAAATCTTAACATCTTAACCTTTTCTCCTCTTGCCCCCCAACTATTTCTACATCCCCAGATGTAGCGTATTATTTTCCCAACATCTCAAGCTTAAAAAAAATGGAATTCAGCCCAAACTGAAGACCTTGCCTACAGATAGGCATACCTGACTCTGAAGTAACATATCAGCACCCCCTAAACTTTGTCCTGATTCTGATGGTTCATTTCCTGTGAAAATGCATCAGCTTAGGGGCTGGCAGACAGGGAAAGGAAACCGACAAGGCTCTCATCTCAGACACTGTTGCCCAAGTACTTATGTTCACTGCAACCATTATTTGCTGCTCACCTACTCTGTGGAAACATGTTGGGATCTATAGGAATTATAGAAATGGGTAAATCCTCAAGGATATTAAATCATAATTGTTCTGATACTTAATATTCAATGAGCACCTTCTATCTGCCAGATACTTTAAGTGCTTCACGTGATTTCATTTAAACCTCATGTTAGCCCTGTAAGGTAGGTGAAAATATATCCAGTTTCAGGTGTGCAAACAAAATCCTAAAGAGGTCAAGAAATGTGCCCAGGTAGTGAGGAAGCAAGTGCTGTTAATCTGACTCCAGAGCTCTATGCTGCCTCCCCAATTTTATTCATTTCCTTGAGTTGCTATAACAAAGTACCACAAACTGGGTGGCTTAAAACAGTAGAAATGTATTGTCTCACAATTCTGAAATCGGGTGTCAGCAGCACCATGCTCCCTCTGAAAACTGCAGGGGAATTCTTCCAAGTTTCTGGGGGATTGCCAGTAGTCTTTGGGGTTCCTTGGCTTGCAGCTGCATGACTTCAATCTCTGTCTTTATCATCACATGGCAGTCTCCCTGTGTCTCTGTCTTCACGTGGCTGTCTTCTCATAATGCCAGTCATATGGGATTGGGGGCCCACCCTACTCCAGTGTGACCTCATCTTAACTAATCGTATCTACAACAACCATATTTCAGATCACATTCTGAATTTGTGGGGGGTTAGAATTTCAATGTATACATTCATAATGCCAATGAATGGGGACAGTGTGTGGAAATACAGAGGAGATAGAGAAAAGCACAAGTCTTAATCTAATCCAGATATCATCATTGGCATGATGTGTTGCTTTCAGGGAGGCCCTTTTCTTTTGTGAGCTTCATTTTCTTCACTCGTAAAATAAAGACCTTGAACTTAATGATCTCTAACTTGTTTCCAGTTCTAACATTCTCATGTTTATTCATTTCTAAGTAGTTATAATGAAAAATAAATTTTATTAGGCATGTTTAGTATGCATCAACTTATAGAGATAAGGCTTGCCACCATGAAGGAAGTGAAATTCCATAGGTTTCATAATCCTTTGAGAACAATCAGAAAGGTTACTAGAGGTGTCAACTAGAGCAGACTTGCTGGAGGAGACTTCAGGCAGAGGTAGAGATGGCGGTATTTGGAGAACAGGGTATGGGCTGGCTTATGGATTACGAATAAAGGCAGAGTGAGAGACAGGGCTGAAAAACTATCTTGGGACATGCTAGGAGCAGAAAAGATAGTTTCTACTCAACTTAGTGGGCACTCAACATTACAACTACTGAAAGCTTTTCAGGAGCAATATTATAGGAGTTATGCACAGATGGCTTTGAATGTGAAGGTAGATTGAGGGATAGCCAATTAGACTACTGAAATAGTCTAAATTGGTGACAATGACGACACAGCATAGAGATTGTGGAAGAAGAAGCTAAGCTTTTAAAATACTGATCAGTTATTTTCTGGATTCATTTGGGGAGCTAGAGAAAAGCCCACTTTACAGAACAATACACGTTTGTGCTCAGGTAATACTTACTAAAGTCACTCGGTGTGATAAAAGGCCAAAGGCATACCATGGTCTCAGAGAGAAGTTCAAAGTCAGAGCTAGAAAAGGAACGGTATGTCTAAAGGCAGCATATAAACCACAGAGAGGAAATCTAGGTGTAGGCCATAAGCCAGGGAAATGCAGCATTCCAGTTGAGTGGGGTTGAAAAAAATGGTTTCAAATAAGGACTGTGAGCAAGGCAAGAATACTGTGGCCTCTACACAACAATGTAAATATGATTAGTACTGCTGGACTGTACTTTTAAAAATGCTGAACAAGGTAAATTTTATATTTTGTGTTCTTATTTTGATTTAAAAATTTTCAATTTTTAAAAAGAAAAAATAATCTGAAAAATGTTGTTTGCCTTTCTAACTTGGAATTGTCCATTCAGATCAGTGACGGGCCTACAGATGTGGTGAGGAGACAAGTTAGAAAGATGAAGTGATGGGCAAGGTATGGAGAAAGAGCAATAATTACCAAACATAACTCTTAAGTTTTAAAACCTATGCATCCAGAGGAATGTGGGAAGGGTAGTGCTATTTATAGAAATAGGTCAAGAAGAGTCATTGATTTGGGCATGAAAATTTTGAAAGAAAGTTATTTGAGTTTTCAAAGCTCTTGTTACTCCCCAAATAAAAGATAACAATAAAATTGGGGAAGCATATCTGAAGGTTCAGGAGTGAGATCCAAGATATAATTATTCCTGAAAGGTTATCTGTATATAAAAGGATAAAAATTAAAAATGTGCAAAGTTGAAATAATCACCAAAAGAAAGTACAAAACAAGACAACAAAGGCCCAATACACTGAAGTTGGGAATGTCTACTGTTAGCATCGGCCTGAGTAAAGGAACACTGAAAGGAGGCTGCCAGGTTTTCACACTGGTCAGAGAATAACCCTATTGAGTCGTGGAAGTCAAAAGGGGAGTTGCAAGAAAAAGTCGTTGCCTAATAGTGTAAAATTCTTCACAGAAGAAAAATGTAGATTGAAAACAAATTAATTTAATCTGGTAGCCAAGGAGTCGCCAATTTGGACATTTCAGTAGAAAAGACCAAATTAAAAGGGATGGGTAGGGGTGGCCAGAAGTGCACCCAGAGAGAACGAGCTGTGGTTTCTCTGAAGGCAAGGACAAAGAAGGAGCATATCGGGTGAGGTGGATTGCCAAGTGCAGTGAAAGCTTGTTGTTTTACCAGTTACGAACATGTTTATTAGCAGAAGGTATGGTCTAAATATAAAATTGTAATGTTGTCACCCTGGCTGGTGTGGTTCAGTGGATTGAGAACCAATCTGTGAAATGAAGGGTCGCTGGTTCAAATCCCAGCTAGGGCACATGCCTGGGTTGTGGGCCAGGTCCCCCCCAGCTGGAGGTGTGTGAGAGGGAACAGATCTATGTTTCTTTACCCATCTCTGTTTCTCATGCACATCAATGTTACACTCTCTCCCTTCCTTCCCCTCTCTCTAAACATAAATAAATAACATAACATATTGTAATAATGTAACTAATAGAAAGTAACTCTGATATACTAGAGAAACACCAGAGAAACACCAGAATCAGTCTGTAGAAGGTTGAAAAAGCATATTCAAGAACACAAGAGGAAAGGAAGATTTGGCAAAAAAGGTGTGATAATATTTTGAAATTGCCTCCCAACTGCTCTACCTAGCTTCAATTCTATCCCCTCCAGTCCATCCTTCAATGTACTTTCTGGAGTGTTCTCTCTACAACATAAAACTATTCATGCACATGTTAACTATTCAATAAATTTGTACTTAATGAATGTAGAAAATGAATAAGTAGAATAATAAATGAATGAGGAGAAAGAGGAGAGTTCTCAGTGTGACTATTAGAAACATTTAATTTAAAGAAAGCAAAGCCATTTCCCAAAAGTAAGGGCACATTTTGTCATTTTCTATGGATTTTAGAAAGCAAAATTAGCATAACTGCTGTATCAGACACTAGATCAGCTTGCCTCACATACTCTTCCAGTGGGTATTGCTCAGGCCATTTATTGTGGTAAGCTATGGAAACTCTTTTTACTACTTCAGCTGCCACAGGTCTAGGAGCTCCTATGAACACTTCTGATGGAAAAGGAGGGAGGTTCTGGCCAGTGAGGCTCAGTTGGTTGAAGCGTTGTCCCATAACCAAAAGGTTGCAGGTCTGATTCCTAGTCAGGTCACCTACAATCCCCAGTCCAGATGCATCCAGAGGCAACTGATCGGTACTTCTCTCTAACATCAATGATTCTCTCTCTCCCTTCCTCTCTCTCTAAAAGCAATGAAAATAAAATGTCATTAGGTGAGGGGATATATAGATAGATGGAGACAGATGAGATGATAGATAGAGATAGAGATAGAGATAGAGATAGAGATAGAGATAGAGATAGAGATAGATAGATAGAGATATATAAAAAGAGGGAGCAGCTCACCTTTGCCCTAGCAGGACTGTACCACTGGGGCCCTGGCTCCCCAGTGGCTGCCCAGAGACTCCAGATAACACTATTTGGAAGTAGGGTGGGACAAACTCTAGCCAATGGAAGACAGAAGAAAGGGAAAGCCAGAAGAATAATTACTAGCCCTTCTTGCCCACTTACCCCAGTGCCTGTTTGCATACAAAATAGTTTAACACGGCTTCTCTGGAAATGGCTCTCAATAATGCACCCATTTGTGTTTGTTCTCCCTCTTCCTTTCCTCACCCCTACTCTTGCATTCTGGGATTGTACCATTCAATAAAGTTTTAGCATTAAGTGTATGCCTCTGCTTCTATTTCTAGGAAAGTTGATCTAAACAAGTAATTGTTAGAAATTCTCAAACGTTAAGTATCTTGGAAGATATTTAGCGGCACATTATTAGAAGCACAAAACAAAAAAAACATATTTGTAGTGAAAACATTCATTAATTTGCATTGGGTGAGGGTTGGGTGCTGGAAAGAGTAGTTGTAAAGAAGAGTTACTGAAGGAGAATGAAGTCAAGAAGAAAAGGAGAATGAACAGTCAAGCAACAAAGAAATGGTAATTCTTCTAGAACATCAACAGGACATAATCAGAACCACATGGCTAGGGTGAGTACAAACGTATTCCCCAAATAGCAAAGTTTCCACTAGAGGAGCACATACTAAGGAGATTTTCTTCCATTGTTTCTGTTTATAATTTATGTGTTCCTATGTTACAAAATACATATTAAAGTGTTAGATTCCATAAAAATAAGTAAATCTGCTGA
The DNA here is from genome assembly GCF_004126475.2 of Phyllostomus discolor. Lineage (NCBI taxonomy): Eukaryota > Metazoa > Chordata > Mammalia > Chiroptera > Phyllostomidae > Phyllostomus > Phyllostomus discolor. Next base: position 68,433,878 of record NC_040912.2, on the reverse strand, counting down.
CTGACGTGCTTTAGTGAAAACAACTGAAATTGTCTTTAGTATATACACTAAATTGATGTAATTTTAAGACACATCAAATCACCGGCCAAAATTCAAATAAGTTATGTTGGAAGAAAACCCAGAAATGACAAAAGTATGTCAGCTTAGCAAGGCTTCTTAGGAAGTTAAAATGGAAAAAAGAGTTAAAATTTGGCCAGAAAGAGGGAGAGCACTTCCTCACTTTGGAAAGTTGGCGTGTACTGTATACCATGATCTCAATCTCTACTGAAAACAGTTCTAGACATTGAACCAGATCCCAACTGTAAAGATGTAAAGGGAACCCACCTTTAAATATTACAACTGCAGAGCCCTCTGTGGCTGGGCTGATTCAGTACAAAAGATCTTCTCTTAGAAACAACAGAAACCAAAAGGCTGGAACATACTCATGGCTCTTTCATGAAAGTATGAAAACTATGGTTCAAGAAACACTCCATGAGATACACTTTGGATTCTGAAAGTACATTCCTGCAGACTCTGCAGCATTCATTAAATCACTTTTTCAAATGTCCTCTGGTGGTGCCTTTAAGAATTTTTCTCCTTTTGTTAGACTTGTAAATCCAGATGCAACTTCTACTTTCTGGGGAGGCAGTTGGTTTAAAGTTTAAATGTTTTGCTTTTTAGGCATTTTTCATGTTTCTTGATATTTCTTTGGGTATGAATATCTGAAGAGAATCATGACTTTTCCCAGATAATTGCACATACACATACACACAATAATATTTTCCACAAAATGCTTGATTTCAGTAAACACCTTATATCTCCAAGTACTTTCTGGAATCCATGAACCTCAGGTCAAATCCACCTATTTTAAGTAACTTTAAAAATCACTTAAAGATGGATGGACATAGTCAGGGAAAGCCCTAGTGACAAGCATATTTTGTTATGTTAATCAAGGTAAAAACAAAACCCAAATTTTATAGATAGGAGCAATGCTTCTTCTACAAAAGTCCTAAACGCTGTATTTTAGGTCTTAAGGGTCTTAAAGAAAATCTATGTAGTATCTTATCAGTTATTTTTAAATAAAGTTTAATAAGTAGCTTTTTGTGAGAATGATCTATATGTTGATCTCAAAAGCATTTCTTTCTTCACTTAAACTATCAGAAAGAATATTAATCTTTAAAACTAGATTATTATTTAATTCTCTTGTGTGTCCTATATCACAACAATAAGTAATTTATACCTGATTTAAACTAACTTCCACATCTAACTTCCTTTGTATCTCTAGTTTAAAAAATGGCTCTAAACCAATGGCTGGCACAAGTTAAGTTAAAAATAGAGAATTAATTGACAAATGTTTGGAAATTCAGTGATCATATCTACTGGATTTCTGGATTGTAACTGTGAGTTTAGAATCTTGCTTATGATTAAAATATTTAAGGTTGTCAACAATTTGAAAAAAATTATCATATATTTGTCATTTTTTTGTGAAGAAAATTCTACAGTGAATGTTTTACACAAGCAGCCGATAAGTTACAGATGGTTTTTAAGTAGCAGGAGATCCAAAGCTCAAATGGAATTTTCTGTGACAGCTTAGAAATAACAGTTAACATATGCCTAAGTTACAGGCAAAAGCAGGACTCACGTGAAGTCAACTAGGGCTAAGAAGGACTGTAAGGTAATGAATAAAAACCTTTTTGCCCAAAATTCTCAGCAAAAATTTTAGGCACTTAAATAGCAAAACCATCTCAACTATTTTTAAAGAAATGATATTTATTGATACTAGAAACAAACAAGAAGTAACTTTTAAAAGTTAGTTTACACCCATTATAAATTTGAGTTACTCAAAAAAGCACAAAAATTGCAAGAGTTAAGTTAATGCTAGTATAAATGAACAAAAATGCACATTCTTCAATTACTTTAGAGTATTTAACAATTGATTCACACTTGCAGTTGAAGTTCATCCAGAAGTGTTTCTAAGTCATTATCTGCTATTTTTTACATCACATATTTCTTGGTTAAGATGCTTCTTGACATTATTGATAAAATAGTCATTAAAAAGAATGTGAATTTCCTTTGTTTTAACCTAATGTTATTTTGTAGTTCAATCAGTTCTAGAGTTGCAGCTTCATGAGTTATTATTAGAAGCTTTGAACTTAATCTTTATTTCGAGCATCAGTCCTACAAAAGAAACCAGGTAGATGTACCACATCAGAATGCTGGCCCAGTGGCCTGCCTGGACACCTTCAAATGTCATTCATCTTGTCTGTAAAATAATGACACTCAAAGCTATCTTATCTATCTCACAGGGTTATAAGTCTGATATGAAATCCATGAGTTTTTAAAGCCAGACGGTGCTGGTGCTAGAGGTGTAGGCAATAATAGTAGAAACATTGCTGATATTTAACAAGAAATTCTACTCCAAACAATAACCGTGATCACAGGATTTACTGCAGAAATAAGACAGTACTTTATGGATTCCTAAATCATCTTGCTATAATACCTGCCATAGCACAGAAATCATTGACTTTGCTATTATGAATTCTGTCTGTGTGTTTTTCTTGTTCTCTTTTCGACTGAACCATTTTAAATGTCATCATTTCACTGACAAGCATAAAGAGAGTGGTATATTAAAGCAGAAATTCCAAGTGTTCCTATGAGTTTTCGCCAACAACTTGACAAGTGAGATTAGTAAAGTTAATTAGCATAATGTAAGTATAGAACAATCTATATTTTCCTGTTTCTATAAGCAATAAAATAGTGTGTCAGCTCTTTCAAAGAAACCTATTATATTTTTTCTTTTAAATGTTTCAGAAATAAATATTTGCTCTAAAAAAAGTGTTCACTAGTTAACAATTGATTTAACCTATTACAAATTGAAGTTTTGGAGTATCTTTGAGTCTGAAGTGGTCTGGTCACTCATACTGACTGCTCTGAGGAAAGAGACACCAATGTTTACCAAATTTTAGGAATCTTTAGTTGATGTTCCTAAACTTTAAATCTTTAGGTCTCTTAGAATACTAATAGTTTAGAAAGTGTTCGCATCACTTCCACCTCCTCCAAACTGTCTATTTCATTCAGCTGCAATGAAGTGAAATTCTAAGAGATAAAATAATGGCCTGGGCTTTCTGGAAGCAAGAAGTTGAAGCTAACATGTGTTTCACTGTCATAAGGTCACTCTCTGGGCTGTGTACACCCTGGCTCCCTTTCAGCCCTCATGGAAGTTAATTTTAGTTTTATGGAAAGGACAGAGAGAGGCTACTTTGCAGAAAATGTCAAGGTTAACTGATGACGGTCTTACCTTTCTGATTTCCTGCGCATTACCGGAGAGAAGGAAGCACTGTTTGTCCACAGAGAATCCTTTTTCGCATCTGCTTGCCTGGGTTTCGGTGGGTGTGTTTGGGGCAGCCCCAGGGACAGTACCTGCGAGCTTCTTCGTCCCTCGGAGTGTCAGGGTCTGGTAGAAAAGACAGATTGCCACCACCAAGCCCACCAAGAAAGGCCGGGGGCAAAATCGCCGACGACAAAGGAACACTGGACGACAGACCATGACCAGTTCAGCTTCACTTGGCCCCTGTCCACGTTGCCGGAAAAGTCATAGCAACTATTTTTTGTCAGCATGAAGAATACAAATGTCTTCTTTTTCCACAGCTTACATCAAGATTGCTCCATCCCGCTTAAGAACTTTCCGAAGGATCATGCCAAAGAATTATAGGTCCAAAAAGTCTGGGGCGGTTACTAAGAGCCCTTCCATGGATGACAGTAAAAAGTGTCTGTCCTGGGTTAAAAAAAGAAGAAGAAGACATCAAAATAATGATAGTTGTAACTAATATCCTGAATGTATCTCAGGCTGCCAAACTGTTGCTTCCGGTAATGCCTTATTTCCACAACATCCTTAAACTCCCAGTGAAGACTTCACAGGAAAGGAGAAGACAGCAAACACCAGAGTAAATCTGGAGCCTCGGAGCAGCGCTGAAGAACGCAATAGGTTAAAACCAAAAGCGCCTGTTGCACAGCTGGGCGCAGGCCAGCTTGCCTTAGCAGTTCCTCGTTTTCCTCCGGTTTTAAAAGCAGTCCTGCTTTCCGCCTTTCAAGTTCCTTAACTACTTCCCTTCATTCAGTTTTAAATTGCCACTTTCCTGTAAGCATTTATGGCTTTTAATATAAAAAAAAGAATGAACGCTTTGAATGGACACGGTTACTGCTAGGGTTTTGCTTGTATTTGTTACATTCCGTTTCAAGTTCAAAATTCTGTGTACTTACTCGGTTTTCATCCTTTTAGGCAGAAAAAGTTTCCATGCCACCCCCCACCCCCGCAATGGATTGTTGATCAGAACCACTCAGAAGGTAACACCCAGTCGTGTGACTCCAATTCATCTCCCCCACACGGACGCCCGCGTGGACACACAGAGCCCCACGCGCGCCTGCCGCCCTCCCGGTGGGCAGCAGCGGCCGGGGCACCGCAGCCACACCGGCAGGCGGGCGGGGCGGGGCGGGACTACTGCCCCGGGCTCCTCGGGTCCTCGGGGGCAGCTGGAGCCGCGCGGTCAGCTCTGGATGAGAAAGGAACAGGGGCTTCCACAGACTGGGAACAGCATTTCTTTCCCCCCGAAATGCGTCTGCCTCTCCAGGGCTGCAGAATTTTAAATACACATTTGATTTGGATGCCTTATGTAATTTCTGTTTCCTAATATAATGTTGCAAAAACAAATAGCCCTTCGTCAACTGACGACAGAAGTCGGGGGTGAGATCAAAGAAGACTGCGTGAATTGGGAGTATCTTCACTTCAGAGAATTGTGGTCACTCTTATGGGGTCACAACTGCTGTCTGGACCTCAGAACAGCAAGCCTGTTGTATTCACAGAATAACTGGAAGTGACCTTTCTGTTTTAGTACCTAACTCATATCACAGTTATTATTAGTCCTTTCCTGGACTAATGGCTGAGCCTTTCAAAGGCTAATTGCTGGCACTGCTCTTATTATAGTTGATTGTAACAGGTATGGGTAACTTTTGCTCTACAGAAAGGCGTACACAGCATGCTTTGTCCAGAATTCAATTCAATCTATTGGTGCTGTATAGACGGCCCGCAAAAACACTCCTAGTCTGGCGATTCTGCAAACGCCACCCACTTTTGCTGAGTCAGCTGAGGGAACTTCAGGGAGAAAAGCAATCTGCCTTGTGCGTGGTGCTCACCTCTCCCAGCCCTCGCTTTGCGAATTGGTTTAGGCTGGTAGCAGTCATCTCCAAAGGCTCTGAATCCAAATAGATTTGTAACCTGTTTCTAACTCAAACTCGTTTTTGTGGGCTGAGGTACTCCTGTGAGGCCACACCCCCAGAGTGACCCCATCCTTTAGGCACGCTCGTTAGTCATTTAGATTTTGTGAGATGGTGCGCCCCCTAGGGGTGCCCAGCTACTGTAGACTGAGAAATGGGCATCTACAGGTAGGAAACAACTTCTACGCCTTCTTGTAAAACAGCTTAAGTTTTGCAGAATAAATATTCACACTAAATCTAGATTTATGCAAAGTCCTTGCATATATTTCTAGTGTGTTTAATATTAATTTATAGCGTCAGGGTCCTCAATTTCATGAGAAGTGAAGGAGTATAGAAAAATGAAGTGGCACTTGACTTTAGGAAGCCAAGAGAGATTTTAGAAGAAATGACTAAACAATAGTGTTTTGGAAGGCAGTTTTGGTGGATACAATGTGATCTGAGACATCATGGGAATTATGATATCTGTAAGTCATAATTGTTCCTGTGTCGATGAGATCCAGGGTGTGACAGTTATTTACTACATAAAAAGTAATGGACATGCAGTTCTATTAAGGTAAAAAGTCTGAAAAAACAAGAGTTTGAGGAATATAAAGGGTCATTTTTATGCATTGTTAAATTGTTGAAGACAGAATACAAAAGAGACAATAAATCGGATGCTATAGTAATATTGCCTTGGGGCTGGGAGAAGAGGAAAACAACAGAGATAATTTTAGAGCTAGACTTCAGATAACAGGAGTCTGAAAGAAGATGGAAAATTAATGTTCTAGAAATAATGCTGGCAGATTGAAGAACCCACTTTCCTATTTTTACCATTAGTCTGAGGGAGTGGGAGAAGACAGCAGATAAAGTGATGTCTGCAGAAGAGAGAAAAAAGTTAATTAGAGTGGGATGGCAGAAAGAAGAGCAGGAATCAGCCTCAAACAAACTAAGGGAGTCCATAAACAACATTTGACATTAGAATTAATCCAACCTGGGTATGAATTGTGTTGCTTTTTATCAATTGTTTTTTAGCATGTGGTTTATGAAATGAGGATACGAATGTCTCCATTGAAGTGCTGTTGGGCATGACCAGATGAAATATTATATGGAAAGCACATAAGCATTCTGTGTGCATATGTTGGAAGAAAGCATGCTGAATGCATGTCTGTTATGCTTTTGATCCTGAGACTGACCTCAGTCTTATGTGGTGTCAAACACCTGAACAGATAATTACCAGCATAATGGGGTTCTGGGGACACAGAAGTACCAAAGGCAAGCATGAGCACTTAGTGTTAGATCTCTCCCTGTTGCTCTGTGAGATGGAAGTGGGTGGCAGATGCTAGTGTGGAAGATTGAGAGGGTGGGGTGGGAGTGAGTTGTAGGTGGAGACTGCAGATGGGAGGGATTTATGCCCGAGTAGTAAGGGAAGCATGTATTAGAGTATGAGGCATCAGAAGAGGGAGGAATGAATAAAAGGTTGGTTCAGTGTGGGGAGTAGGAGGATAAATATGCAGAACTAGGAGCCTGTGGATTCTGGCTGTGTCTCAGAGTGAATGTTTTTGTGTGTCTCGTTTCATAAAGTGGCCCTTCCACTAAATCATTTCAGTATCCAAGGGCTGTTATGTAAGGAGCACCAACCTGGAACAAGAGAGTGACAGGCCTCTCCAACACAAAATATACTGTTTTATAACATATGCTTGCTTCAGTTTAGCTTTTAGTATGGAGTGGTGATGAAGGGAGATTTATTTAATAATCATTGTTTGTAGAAGGCATTTTGTTTTATCATTTAAACTAGAGCAGTAAAAATATCCATAATAGACAAGATTCCAGTGTAGGATCAGGAACTTTGGGAAAGTAATTTACCTCTTTGAGTATCAGCTTCCTTATAAAATACTTCATCTGAGTATCAACTTTAGTGATCACTAGACCTCAAAGGGTACCTGAGACTTCTAAGTTATCCTTCTAAGGATGCATTTTGAAATGGATTTCCTCTCTCCTACAACCTGGCACGAAGGTGAAATCTTCAGGTTCTGAGCCCTCTTGGTATCTTTCCTACAGAGGAAGCCTTTCCCTTTCAAAAGGCTCTTGACCATGGCGATGTGAATTACATCCTGGCAGTGCTGTCAACGACACCTGGGCGCTCAGCCTCCAGCACTTCTTCCCTAGACTTTGAGGGCCCTCTCCTCAGCTCCTACCACCCTTCATCTAATGCTGGCTTTAGAATTTCCTCCATTAGCTTTGAACATAAGATGATGTTTTTAGATCATGAATCATGTATTTAAATCTCTACCATGCCAAAACACTGTCCTAGGCACTGTGGACAACAGAAGACATATGACACATGTTGTAAATTACTAAAATATAATAAACACACTGATAAATTGGTCAAGGTAGAATAACTTGTATAAGAAGCAACTTCAAAACCTTAGTGGCTTGATACAATAAAAGCACTCATAATTTTCCAGGGTTTGTCAGTTTCCATTAAGACATTTGGCACCCACGGTCCTTTCACCTGGTGGTTTTCCTTCCATACCCTAGAATCTTGCTCACCCACTTGGGGTCCTCTGAAAAACACAGGTGGATGAAGAATGAGAGAAGGGCATTAGGATGGTGTGGGAGCTCTTTTGGGGCCAGGCTTCAAATTGTCATGTATTCTTTGGCCCACCTTCTACAGGCCAGAGCCCAGTAACATGGGCCCACCTAAGTGAAAGTGAACTGGGAAATGAAGTTTAGCTACACGCCCAAGAGGAAAAGGAAACAAGGCTGATAAACGTATAGCTAGCTGTTCCAGCCACAACTAAGATGGGAGTAAGTGCCATGGAGACTCAAAATAGAGAACGCACATCTTTTTGAAAGTGATAAGGAAAGTGGTCATTTCTTAAGCAAGCCCTTAAGTGTCACAAAGATTTCAATGACTTCAAAAGGGCAAATACAGGTTTAACGTCTTAGTGGAAGACCACTGAGGATAAAGCTGGAAAGTCAGATCCAGGTCAAGGATGGCTATATTTCTAAATTTATGAGTGTATTTAGCCTTTATTTGCAGACAGTATGAATCCAAAAATAAAACGTTTCTTTCCCAGAATATATATTAATGAAGATATCATTGACAGTTGTCAGGATATAGGTTGGCCTTTATTTACAATTACCTGAGAATGCTGTTATATTACCACTAACTTTAATGGTAAACTCAGAGCAAAATCTCTTTTGTTTTTTAGGTAGAATAAGGACAACATGAGTCAAGTTCATGTAGTTACTGTCAGTGGTGCAAAATACACACATGATTTAACAGAAAATTCTATGTGCAGTGTCAAATTCTTGCCTTTGGGCCCTCACTGTCCCTCAGGAGGAAAATGCTATGCTCAGTCACAATTATGCCTTATCCCACAGTTATGTAGGCATAGAGTGTTAGTTTAGATCAGGTTTAGGATCCTGCATGCTTTCATCTGTATTTACAGCGTTACACTTGCCTTTCATTATAATGACATACCAGAAGTTCAGTCTATAGTCAGGCCCAGGCCTGGCTCTTTCTATGGTAGAAAAGAATGAACAGAAATCCTCAAACAGTCCTGCAATTTTTAATGCAGTCAACATTTAAACTTGTTTAATTTCCTTTCAAGCCAGTTACATTGTTTCTCTCCAAATCATTTCACTTATGTAAAGTCACTTTTTGTATATAAATCTATGGGCTTCAATAGACCACTGAACCTTTTATGGAGGGAGGTTCAGTAAAGATTTCTTCCTTTCCAGTGGTTCAAAAGCCACTGAAGGCTGCTGCCTAGTGACAGCAGGATTCAGCCGCGGCCTAGGGTGCCATGTCAAAGGTTAAAGGGCACCATGTGCAGGAGTTCCCTCAGGCATAGCATTTGTTCAATGTACACATGGAAATAAGATTCTGTGGGGCAAAACTTCATTTTTCTACTATCCTTCTTTTGTTCAATGTTTATTTATTTAAACAGACAATTCTACAGTCTCTTCACGTATCTCGAGAACAACAGTGCAGATAGACCAAACACTTCAAACTAAATCCTTTTCATTTTGAACTGTCCCCAAGGCCAGTTTTTCTGAGCATGCAAATCACCTTGAGATCCCATACGCAACACTAGGTACTGCCTTTTTATTTTTTTTTTATTTTTTTATTTTTAATCATTGTTCAAGTACAGTTTTCTCCCCCCTACTCCCATTCGGTACTGTCTTTTTAAATTCAACATATGGTAAGTCCTTACTTAATGCCATCAATAGGTTCTGGGGAACTGTGATTTTAAGGAAACCAACATGAGACCAATTTTACCATGGACTAAGTTCCTACAGCATATTTCTGGTTACAAAAACATCACCAAACTTTTAAATAAAGACCCAAAACACTTCTAATATTAAACACCAAAATAAATGTGAACTATATATACATTTAAGAAAGATTAATAAAAACATGTACGGTATCCACTGACTCCAGAGCCTACCCCAGCAGCTCAGGGCACAAGGCACAACACAACCTGGACGGCAAACCTTCATGGCAGGGCCACTCACACACCCACACTTGTTCAGACTGGGACAATGTAGACACACCAGCTCTCCTCACATGCACATCTTTGGGATGTGGGAGGAAACTGAAGTCCCTGAAGAAAACCCACACAGACATAAGGAGAATGTGCAAACTCCACACAGACAGTGGCCAAAGAATTAATTTTATTTTTCTCATCAATGTTAAGAACCAAATGACGTTGAACAAAATGATGCTATTCAAGGACCTGCTGCACTGGTGACTTTGCTTACTGTCCACAAGCTCTCTTTATAAGCATTTTGAATTTGCCTGCATCAGTACCAAAATTACTTTTATCAGATGCTGTACTATATTTTAGTTACTAGTATATTATATCTTACAGTATAGACTGCTTTATGACAGAAACTATTTTACTCAACTCCATATTCTTGTGTCTTCTGGCAGTGTCTTCCCTTGAGTGACTGAACAATTCATATGTTTGAGGTCTACATGTCATAAATTCAAATACTTTCCATATTATTCCCATTCTTCCCCCAAGAAGTATTTTACATCTTGGTAACCTTGAACCCAGTGGGGCAGTTCTGTGCCCCAGAACACATCTAGCAATGTCTAGACAGCTTTGGTTGTCACACTTGAGGCTGAAGGTGCTATTGACATCTAGTGTACAGGTACAAGGTTCAAGGGAAGCACCTCCCCCACAGAAAATCATCCAGCACGGAACACCCACAGTGCTGAGGTTGGGAAACTGAAATTTAACCAAAGGAATTGTTGCACAATTTTTGTATGTGGCTAAGATTGTTACTTAGAATAGCGAGCATGTGAACAGTTTGTGGCAATGACATTGGGATTTTAACCACTTCCTTAATGTGTGATTATAATGCTCCTCAAAACAAATCCAACTTTGTGCATGTAATCTGCTTTAAGTCTCTCAAATTTGCTTTTAAGAGTTGCATCCTCTAAAGAACAACATATACATATATCTAAATATATTTATATGTATATTCATATACATAACACACACATATATATTTACACATACATTCTAAAAGATAAACAAATAGATGATAAACTACTTTTTTAAAGCAGTGAGCACACAGGTTGAATGACAAATGTTTAACCCAGTGAATTATGTTTTACTTTCTTTAGGACAGTTTTATCTTGGCATAAAGCCAGAATTTCTAAGTTTTTATTAATCCATATATAAATGAACAAATTTAGCTTTCTTTTGTCATACCACAGTATCAAATTATGCTCTTTTACTCAATTAGAAATTTCATTTGTCTTCTCTGTAGACCTGTAATATTCCAGGAAAAATAATACATTTTTTATAAAGTTTATTGATTTGAGAAAGAGGAAGGGGAGAAGAGAGAGAAGAGAAACATCTATTTGCTACACTTACTGATGAATTCATTGATTGCTTCTTGTATGTGCCCTGCCTGGAGATCAAACCCACAACCTTAGTGTGTCAAGAGGACACTCAAACCAAATGAGCTACCTGGCCAGTAAAAATCATCTCAGGAAAGTCACATAATTTAACTTGTTTTTCTTTTTAAATGCAAGCAAAATTCAGTCAGCCATTTTTATTTTCAGAAAAAATTATTTTGAAATTGTTAAAGCTTCAGATTTGTTTCCTAAAAAAATTAATGTGTGATGGGGGATGGAAGGTGGGGAGGTGTGGTTTTATCACTCTAATGAAGGCTGACACTCATTTAGCTAATCTGGCCGACAAGGAAATACTCTTTGTCAAAGCATGGTTCTTTGGTGACATGTATACCACATAGAGTCAAAATACTGCTTCTGTATCTAAACCATGTGATCTGATACATAAGCTTCATTTTTTGCTTTCAACAAGGTAACTGGACTTTTTTAAACATTTATAAATGACAAACATTGGTAAAGCAAAAACATCTTTTGGCACCCTTGGGAAACCCAATCAAGAAAACAGTCATTTGTCATATTAAAGATAAATACATAAATGCGTCAAGGATACAAACAATAATTTTGATGAATTCTAATGAGACACACTGGGGAAGTCATACTAAAATTTTCCTCTAACTAGTTATTAGTAAAGTCATTCTAATGAAGCAACTCGCATTTATGTTCAGAGTTATTTAGAAATATTTCCAGCTGCCTCCTTGTATTCCATATGATCTAGAAAGCTTAGTACCTATTACAATTGTTTTTATTTTCAACATGAAGGGTGTCTCTACTGGGGTATATTCAACAATGAAAAAAGAATTAAAATGTGACCATTGCTTTTCCTTACATGTTAAACTTGTTAACGTTTTTAATTAGTTCATTATCAGAGACTAGCAACTGTACACTTTCCTAAGGAAAACTATTCTTATTCATTAGCATAGACCATTGGAAATGGGGAATGAGAATAAGCAACGTGCACACAAGCATACACATTCCTTATCTCCACGTCCCACATCAGCTTCTGAACTGCTAATAAGCAGCAGAAAAATGAATGATTATACTGTCTCTATTACCATCAGTAAAGAAACTAAAAAGTGGCTCTGAATTAATTAAAAACTGAATCATATGGCTCTGAAGAATTTATTAAGAAATTAAATTTCTTTCAAGTAAACATTTAAAAATGTCAAAGTCCCTTTATTAGTTAAGATATTGACTCAGCAAGTATACATGACTTACTACCTTAAAATGAAAATGGCCAGAGGGGGTATACTTCTCTCCTCTGTCAAACTTCGATTAAAATAACAACAAAAGTCCTGAAGTCAGTTCATTACTTTAAACTTTAACTTACTTTTCTCTGTAGCTGAATCAAATCATGAATATTAAAATCCTGGGTCAGAAATTGCAATCTGAGTAATTCAGATTTTATCATCTAAATAAGAAAATCTAAAAATCTGGACTAGCAATTCTAATTTGTAGCATTTAAAAGATTGTGAGAAAAGATTCACCTTAAATTTAGAATTTTTAAAAACAATTTCCAAGTTACGGACTAATTAACTTTATCATCCTATTTGTAATCTTGATAAAAGTGCTATGATTTGATTCAACTGTTAAAATAACAATACTAATGTATTTAACTGACAATGTGTAGAGGCCACCACTATTTACATTGGCGATTCCACGGCACAGCATAATGTGTGTGTGAACAGACTCTTGCTCCGCGTCTGGCTTCATTCACAGACACATCTCTGTGCCCCACGTACAGAGATGTGTACCCACTCATTCCTGGCTACTTTTACATTCCCCAAGTGTATGCGAGCCTTAAACAATCTCTTCTGCCTTGCAAACCTTCCCTACTTATCTGTCTTTAGGCATCAGTTGAAATGAAACCTTTGTCAAGTCTCCCAGTATTCCCAGAGAGCTTTGTATTCCCATATATTATAGCATGTATCAAACACAGCAATTGTTTGTTAACATGTCTGTCCTTCCCACAGGAACACACAACCCCCCTTCATTTCTGTATTCTCAACACTTACATGCTTAACATTTGTAAAATTATTAACATTTTTGAGGATAGTTTTTCTTTTAAAGCCCATCTGTTGAATGATTTCATTTTAAACATGTGAGTTCAACATCTACATTCTACAATATCTACACATTCAAAGAGTATCTTATCCCTTCCAAGCCAAGTATATTAGACATTTATTTTTTCTAATACTGAAATAGTTAATTAATTAGATCAAGAAGACCAATTAAGAGGTCTAAGGAACAAGGGCACTAATGTTGCACAAGCCTAAGATTATTAAAAATCTAAAAGATGTTGAATTTGCTTTAAAGGAGAGTAAAAAACTAACTGCCCTTAAAAAGAATAATTGTATGTTCATCAAACACTCAGCTTCACTTAGGCATTTAATTAAGCCATTCATTGCTTCCAGTGTGTCACTGTGAACATTTTAATATGCGCTTCACAGCAGCAAGGCCTCAATTTCCACCGCCTAAAAACTGGGAGCCCACATGCGTATTTTTTTTTGTGCCACCAATTGTTACAAGAGTTTTGTACAACAAAGATTTGGAATGTATGTGTCTTTTATCATACCAAAAATGCTCATTATACCCCTTGGTATAAATGTCACAGAGAATGTTAATAGCTGGCCTCTTTTTTTTCTTTGATGAGGTAGTTCCACGTCTGGCTGTATGAGATAGTAACAGGCTCTACCTATTATTAAATAATTGCCCAAAGTGTGGGTTTACTTCTTTATACATGCTTCATAAAATATTCAGTGTTTGAGTTTAAGATTTGTGAAACTGTTTCTGGATGATTTGGTAAGTAGTGGAATTAACATACTAGAGCAGCTGAAAATAGGGATGTGTCTGACTCTGACAAAGAATTTTCTCTTAAAATAAGGCTGTATATAAGGCTTTTTCCTTTGACCAATTCCTATAACAACAAATAAGTTTGGAAAAATCATTCTATATCATTAGAACATTAAACAACACCACTAAGCATCTCCAGGTAACATGCTGATAAGCTGAATACTACATTATATATTATTTCTTAAAGGTTTATAAAATCTCCATAAAAATATTGAGTACCACAAAATCATGATACTATGAAATCATGAGTACCCACAAATGCACCTACCGAAGCTTTATGGGTTGTCCAGTTATAAAATCAGACTGCAGCATCTCAAAACTGCAGAATGGGGAAGCTGGAAGAGACCTTTGAAATTCCCTAACCCATAACCCTTGGGTAGTATTGCATAGACTTCACAGTTTTCTGAGTAAGTTCTAAGAGGCTCATAAGTGGTTTTCATTAGAGCAAAAATCTGATGGACCCAGTAAGTTTGGATACAAAATAATAATAATAATAATGTAAGTATTTTTAAAGCTTTAAGAATTTTTCTACCAACCAAACTTGACAGTATGCAAAATTTATAATTTAAATAGCACCTGTAGAATAAATCCTCAGAAGAGCTTCAGAGACTTCCTACAGCTAGCATCGCCCTGGTTTAATAAGGCCCAGAGTGATTCAAAATTTGAATTAACTGTCATACCAATACATGGTAAAAGAAAAAGTAGAACTGAATTTTAAGCTCCAATCCAGGGGGTCTCTTTATTTAAATTGGCCACACTGCCACAAGTCAAAACATCTATAACCATTCTTTTCATTTTATCTGTTGTAATTAAGACTTCTTTCATGTCCTTCCAACAGAAGAAAAACCCCGGGAACGCTCTAAAAAAATACATTTGCATTTCAAATTTACTTTAAAAATGTCTTCCCCTTATTTTCACATCACAAAATTCAAGCATTATTAAAGAAATCACAGATTATACAGCTTTCTGTGTCCTGGGTCTCTGTCCCTTTTTACATTATGAAAATTGGAACCTAACTGGAATTAAGAAATTTTCAATATTAAGTGTGTAAATTATAAATACAAGTAATTTTTAAAAAACTTTATTTTAACACCTAATACAATTCCAATTTTAAGTATTACTTGCACAAAAAAATAAACACATTTGGTATAAAAATGTATCACTTTAACACCCTCTCCCCTTCGGCCCCTCCCGCCCCACCCCCATGAACTGCACTCTGTCTGGATGCAGAAACATATAAAGACTAATGGCACAGAAGAGTTTTCACCTACGGGAGTTTCTGTTTAAGTGCCCACATACTCTAGAGGACACCAGCTCACTTTATCACACGAACCATCTCCTTCAGCCTGCTGAATGTAGTTTCACAAAGAAACAAAGCTTATTATAAAGGCATTTAAAAAACCATTATCTTAAATTCTTCTTAGAAGCACTAACTTTTTTTTTTGCAACCATTTATATACAGTGTTACATAACAGCTCTGGAGTACAGTACATGCAGCAGAACATACCTGTTAAATATAAAATACTTTTCTTAAAATCTTCATCGTTGGAATTCTTTGAAGTCTAAATTATAGAATGCCCATTACTTTGAGAAAATGGCTGAGGAATACAAATATCTGCATATGTTGGCCACTGAAATAATCCAAGGCTAACTGGAATAATATTCATAGCACACCAGGAGTGCATAAATAATTTACTTACATTATTAAAATACAACCCATAAAATTCAAATTCAAGATCTTACAGGATTGTCTATGTAAATCCTTTAAGTGGTTGCCTAGAAATGCATTGTTTCTTTTTTCTCTTTTCTTCTTTAAAGTCCTATATAAAATGTTTAGTTGAAGTTTTTCCTTTCTCACATGAGGCGAGCACCTCTATTTGTGCCGGCTGCCCCTTCTCTTCATTGCAGCGGTACACTGTGGACAGTACCATTTTCCTTTCGGTGCTTCTGTCAGTCCAACACACCCATAGTGGAACCATTCTATAGGGCACTGCAAAGTAAAATTGCAAAGCAATCATTTTTAGTACCTCTAAAGATTAGGGAGTATATTAACATATGCCCAGTAGAATGAGTATTAGTTAGAATAATGGGAAAACATGTTTAGATCTAGGAGATGATACACAAATCACACGGTTCAACTAATAAGCTTCAGAGAAAAGGAAATGGAGGCACAGAAAAATTATGTATCTTTGTTAACTGAGATTCATGTAATCCTAAAAAATGACCTAAAATTCGCTAATTTTACTTCTAAAATTACCTTGAGAGTAATTTTATTTTCACTAGAATTACTTGGAGAGTAAGTTGACACCAACTTTTTAAAAGAAAGATTTTATGTGTTTATTTTTAAAGAGAGGAGAAGAGAAGGAAAAAGAGAGGGAGATAAACACAGATCAGCTGCCTCTCCTGTACCCCCTACTGGGGACCTGGCCCACAACCCAGGCAGTGCCCTGCTTGGGAATCAAACAGGTGCCTTTTTAATTTGCAGGCAGGCACTCAATCTACTGAGTCACACCAGCCAGGGTGATACCAACTTTCAAAGCCAAGAAGAAGTGAGATGGGTCTCTTATGTAGAAAGGAAATGTATTTTAAAGATCTTATTGAATATTCAGCCTTATTCTTCCCCGCACAGAGTGGAATAAGATACTTGTAATAGAAGACATAAAGGAATGCCCTGGGTTTCCTTATGTATCCACTGAGAGACATGTAGAGGAAAAGCACTATACTCTGCAATACATTAGGCAGTTCTACACTTTCACAGAAAATCTTAGCATTCAGAAGGGTGTAAGTGGGAATGAGAGAGATCAGAGTATGATGGGGTATTCACAAAAATCTCATTTGTCATTTTCACTAACTGCCCAGAAGACAGTTTCTAATGCTGTTCTTGAAATGTGTGGGCAACACTGTTTTTGCAATAATCACAAACAGCCCACAAGCAATCCTAAAAAAGGAAGTGGATAGAGGATATTTCTCTCTCTATGTGAACATGCTGTTGGGATCCTATCTGGTCAGAAGAAGCCCAAATTTTAATGTACCAAGCTAATCCTGCTCAATCTTCACATTGTTTAAAAATTTAAATCTCTTAGTATTAACATTAAGACCCTGACCTTACTGAGTAGGATTTCTTTACCTCCTCTGGAGTAAAAGATGGACAAAAGAACTATGTGAAAATAAGGAGGGCGTAAAAATTCCTAAATCACACATTCTCAGCATTCAATAAAAGCATATATCTAACAAAAATTAAGCTTCCAAAAGAAAGAGCAATTTCAATTATCTTTTTTTTTTAATATCAGAGGTGGCTTTTCTCAGCTGACACCTGCAGACTACAATAGGAAATGCTACACTAATGGGAGGAAAACAACCTCACGTTAGATCCTCACCACTCCTACACTTGACCTGAGCATCATACTTCCTGAAAGAATGTATTGTTTAGAAGTCCAGTTCTTCACCGTGATAAGTGAACTAGATTCTAGTAAACACAATATTCTTTAGCAAAGGAGGAGGGGGTGTTTTCATTTTCATGCAACATAACGCCTTCTTGAGAAATATAATCTGCATAAAACCCTACAATTAGTTTTAAAAGTTAAAATAGGGAACACATTAAGGGACACTATTCTATTTTGAGAGGAAAATTCTTCTGCATAACTGTTTTCTTAGACTGAGAGACACAGTAAATAAAAATACTCAAGTTAATAATATGTGATATTTTTCATTCGTAAAGAGAAAAATTTAATACTTACATCTTGGTTATCACAGCCCACCATCTCACCATAGGATACCTAGTTAAAAAAATTTAAATATTCTTATGACTATATAACAAGCACCTAAATCCAAACTAATTGTTTATAATAGTGTTAAAAAATACAGAAATATACCAAATATATAATTGCATTAAGAAACAGGATATACAGAGATTTATACAGTTTATATATTTTTTCTTTAAAGGGTCACAGGGCGAGATACACAGAAATTATACCCCCTTTCAAAGTCTGAAAGAACTTGCTCTGAAAATCACCTTTGTGGGTGGTTCCTTATGTAAAGATTTCAAGTTTCTTCTTTGGTTACTTACCTACTTAGGTCTTTTATTTTTTCTTGTGTCATGTTAGGCCATTTATATTTTAGCACTCAATACTCCATTTAAACTTCTAAATGTATTACCTTATACATATATTACCTGATATACATATATCCTTCCTCATTACCTTTTTGCTATTCATTACTAGCACTTTACAGTACAGCTTTCTAATTCCTGAACTCACTGAAGTTCTCAATGGACTGAATAATTTTCCAGAAAGGATTAAAGAGATGGCATACTTTCTATTCTATGCACATGAACAAATAATTTCTCTGGGTAACAGTTTTTTCGGAGGGCACTCAGATTTCTCCCTCAAAGTTCTACATATATATTTCAACAAATTCTAGATTTTAGTGTTACGGAGAGAAATCATGGGTGAATCTGATTTTGTTCTTTTGTAAGTAACCTACTTTTATTGCCAAGGCATTTACCAGATTTTCTTCCTTTCTTAACCCAGGAATGGGATCAGTCAGCACCTTGGTCTTGGACTACCCAGCCTGCAGAACTGTGAGAAAATAAATTTCTGTTCTTTAAACCACCCAGTCTGTGGTATGGTATTATGGCAACATGAGCAGACTACAATAATATGCACTTGGGGTATGCAGTAGTGATACAAACAAATGTTTAGTTACACATTATATCTGAGGCCTGAGATTATGGTTGACTTACATATTGCTCTATACTCTTTGTATTTACAACAAACATTTTTATAAGAAACAGGAGAAAATCACACAAAAAAAGAGAAAGGGTATTTTAACTAGAGTAAAAATATCACTTGAACAAAATAAAATTGTTCTTTTTCCTAGTTTATTCAGATTATGCTTTTATAGACATATGCCAGATTTTTACCTGATTACAAATGCAGTATCGTGGTTCATTTGGGTCGTAAGTCCAATCAACCTGACTGTTTGAATCAGATTCTGGTACTACCGTGGTTTGTTGAGCAATTTCTTGTACAACGGTTGATGATGAAGAACATGATGACAAGGAAGAGGAAGAGGATGAGGATGATGACTGCTGGCTTGAAGACTTGTTGTTTCTGAAAAAATAAATAAATAACAACAACAATAAAAAACAACAGTATCAGTTTTATTTGCTCAGCATCCAGAAGTTACCTGAGAATAACTCCTAAATAAAAGTGGTATGAAATGAAACCAACTGTATAAATTATTGTTTACGACCAAGTTAAAGTCATTTGATAAAAAGATTTAAAATTATCATCATTTGGAACAACAAAACAACATTTTTTATAATGGTTTATTTTTGTTATCTGGAGAATAAAGGTATTTAAAAAGAAATTTTTTCAAAGTATTTAATATTTTTTCAAATAATTTTTTTAATTAGTTACTATTTACTACTGACATAAATTGTAGGTAATACCTTCAAGAATTAGTATTAGTTATGGTCACCTTATAGGTAATTCTTTGTATTTTGTATTTTCTTTGTACATATACAAAGAATACAAAGAATTCTTTGTATATGTACACAAAAGCATTTGGTGGAAAATAATCATGACCATCAAGCAATATGTGAATACTTACCTGTGTAGAACAGGAAACCAAGAGTTTTAAAACTCTGAAACAATTGATCACTACCTATATGCTAATTAAATATTAAAAATACAAAAATTATTACCAGTAGTTACAGTAAATTTGGGTCATTAAGATGAATTAATTTTTAAATTACTTAGCTCTTTTGTGGTAATTCTACATTGATCATTCATTTAGGGATTTACTCACAAAAATAGAATACAGTAAAAAAATTATAATACAATTATTAGGTAACTAATTCTCTTGGACCAGCATTTGAACTTTCATTATGTATGGACAACAGGCACATGCAGGCACTTATCCTCCTAGGAGTGTTATATGCAAAGATACTTTCATAATTTCAAGTTTAGGGACAATAAGGCCACGAATTAAGATACCTTGTTTTTAATCAAAATAGAGAATCTCATTTAAAAACAAAAAATTTCCAGGATGTAATTTGTATTTTATATATTAATTTACCTAAAACACATGACAAAATAAGGATTTACAAATAAAGAAGGTCTCATAAAATGGTTTATCCTAATGAACAAAAGAAGGTAAACATTTGTTAATAAATCCAATTTAAGAGTCTAAAAAAATTTTAAAAACTCCTAACACTTTTTACAGACTTTACCCCTTCAAAGTACGGCAGCGTGAGTACAACATTTTGTCTTCTACCTCTCCAAAGTACACTTGGATCCCTCACAGGCTACCTGTGTTACTAAAGCAGGAAAGCCCAGGGGGGTGCCAAGCCCAGTGTGCACACCTGGTAAAGACACAGGGCTCCTCCTGTAAGACTTACTTGCTCTTTCTCCCGCTTCTTGAGTCTGCTGCTGATGAACCAGCATTCTGTGTTAATGTAGTCATGAGTGCCGAAGAAGATGAATAGCCAGCTGTTTCCCTGGGCATTGAAAATTCTTTTCCCAGCTGAAAGTCATTATTTTTAAATGCTTCATAACTGGCTTTTAAACTTGACGTTCTTCGTCCTTCTTTCATCTTGAATAGACATTCATTGATAGTATTAATATACATAAATACGTAGATTGCCTTTTTCAAGTGTTACTAGTTACAGTATTATTTTGGTTTAACCAATACTACCTTATTTTGTTTAAACCATTATTTTCATAGTTGATATTTAAGCTATTTTATGTGAAGAATTAAAACCAGTTTTTCCACAGTTATGAAGTAGTTACAGGATTAGTAACTTAATGCGGAATAGACACAAACTGTAGAAGTGTACCAATTCAGGGCAACCTAAGTTCTGAGGCTGCAGAGAAAGCCCTGGAACATAAAGAGAACAAAGGGTCGTCCCAGAGTTGCTGTGGATTACAGTCAGGAACATGGACACCATGAGCAGCTATCGTGAGAAGGAATCTGCACATCATTGTATGAGTCTGTATTTTTACTTTTCACTGTCAGTCAAGTAATTTCCACATATTCATTTCATT
Source organism: Phyllostomus discolor (assembly GCF_004126475.2). Lineage (NCBI taxonomy): Eukaryota > Metazoa > Chordata > Mammalia > Chiroptera > Phyllostomidae > Phyllostomus > Phyllostomus discolor. The sequence continues at coordinate 68,412,812 of NC_040912.2, read as the reverse complement.
AAATAAAATGTACGATATCACAAAACTATGATTTAAAAATGAAACTATACAATTAAGAAAACACTTTTTGTTCACATCTAGCTGTTCCTACTAGAGTTTGTCAATAGTCAGGGCACAACCTCTGCCTCTTACCTGAGCTGTTGCCTGGACTGCTTGAGCTGCCGCCATGGTAATCGCCCCGGCCCCAGTTCCTGATGAGAATGAGCCGATATTGTAGGAGGCCAGGGGTTGGGAGGAATTCACATTGTAAGCATTGTTGGAAGAGGCCGTAGAATTATTGTTTCGACAACCTGCGTAGAATTAAAGAGGAAATAAAAATGGTCAGAGAGAACATAAAGTTAGTGCATTTAAAATAACATTATTTTGCATCACAGATATAATCATTAATTTAAAATTTTCACGTCATGTTTTTCCTTTTCCTTCTTTCCCCATATGTAGACTTTGGCCAGGCAAAGACACTATATGATTCATTAATCTTGAATGTTTTCAATTTCCCTTATTTTAACATGAATAAACTAAAGCAACCAATCACACTTAAGAAATAAATTTACCTAGTGTATTCTCCTTAGAGGCATCTGACGTTAGGGTAGATAGAAGAGCTTCAGATTTAAACTTTTTTTCAGGAATATGGTCTGTTGTTGCATGGTGAGAAGTTGGATTATACTTCCTTTCTGCACATAAAGAAAGAATCCATGTGTTTTTAAACTTCAGAGAACAGTGGGCAAGGCATAATACTTCCATCTAGTTATAAACTGATATATTTATGTTCTGAGTTCCTCAGGAAATACAGAACACTATGTTTTCTTAGAAGACAGGACGAACAACTCTCTGTGTCACAGGTTTTATCAAGAGCAGAATGCTCTAACATTTAAAAAAAAACACTTCAGAAGCAAAGTATTGAAGATAACCCATGACACACAATGGTTTCATATGCCGCATGAGGGAAAATCTGTTTTGAAAACCTTATTTACAATTGAGGTAAGTTTTTAATCAGTGCTTCTTTCATGTCAAATTGATCTGTCAAAAAAAATATGCACAGATCAAGTCATCAAGCCAACTGGCTAACCATTTATTTAGTCACTAAATGAATCTTTATTATATGCCAAACAGTAGGCTAGGCACTAGAGAAGCAAGAATGAAAAACACAGAGCCTGCCATCAGGTAGCTCACTGCCTGGCTCAGTTCTAACACTTCCTAGGGAGAACCAGGTGTTTGTATGTCAGAAGCATGTACTATTAGTGCCAGACATCTTCGCCTATATGGATTCCAGAGTAAAACAAATTCCCTGTTCCTAAATCAAATATGCTTTTCCCAAGTGAAGAAGGAAGTCTGCCAGTAATCACAATGATAAATACATATCTAACAAAATAAAGGAAGAGAAAGATACTTATTTCTCAATCAGTTGTGTAGACCTAATAAAAGAGAATATACAGGTAATGAGTTTTTTATTGTATTTAAAAATTTATTTGCACTAAACCAAACTTACTTTCTACTGGAGTATGTGAATGAGCATGGTGATTGTTCACTGGCTGTGAAGGAGTATCTAATTCCAAAGATCCTAAAAAAAGGGGGGGAGCACAGAAATTCACTGCCATTAACTGTCACCACAGAACTTTACATGTCAATCAAATACAGGTACTGTGCACCCTTCATTCAAAAGAGGAGTAGCAAACTCTGAGGCATATGCCTCATTTTAGTCAGACACATTAGGTTACCACTGCCAATTTCACCCTGAGCCAGTTCCACAGTTTCTATAAACAATAAGTAGCCCATTTCTTAATATTCACCTTAAATACAAAACAGCTCAAGTCATGCTAAAGTCTAATAAGGGAATTTACAACAGTAGATATTACATATGGGAATGAATGGATATTACAACTACATTACTGCTAAGAAGTAAAAACTCAACGTAGTTTTACTGACTTGAAGATTTTTCTATGGGAAATCTTCAAGTATAAAGCAATGGGGCATTACTACATGAATTCTTTGATTATTAAAATAACCTAAGATAGTAAAAATTTCCTAAAAGAAGGTAGAGATTTTGCTTGTGGAAAATGAAGCATAAAATTTCTACTGCCAAGCTTTAAAATACTTTTAAGTAAATGTTCTGGGTTTCTTTTGATCCCTTGAGATGAAATTGTGGCAGGGCATGGGGGAACAGTTTTTATACTGGATCTGATTTAGTTTCACATGTCTGTGTCCTTATGAGGATGCTTCATGAATTTTCCTGCAGTACTGAATAGGCATAAATTATTGTTATAGCTATTATCAGCATTTCAAAATAAAATCAAAGCAGCTATAGGATATTTTATTTTGTTTCAAAAGACATATTATGTTCAGACAGGGCTCCCCTGGAATATTAGATGATCATCTATACTGATGGATCCATCCTGACTGGTTTGGCTCAGTAGGTTGGGCGTCTTCTGGTAAGCTGAAAGGTTGCCAGCTTGATTCCCAGTCAGGGCATATGCCTGGGTTGCAGGCTAGGTACCTGGTTGGGGGCCTGTGAGAGGCTATGGATCGATGTTTCTCTCTCTTTCTCCCTCCCTTTCCCCCTCTCTAAAAATAAATAAAATCTTAAAAAAATAAAGTGATGGATCTACTTTTGAATACTTTTGAATACAAAATGCAACTATGAACACCAAGATGGATTTGTGCCTGGCAGCGTCTCTAATTGACGTTTTGTGAGAGTATAAACAGAGATAAATTCACCTCACACTGTAAAGAAACCTTTCATCTGTGTGTAGAAGTAAGTACATGTTCTTGCTATTGAAATGCACCAAAAAAAAAAGATGTTTGAACCCTTTAATTAAATTCTAGTAGAAATCAGCCAAAAAACTAACTTGGCTCACTAATATTGAGCTAGTGCCTACTCTGGGTTTAGCACCACACTGTATGCATTATGGACATTACATATTTAGGTTGGAAAAAGTGTGAAATTAATTAAACAAAGCTCTTGTCTCCATTTTTTAGGAATGCTCTTTAGTTAAATCCAAGAAGTGATATGGGTAAACTATAGCAAGAAATAATGTTGAGTCTTGCAAAGAAATACTATTAACATGGCTTCTTGCTGATACAAGAAAGCTTAGAAAGACTTTTTTGAGAAAAAGAGACACTATCATGGAACCCATTAAAATCTTTCTTAGTAACACAGCTGAGCAAAAGCCTTAAGACAGTTCTTAAGAAGAAATAATAACCCTTCTCAAAGTTTACTGTTCATACAAAGCATAAAGAGGAAGGGCAAAGTCAGTACATTTAATGACAGATGGTTGACTTGTTTCTAGATGGTTATTTTTCTTTAAATCTTTGTTCTTACCACTCATCTTACTAGCACATTGCATATTTTAAAATGGAATGACTCTATGTGTTATTTTCATAGTGGGTGGATGACTACCCTATTTATCTCTCTGTTTCCATGACCCGAACAGTTCCAACTGCCAAGGCTCCAAGCTCTTTCCCCGGCTGCCACCACTCAGCGAACTGCAGGATCTGAGAAGTCCCTGTGGGTCGTCTCCTCGGGGATGCACACACATACTGTCCAACATTAATGGAAAACTGTAAATTTTACTTACGCCTCTCTAATATTTCTGTAATTCCAGCATTATCAGCTTCCAGCTCCATTTTAAACTTAGCCAGTTCCTGATCCAGCTTTCTCAAGTGTCGGTCTACCTGTTTCAAAGAAGACCAAAGATAACCACCAAAATTTGGGACACTATTAAAGTGTCAGTTCAATGAGGAAATCTACATCTTTATTTCTGTTAGTGAATCTGTTTTGTATCCCTGAACAGATCAATTAACCTACACCTCAGGTTTTTAATCTGTAAAATGAAGATGCTGGCTAAATAATCTCTGAAGCCCTCTTTAATAAATTTTAAGTTTTAAGAACACAAAATTTCAATTTGTTAGAAAGTACTTGAAAAAGTGGCATATAAAAACTAAAGTAAAGCTGACATTAGGTATTTGGGGAAGGGGGAGGCACAGAAAAAGGCTGGAAAGTTCTCACAGTATGCCCTGGAGTAGTTTTAGCCTAACCTCGCCCTGCTTCTAACGAGGCCATCCACACTGCCACACCACAGTCACAGTTACTCAGAACAAGCAATGAAAGACCCTCAGTGCAGAAACAAAGAAGCTACTCTATTCTATATGTACATTTCTCTGAGGCAGAAAGTGGGCCATTATACTTGTAAACATTTATGTAAAGGACTGAAACAAAAGGGTTGTTTAGCCAGAAAAACGCCATTCCCCAAAGAACCTGGTTAAAGTGGTTTTATTGTAAAACTACTGCCCTTGTAAAGGTAGCAAATTTTATTTTCTCACTCACCTAAAGACCTTTTGACTGATTTCAGAAAATGGTATGACATCTCAAACTAGCAACAAGCCTTAATTTATTTTTAAGCTTAATATTAAAATGTTTTCAAATTTACTATTTTGAAGTGAAACAAATCATGAAATCTTTGAAAAATATTCATAGTACATTACTGACACCATCTTTTTTCAACTCTGATTTTGCACAGGATCATTGACGTAATGGAAAATAACTTTCTTACAAATATCAAAATGTGTATGATACATTAAAACGCAAAAAAAACTTAAATAAGAACTGCAATTAAATAATGTGTATCCAAAATAAGGGGGAATTGGAGAAAAGTAACAAAAGATAATATGCGTGCACTAGATACCAAGTAATCTGCTTGGTGCTTAAATGGTCTCTCTTTTCTAGCCCTCCCTCTAATCTTTTGAGATAGGTTATTACTGTTTCCATTTCATAAGAAGAAACCAAGGCTCACAGAAGTTAAGTAACATGCCCAAAGTCAATAGCTAATGCATTATGGAAATGAGATTTAACACTGATCTAACTGTAGTAAGTTGTGCCTTACAATTTATACCTAACATTGTGCTCTGAACCTGTAGAAGTCAATTGTTTTTTTTAACTCAGAGTAATGTAATTCAAACTGAAAATACACAAATATCTTATTATTTATATTTTATATATCAACAGCAACAATTGGGGTGTTGGTTTGATTTTTCAATAATTTAAATCACAATTTTCCTCCCTCTTCATACACAAGTTATTTTTCAGAACTTGTCAGAAGTTGTAATTACAATATTTAAAATCCTATAGGGTCACATATTATGGACAATTGCTCCTATTCAAAGAACCTGCAGGTAACTGAGCATCCTTTAAAGGACCCTCCCTTCCAAAAATAAAGTATGAACACAGACCTCAGTTATTCAAAAATATATTTTACATTGTCAAAATTTAATCTCAAGGGAAATCAGAAAAATACTCATATTTGATTCTAAGACCACTTAATGCACAGAAAGTACCCCACCACCTTTCTTCCCTATTATTATACTACTAACACATATTGCGTTCTTATTATGTGTTTGGCATGGGTTACATGAAGGATACATGAAGTATGAGAAACCCTTGACTTCATAGTAATTAGAATTCAGCTAACAAATCAAGAGTTATATAAGATTTTTAAGATGATAAAGGTTTAAAATATATCTATACACTAGATGTATCAAATAAGCAACAGTTGAAAAGGGGTCAGAAGTAACACTTAAAAAAGATAACACTGGGCAGTACAGACACAAAGGAAGCATGAATGTGTTAGTGAAGAATGGATTGTATTCAAAAAGTCAGAAAAAGAAGTAACAACTAAAGAATGTAAAGAGACAGGAAGACAAACAGTGTTCTTAGAGAAAAACAGAGTAGAGTATGGTGTGGCCTGTAATCGGTACATATAGCTTATTAGAATCTCAGTTGGAAGAGTGGGAGCAGGGTAAGATGAAGACATCATCACACCCCAACTCCACCCTGCAGTGAAAAACCACTTTACTTTATTAAAGACAGTAGTGACAAGCTTTATTACACCTGAAAGTATAGAAAATAATGATGAGAATTTCCACTACTAGACAGCTCAAAAAAAGCACTGCAACCCAAAGAATTAATAACGCAAAAAAACCAAATTCATAACTTCAATAAACAAACACAGAAAAGCCTTAACCACACTGTTGTGGGCAGGTTCTAAGACAGCTTACAATCATTCCCACATCCTGATACATAAAAAAGATTATGAACTGATTAATAACATAAGCAATTATTAATCAATGAGAATGTTCTTAGATTCACCATTGCTGTATTAAATCAAATTAGACTTTGGAAGATAAGTTAAACACAACATTTAACTGAAGCTATAAAGCACCAGCATACTTACAAAGTATTAAAAAGCCATAGCAAAAGCTTAATTGAACTTGACTATAATCTATAAAGTGCATCCCCTGTACCTACATGATTCTGAATGGTTGAAGGATCTATTCTAGCTCATCACTATAATGGCCTCACAGATTACAGACAAAGCAAAACCTAAGTTACCAGGCCCCTGCACCCCGTAAGATTGATTTACAGCAGTAAAGAGGGTACTGATCCACTTGAGATTTTCCATTGGCTACAGATTGCTAACACAAAGCTGACCACGGAGTCTGATTATTGATTTGTTCCCCACTTAATGTGAATAAATGCTAGCCACAAAAGTTTCCTTAAACTCCAAAATCATACCCTGTAACACCATATCCTCAGTGCTTTAAAATTATCATCATTTTTCTGACCTCTTCAAGGACAAAGGAAATTCTCTCAGAATATTTAAGACATTCATGATCATAAAGATACGTAAGTTGCACTTGGCTCCTGTGCATGAAATAAACAAAAAAATCCTCATTCTTTAACATTTTTGCATACAGTTGTAATCCTTTGTTCTCTTTTGACTCTCCTAGTGTTCTAATATTCAAATTTTCATGTCACTGATAGACCCAAACTGAACTAAATGTATATAGCTTTTTAAAAGTTTCTACATGATTTACGGTTCTCAATACAGACAAATCTAAAATTTAGATGTCTAACCTACCCTTTTAAAATGAGCACTCAGTCTAGAAGTTTCTAAGTTGAAATCCACGGCAATAAGAGATAAATTTCTACCCATGAAAAGATCAGGTAATGGTGAATAAGGAGGGTAAATTGGGGAAGAAAAAAGAACCATGATAGTAAAGTATTTCTCTGATAAGTCATGAAAATGACTCTTTCCATCTCTGAATTATATTTAAACTAGATGAAAATTTGATCTGTCTTTAGGCTGAATCAAATACTTAAGGCCTTAGCGCATAAACTCCATCTAATCATCTTTCTAAAAGACAGTAAGGGTAGGAGACAAATCAAAAGGTCAAACTCGTATAATATATTTCCTTAATTAGGGTACCAGATGAAGAATTCTCAAATTTATAGGTAAAATGTTGGCCCGAAATAGAATCATCTCGGGAACAGGCCAGGATATAAAAAAGAGGCAGGTTTAAGGGTATTGGGCACCGTAATAGACTGCTGAAATCATCCAAGCATTATGTGAAAGTTCAAATTCTATCAGAGTATACATAAATCAACTTTATTAGGTATTGTAATCTAATGCGGCCTGAAGACGGTGACATCTGGCTGAGGAACACAAATGAGTGCATGATGATTATGAGTATCAGGATTCTAAAAGGAAATTATTGTAATAAAAGACAGATTTTTTTGTTAGTCAAATTTCATTGAAGCACTACTGAAATAAACTTTTACTTTGTTCTACTGAACTCTAATCCCACAAAGTTGCTCATTTGTTGGTATTTATGCAGTCCAGTTTCTTTTCCTAATAAATGAGGTTATAAGTGCAGTGCAGGTCAAAGGAATAAAGTTTACTACTGATTTTAAAAGTAAGCAAAATATTTCAATGAAAAATCATGTAATGAAATATGCTATGGTAAAACACTGAAGAGCGAAATCAAACACGATTAATACTAAATTGTTATATTTTAAAATATGTCAAAATAATACATGCTTACTTAAAATTACCATAAAATATGTTTAAGCAAAGGCATACATCAGTCATTAGTCTCCTCTAAGGTGTACTTCACTCCTCTGCTCAGAATCCTCTGTGGCCTCCTGCTGCTGTTAGAATAAAAATCACTCTGCTGCATGGACTGGCACTCCCCTGCACGCGCTGGCTCCCGCCTGCTTCCCCTCAGACCACTCCTCCTCTCTCGCTGTACTCCAGCCACACTGGCCATTTTCCCGGTTCAATCTGCCAAGCCCTTTTCCATCTCAGACTCTGCACTTGGCACATCATCTGCCTGAAATGTTTTTCTTTAATGCTTGTCACATGGTTGGCTCCTTCTCATTTTCCAAGTACGCCCTCAACTGTCACCCCGAGACTACATTCATCCTGACTATACTCTTAACAGCTTCCCCCAGTTACTCATTCTTTTCCTCTCTCTCCACAATGTTTATATCCTTCACAGCACTTAGCAAAATCGAAAATAATCTTTATTTACTAGTTTGCTTATACTCTTTGTCTATGCGTGTCATTACTGCCCACCTAGCACCAGTAACTGTTCATAGCTGGAGCTCTATAAATATTTGTTGAATGAAAGTTATACTCTCCCCCTAAGTATAACTTAATCGGTAGAAGTAGTACTGTTAACTGGATGAATGATCTATAAATAAAAAGTTCTGTAATTTTACAGTTACATTATGTCCCACCTACTCACCTCTCAAGTACACAGCATTCTAAGGTATCAAATATTAAATGTTACCAGAATTTAATTTCTCTTTAATGTTTATAAACACTTTTACTTGGATGTTTACTGTTGATTATTTTGGGGAGCAGAACTAATTTGAAGTGGTAAATGCATTTCGTGACCTCCCTACTGAACAAGTCAGTGATCCCTTCCATTTGACTACAGTGACTTGAGAGGGTAATCAAGTAAATTTCTTGGCCTGAAGCACAAGGGTTCAAGTACCACAAGCCACTCTGGCACTATGGTGCAGCATACACAGCACAAATGTTCCAGGAGAATGTATAATTGCTGTAAACGTTTTAGTAATTATTTACTTGTGATAAGTAATGCTAGTTTTCATTTATGTAAGTAAAACCAAATTTGTAAGTTTACCCCTTAAATAAATTTCATTTAAAAAGTTACTTGGTAAATAGATGTACAGGTGCTATGGAGATATTGTAAAAACCTTAAAGGCAGAATGCAAATGATTGAAGTTGGGAAAACATTGGGGTGGATCACCTCAAAAAAGTTATCTTTGTCCTTTTAGGCACGAGACAACTAATCTACCATGCCAGACTATGAGGGTACAGAATGACTTAGAACCTCACCTACCCTCAGGGGCCCTGGTTACAGCTAATATAAAATAGACCCTGGTCAGCGTGGTTCAGTTGGTTGGAGCATCATCCCATAAACTAAAAGGTCCATGGGCTTTAATTCCCGGTCGGGGCACATGCCTGGGTTTCGGGTTCGGTCCCGGGTCCAGGAGCATACAAGAGGCAACTGACTGATGTTTCTCTTTCACATCTATTCTTCTCTCCCTCCCTTCCTCTCTCTAAAACTTAATAAGCATATCCTCGGGTGAGGATGAAATAATAATAATAATCTAAGACTTTACTGGGAATGAGTAGCTGGATATTCAATAACTGTCATTACTTTGTATAGTAAGGTCTAATAATGTCTTTTAAATTTCGTTTTCTTTTATTGATTCCAGAGAGAGGGGAAGAGAGAGAGAAAAAGAGAGGGAAACATCAACGTGAAAGAGAAACATCCACTGGTTGCGTCTTGCATGCACCCTGACTGGGGACTGAAGCCACAACTCAGGCATAGGCCCCCGACCAGGAATTGAACCTGTGACATCTTGGTTTGTGAGAGGATATCCAACCAAGCCGCAGTGGCCAGAGCAAGGTCTAATAATGTTTAATAAATGTTTTATTATAATTTAAAAGAAACCTTTCTAAAAGCAAAGGAATTGAAAACAGCAAAAAATTATATGTAATATATAATTATTAAGAGGAAGAAAGCAATTTAAAAAGAACACCAAAAATAACTGAGCAAAGACATGGATCATAAGATTGTCTGGTCTCTGAAAATGATTCCATAAAGGAAACTAAACTTTCCCTTTTCCTGGTTTAAAGTCATACTCTGAAAAGAAGTGACTATTTGCACTGCAGTCTACCAAAACAATCTCAGCATACTAAAATGTAACTCTATTACCTTTAAAGAAATTATCAGCCAACTAAACTGTGTCTGACACCAACGATGATGACTTTGAACTCTATCTATCCCTAAGACTCATATCTTGGGAGTCATATTACTGTTTCTTTTTCTCCATCAACTTACCCAGGTGATTTTGTTTAACAAATATTTATTGAGGAGTAACTATGAAGACACACACAAAAAGATATAGTTCTTGACACTTATAGCAGGGAAAAGACAAAAGGTAAAAGGTAAATAAAAATAAAAAAAGTAAATAATTGACTACAACATAATTCGAGTAGTAACAAATTCCTGTGATTAACAATGATTTGGAGACTGGCATGGTTCTGTTGACGGGGAGGGCAAGGCACAAACTGCTAATTAGCTACTCAATATGCTTTCTCTCCTTCCTTACAGCCCACATACAGGGGCTGGCAATGTGCTGCGCTACACAACTTTCCTCAGCCTCCTTTGCAGCAGGAAGTCAGTACATGAGACTTTCAGGAAGGCTCTTTAGAGGAGCTGACTGAACCGTAAAAGGAGCCCTTTTGAGGAATCCCCTACTGCAGTTCTTCCACTTGTCCAGGAGGGGGAACAGACTGGAAACAGTCTGGGACCTTGATGATGTTGGAGCCCTGGTCTATCTCCTCTGAGAACAGTTATTTTAGATGAAATAAAAAAGAAATCTTTTGTTTTAATCACTATTGTGTAGCTTTTCTGTTATAAGTTGTCAAGTCTCTTCTAGATATAAATGACACAAATATCAAGACTATTGAGATGACTTTAATAAAGAAGCAATGCCTGTGTAGGATTATGAAAGATAAAGTTTACCAAGCAAAGATGAAAAGGAAAGGTACTCCAGGCAATTTTTTCTTCTTAAAGTACCTGGACAATGGCATGCTGAAGTGGAGAGGAAGGGATGATGAGAGGTACATACTTAGAAACTAAAATTAACAAGACATGGTGATTGATTAAATGTGGGGAAGGCTGGGAGAGGAGGAGTCTAGGATGGCTTTCAGTATTCCAATGTGAAATGACTAGGAGAGGGGTGGTTCCCCTGAGATTAAGAAAGAAAATGTGTGTGTGTGGGGGGGGGGGGGGATGCATTACTGAGAGAGTGAGAGAAGAAAAAGGAGAGGCTAGGAGTTAAGTTTTAATACACGGAGTTCCAGGGCCTAGGAACTTTCAGGTAAGACAGACTCAGAAGAAAAATGTGAGCTTGAGGAATAATTAATGTATAATTGTCAAAACTAAGAGAACACACAGGAAAGTAATGGAGGAGGAATGTTTTTCAACTTGGGTGGTGTGCATGGGCACAAAGGAGGTAAAACTGGCATTTTTATATTACAGTAATGTAAACAAGTCTTCACCATGTGGCATTTGGTCTTCCTGGTCTCCAGAACCGGGGAACACCCACACCCCCTGGGAAGAGAGTTACCTCTATATGCTAAGTAACAACTTGAATAGAGTAGGGCGCCACAAAGGTCAAACGCCAACCCCCAGGGAACAGCAACCATTATCAGCGATATTCAAGAAGGAAGAGAAAGGCCACAAAGGTGAGAGAATAATACTGATAATATTAAATCTCAAAGAAGAATGGATTTTTATATTATGAATATGATGGTCACCTGAAGTAGCAGCGGAGTATTAAAAAAGGAGGAAAGGTCTGAAGGGGACAGAAGTAAAAGGAAGTGGAGGAGGAGGCAGGAAAGGGAAGGAGGAGAGGAAAAGAATGAGGAGAAGACAAAAGGCAGTGCTAGAAATACTGGGGGAACAGGAATAAAACAGGTTCAGCCTGGCAGAGCTGAAAAGAAGTGGCTTCAAGAAAGTTGAAAATGTCAGTCAGAGAAATGAGATGGAATGAGGATTTAAAGAAGGAGCGATGCCTACATCTGCCAAGCTAAAAGCATCACATTTATACATAAATGTGAAGGAGGTAACTATTCCTTCAAGGTGCAAATTAACGTGCCAGTTTCACAGGTAAGGAAAGTGAGGTTCCAGGATTACATGACTTTTCCAAAGGCCTGCTATTCGTGAATAGCTGAAATCATGTCTGTATAGATCTGTTATAACACCTGTTTTTATTACCTTTTGCTAAATCACATCACTTTTTATTACCTTACTCTCTAGGTAAATAATCTATCCCCCACAAAAAATTTAATTTTAATCTTCATTTTCTTTCTGAGTGAAATGCTCTCCCCTCAATATAATACCTAACCCAGGCCCCTGAGCCTCCGAATAAATTCAAAACTTATCTCATATCCTCCAAGAAATCAACAATAACTCCATATGGCTTAGTTCAGTCTTTTACTAGATATGCCTTAATACTCGACTGCAATGATCTTTATTTGTTACATGTTTCTATTCAGGCTCTTCACTTTACTTTGTGGGCATGTCTTCCCAACTAGTTTACCTTAAGGACAGGAGCCGTTTGTAGTATTTTCTCTTTACTCCTCCATTACACCCAGGTACACTCCATTATATCAAGCACACAGTGGATGAAAACTTTTGGTTCATAAGTGACAGATGGATATACACACAAACACACACACATTTAAAAAGCTATATTTATGTTGCATATATTTTTCTAAATGCCTGAATTATTTTTAACAAAGATATAAAAGGATGCGAAATAACAAAAATAAACAACACAATAGAACCAAAGTGCTGAATGACTTAAAAAGTAGGTAGTCTCTAAATAAAGACTGGCACATACAGTCATAGAATGTTACTAAAAAAATTAGTCTTGGGTTCAAATAACAATGTCTTTTTCTATGTTTATAAACATAATTCAAGATCAAAACAGTTAAGAACTTTTTTCATTCCAGCCCCCTCTACCTAGTCGGAAAAAAATGATTATTTTCAGAATAACTGTAGAGACAAACAAGCCTAGATTATTATAGCCATAAATATTTTCAGTACATAAAAACAAATAAACATTTTCTACGGCTTTACATGACAAACGTTTTCTAGTTTTGTATACATATTTACAATGTATATCATATGTGGTATGCATCTTTTTTCTGTGTCTTGCTTACCAATGATCATGAAATTTACATGTACTTGTTCAGTAGTAAGATTGTGTCCAGAAAAGATTATAAAATAAGATACAAAATCTAATAGGGTAAAGTTCACCAAAAGTGAACATTTGTTTTCAGCTTCGACTTGCTTTGAAGCCAAACCAGAAATGAGTATTACTTAAAGCAGCTAATTTAGGAGAAGATGCTTTACATTAAAAAGAGCACCATATTTATACCAGCTTGAGAAACATTGTATATACTTGCTTTCATAGTGATTTCAATCTATTATAAGCACTGCTGCAAAAAAAAAAAAACCTTCTTTTAAAGTTCACTTAAGCTACTGTTTCCCATTTTTAACACCTAAGCCAGCTGTGTACTGTCTATTGACATCACTGAATACAGGTGAGTACGATCTTCTTCTTTCTAGTTGGACTACCAAGAACTCCTGTCAACACAGTGGTCTTAGGTGTACTATACCACAGAAACAATCTCAATATGATTTATCAGGAAAGTAAACACACTACCTTAAAAAGATAAAGACAACTAAAATAAAGCTAAACACAAATTTCTGTTTTTTTTTAAAAAAGAAGTCTAACATGAGGTGCAATTTGAAGGCAAAGTAGATTTGGCTAAAATGCAAGGATCTTGACCTGTGAATAAACACTCTGGACACTCCAGGACTCTTTTCCACAAAGAAACCAAATAGGCACCAAACTCTCAAATTAAATGTTTCAGTCTGTTCTTACTACATGTAAGCCAATAATATTTAAAATAAGCATAATTCAAGTATTGATAGCATAGCATTCACATTAATTTTACTTACCAAATCATATATCTGGTTTGCCAACTGTACCTTCTCATCTGCATCTTCCAAAGCTTTATAGTAATCCTAAATAAAAATATTTTCATTTCAAGAATAAATTAATAATCTTAAAATTATCATACCTTGTTATCACTCAGTCATCCTAAATGATAAAAATCCGGCTAAGGAAAAGGTGGAGGTGAGCTAGGATTAGAAATTATGCACAATGGCCAAGAATTAAAGAATGATGTTCAGAATTCCTAGAAAATATATAAATAAAAGTAAATACTATTCCAAGTCTAGCCTCCATACTAGTAAAAGTTATATGAGCTAATAATAATCTTTTTCTTTAAAAAAATTTAAAGTTAAGATTTGTCTAATTTGTAGAAAACATTTAAGATCTCTACTTCTAAAACTTTTTAATGAAAATACAACTACTAATAAATCTGCCTTGTATGTCCCTATTTTCCAATTGTTCTATAACACTCATTTTAAGTTAGATATCAACTCATACAACTCAACCTATATTTTAGATTTCTCCTGAGAATAAAATAATTGTTTTAAAAAATGGATTCTATAAATTTCCATGTACTATTAGAATTTTCAGAGCATACTTAAGCTGTATTACCCCCAAAATGTAACAGGTAAAAGGCATGAGGAATGGGTTTAGGATGTATATATGTTGTGTCTATACTCAAACACACCTAAGTCTCCAAGTGTCCTCTAAACCAGGACCAACTGTCATAAATTCTAAATTTTTTTTCTCTTAACAGAAATAATCACCCCCATGTGGTAAAATAAATTACAAAAATACTCTAAATTGGTAGGTTTCAAACTTATTAGTTGATCCTTGAACAATTCCATGAAGGCTGGAGCTGGGGGAGCCATTATTACCAAGAGATATTAAAGGACCTGTCCAATGTCACAGAAATAAATGGCAGAGTCATAACCAAAGCAAGGTGCTTATTAGGTAGTTCTTCCAATGTACCCCCGAAAAACTAGATCATACCTTTAAAGTAAACCTTAGAGGGACACCTGATATCCATTCTAATCTGAAGATAACTTTAAGTACTCTACAACTAATTAAAAACACAAAGAATTCTTTATTTCTGGGCCTAACTCATGCATAAATTTAGAATTTTAAACTAAAAAAATTTTTTAAGGATCCTTACAGCTCTTAAGATTCTGTTCTGTGAGTCCACCTACTTAGGTAACTAGCAATATAAAAACTATGCTTTGAGATTTGCTAATTAAAAGTATATTTTTATGGTACTGTGATTCTCTAATAAAAGTCACTAATTACTGAAATAATTTTTTATATTACCAAAATGCTTCAATGATTAAAAATTCCTACACCTGAAGCTCTAAAACACAACAACTATTTACATTCTAAGGAGCCACTGAAAACTTCCTTTCATTTTGATACCCAGAAAACTATTTAATTTTAAAATATCTTCCTGAGAGGGTCCCACTTTTAACTAACAAATCACCAGGAGTGTTTGTTGCACATACTTTTTTGATGGATGCCATTTGTTCTTCTCTCCACTCTGGTTTATTTTTCTTTGCATTCATAAAGAATTCACTGACTCTTTGTTCTAGTTGATCCATTGCATCTACAACATAATAAAAGCATTTCCTATTCAGATGGCTAAATTCATACACTTAATATACATGTTTGATGGGGGGGAAGGACGACAAATATCTGACATCATACACTCCACCTGGTCACTAACTTAAATATGTCATGCTTTAATTATGTGAGTATATCATACTTTAATTACCATAGTAAAAAAGAAAGTTACAATATTCTCTACTAATAATTTATTTTTGTTATTTCAAAACTTTTTCCAATAGTCAAAGCAGTCAACAACATAGATAGGGTCTATACCAGTTTCCAAATAGGCTGAAGTCAAAAGCTAATGCTATTAAATCAGCCAAATGTGCCAAAACACAATTTCTTATTGCAAGCACCACTAGTTATTTCTTTTAATAAGAAATATTAAGAAAAAGTCACATTTCTTTTAATATGAAAAAGTGAAAAAAAAATTAACCTCTCACCATATGGCCGTAAACACACGATCACCTCATATCATGATTAAAAGCAATAGTACAATCATTTATTCACTAAATACACTGTATTATTTATTCTAGGTAAATTTTTTTTTTCTAAATGACTGCCAAGAACAGTCACCTCATTTCATGACTGCTAAAAAAGAAAAGATAAATAAAAGGGATTTTGTTGCCATGTAAATCGAAAACTTTTTTACTCTACTCTTCAAAATTATGGAGATTTCCAGTGATGTCTTACAGTTAATTTTTTCAAAGAATTTTCCTTTATTTAAATAAGTATTGCCAAATTTATTTGCTTACCAGGTCTCTTTGTAAATCCATGATACCTATTAATTTTAGAAAATTCTAATTATTTAAAAATACAAGTTTAAAGACCTCTAATTTGCATAAGCTACATCCAAATTACAAGAAAATTTAAAATCGGTAATGATAATAAAAAAGCATAAAATAAGCAACTCCCTATTCAATGCCTACTTTGTTTCAGGTACTATATATTCTAATTTCTGTATTATTTTAATTCTCAGATGGTTCTCATTTTACAATGAAAACTTCTCAGAAGAGGTAATGAGATCAAGGCCAATATATAAGTCAGCAAAGCCCTAAAATGAACTCAGATCTGACATTAAAATCTGTGCTCAAACCTATAGACAACACTGCTACTTTAGAAAATCTTTAGCATTTCAACCACATTAAAGTTAAAATGAACCTTGTGGGCAAGTGGAGAAACACAGAATTCAGACTTCCACACCACAATACAATGAATAAAAGAGGGTGGCTTTCTTGTATCACCTGTATTTTGTGCCACATGAAATTGACAATAGGCTGAGAAAACCACATTCCTGAATAATGGGTTGTATGTGGTGGGTGGGGTAGGGCAGAGAAGCAAGGGGGAGAAAGAACAGATTCTTAACTACCTCAAGACTCCCACACTCTGGAATGTTGGTTCTCTGATCTCTTTTCATGATACTCCTTTCCTCACTATCACACCCTAAACCCCAGATCTTCCTTCACCACTTTTATAAGAAAATCTGGCAGCACTAGAAACTTTATATGTGTAGCCTAACACACGGAATAAATGAGATTAAGAAAAATGTCTTCTGCAGATACACCCTATGAAGGCCAGTCATTAATATCACTTAAGTAATTTTATTAAAGAGTACCTACATTTCTCCGAAGAAAGGAAGTGACACATGGCCAAAAAAGTACTTGATTATTCATTTTCATTGTGTCATACAATTTATTTCGCATCCTTAACTTTTAATATAGTATCTATACGAGATAGTAAATAGCTATATTATAGTCACTTCAGAGAGGGGGAAAGTTTGTGAGGTTCTCTCAAAACATAATAATGATAAATTTAGTACTCAATCACTGTTTTCCTGTTTGTTTTTTAAAGATTTTATTTATTGTTAAAGAAACGGGAGGGGAGTGAGAAAGAGGGGAAAAAACCACCTGTGAGAGAAACATGAATTGGTTGAGAATAAATAGGCTGCCTTTCGCATACCGTAAACGAGGTACCTGGCCCACAATCCAGGCAGGTACTTTGACTGGGAATCAAACCCGTGACCCTTCCGTCTGCAAGACAACGCCCCATCCACTGAGCACAACGAGCACTGTTATCTTGTTTTAAGCGTAATTTTGCTCTAAGTATTTACCTTCTTATCTCCAAAGGCACTGATTCTTTTTGAATCATTAACCCTTTAAAGAAACTTCACAGAAAAAAAATCATATAAACCAAATAAAGCTGTATGAAAGAGCAAGGTTAATTTTGGGGAAAAGTTACTAAATTACCAAGCTATCACCAACAGAAGAGCCAAACTGTTTATTATGGCAGACAACAAGCTTATTTCCCTCACTTATTTTGACTAACAAGATACCATGCTGTTGACAACTAAGGAGATATTCTATAATGTGTTAACTTTTCGAATTTGAAATGCCAAAGGTCTTTAAAGAAAAAACAAACCACATATAACCCGTGCTTTTATGTGTTTTCTGTTCTTGAAAATTTTTTATTAGGATAAACTTTAACAAAAGTATAAATGCTAAAATCTATGTTCAATACATAAAGGCTCAAAGTCAAAATTTTAACATTTATGCCAATGTGAATTAAAACATGTATCTACATTCTCAATAAAGGTACAGGAAATTTTATTGCACAGTCCAAAATTCAAGAAAAAAACACACAAGCCCTCTAATGTCTCCCCTTGTCAAAGCGAGGAGAAAAGTAGAGTGGGAGGCAAGAAGAGGCAGGATTTGGCATTGAGAATTCTTTTTGACAATTCCTATGTACTAGTCAGTGAGCAGGAGAGTCAAATAGTAGAGGCGCTGGAGTCGATGGGCACTGAAAGTGCGCAGCAAACAAGGTTAAACGCGCCGACTTACTCTGCACCTGCAGGTCCATCTCGCGCATCTCCGTGAAGCGGTCCCGCAGGTCCATTGGAAGCTGCTCAATCACTGTCAAAGGGAGAGTCTGTCAGAGGGGCGGGGCAAAGAGCGAAAGTACGCGCCTACGTCACTGCGTGCGCGCGTGCGTGCGTCGCGGGGGGGGGTCTAGGGAGCCGCCGGCCCAGAGCGAGGCTGCCAGTTACCGTGAGAAAGAAACATCCCCCGCCTCCCCCTCCCTCCCGCCATCCCGCCATCCCGTCCACTCGCGCTCTCGCCCGCCCGCAGGTCCCACAGGCTGCCCCCGCCAGCGCTGCCCACTCACTTTCGAGATAGTCCTCTAGGTACAACATCGCGGGCCTTTAGCTCTTAGAGAACGAGGGGGTCCAGGGGTTTATTTGTGTCACTCGCTGTCGCCGGAGTTTTGTCCCTTCCAATATGGCGCCTCCGCTAGCAGCGCCCGCTCGGCTTCGGCGGAAAAAAAAAAAAAAAAGAAAAGAAAAAAAACCACTTTGGCGCCTGACGGCGCTTGCCTCACTGCCGCCCGGAGCTGTCATTGGTTGGCTGAAGTAATGACGTAGGCTGACCGGAGACCGTTCCCGCGCCATTCTGGGAAGTGTAGTTTCATTCTCTCTGCAGCAAGAGTTAACACGCCGGCAGTTTTTCACCGGGATACTACAAATACCAGGAGCCGTGGGGAGGGCTGCGCAGGAGAATCTGAAGTGCGGTGCCTCTGTTTATTTGTTGATTTTTGTACAGGGAATGACGGGAATTGTATGCGCCTACGTAACACAACTAGGAAGAACTTTTCACCTGTTCTTACTGCTGTGATTACATTCCCTGGCGTTTGTGAGTCATGGATCTCAATGCTAGGAAAATATCGAATGCTAGAATATCCAGCAAAGTTCGGGCAATTTGAACTTTGCGCGAACTCTTTTAAAACAGAACTCGCTGCTGGAATTATCCTCAGTACCCACTCCTAAAAACATAAATGGGACGTCTGACTGCCTTCCGTGTAACTTAGTTTATATTAAATGTGAAGTGAATATTTTCCATATTAAAAGATGCACAAATACTTCTCAAAAGTATCATATATTATGCAGTCTATCTCGTCGTCATTCTAATGAAACTGATCTATACGTGCAAACTGCATTCGCAAAAAAAAAAGAAAAAAGCAGGGATAAGGGACGGAGCCTTAATATCTAATGGACTGTGCTAATAACTTTATGGTTACTAAATAACCTGTATTACACGTATATAGTCCTGTGAGTTGTCTTTTTCTGCTTTTTGACTCCACCTCGTAAATGTTCACCCGTGATATTCCCTCACTGTTTTTCTCTTAAAAATGTTTGCACTCAGTAAAGCTTGGCTATTATTTTCCACTTGTCTACTATCTTTGTGTTTGGGGGAAATTTGTTTTTAGTTCATAACTTAATGTTAACATTTGTGTATTTCATTGAAGTCGAAATACTTCATGCATTTGTGTTTCCTGCTTCCCCCTCTGCGTACTGAAGACATTTTCACTGCTTCTAATCAGGACACTTACCTGTCATATTCATGAATCTCAAAGAAAATTTATCTCAATCCTAATAACAATTACCTAATTTATTTTCTGTTCTTTTATCTAAAATCCAGTGTCAAATCTACCTCCTCCACCTCCTTCCTGGCTTCTAACTGCTTTTAAGATCTCTGTTTTCACAGTTTCAAAGCAATGAATCTAGGTATGATTCCTCCCTCCCTTCTTTCCTTCCTCCTTCCTTCCATCTCTCCCTAACTTCCTCTTTCCTTAAAAAATTTTTTTTAACTATTTGAGAGCATTCCCGAATCTCAGGATTATTGTCCTGTAACAATTCTAGAAAATTCTCAGCCATTTTATCTTTAGTGTTGCTTATTTCCCATTTTCTTCATTATCTCTTAGAACATCTCTAATACAGATATCTCACTTTATCCTCCATTTCTCCTAATCTTTTTTAGGTGGTTCACCTCAAAATTTTCAAATAGTTTTCATTTTTAGAATATCTGTTCAGTTTTATGTCCGAGCCATTTTCTAATTTTTTCAATACAAATTAAACACAGTCTATATTCGGTGCCTGTTAAATCCAATATTGAAAATTGTATGAGTCTTTTGTGCCACCTGTTATTTCTTCTAGCTTTTGCTCATGGTGCCTCTTTTCTTGTGGCTTGTGATTTTTGATCCTGTACTCATCTTTCTGGAATTATAACTGCGGGGATTCCTTGAGACTTGAGTTGAAAGTGGGTTTTTCTAGATAGTAATACATTTTGCTTTCTGCAAGTTCCTTGGAGGCACCAAAAGCCCTAGGACCATATTAAATTCTTCACTGGAGATTTATGGGATTGCACAGGTAAATTGAATTTGGGCCTAAAGTCCAAATAGCTTTTTATACATTCTCAGGGAAGACTTTTTCTTTCTTTCCTGGGTCCCAAGGTCAAGACAGGCATTTTTCCTTAGTGCATCAGGTGTTTTTCTCATTTACCTTTACATTGGGAATGTAGCCCTTTGGGGCCCCAGATTTTTGTCTCCTAATAAACTCCCCCCTTTAGATGGGCCCTTGGCATTATTTCCTGACCGTGGCAACTACACAGCTATCAAAGCAGGAGCTCTAGGTGTACAGAATTTGGCAGATAATCTTGTAGCAAGAGTCTACATTGGCTCTCATTTTTTTTCTCAGGATATTTTCCTTTTTCTTCCTCCCCTCACCTGCCCTCAAAATTCCTTCATTTCCTACCAGTTCATCAATGTATTTGATTGTTTTTTAACCCAGCATTTTTTGTTGTTTTCAGCAGGTGGCTGATTCAGATAGCTAAAATAGCATTGTGTCAGAAATAGAAGGAATAGAAGTATATCATCTCACTGTAAACTGGGCTTCTTCAGGGAGTTTCTGACTTTCAGAAAAATGAGATACTAGATGGTTCCCAATTCAGTTAATACATATACACATTTCAGAGAAACTAAAAAATAATAAAGCAAAACACTATATATTTAACTTAATGAATGTAATTCGTATTTTTGGACCACATGTCAGCTGCAGAAAATTGTGACAGCTCCTTACATCATTAGGTCATAAAGTAGATACCACTTGGAGTGGCTTCCCACTTATAACCAGTACTGCATTTCTAGGCTGTGCCCCTCATATACAGGGTTGACCATGTCTGTATTACATTATTATGCTTTTTAATTGTAGCTTATTAATTTAACAGGGACAGGCCATAGCTAAGCATATTAGATATACTCTCTTGGAATTTGAAACTGGGAATGAGACTTGGAGAGGGAAGGAATTATAGCAGAATTGCATTAATTGCAGCACAATAAATAACATTATCTGCAAGTTCTCATGAGCACGTTTAGTTTTATCCTTGGTGGTTTTCCCTTCTGTTATTTTTCTCCAACACTGGTTGTATCACCTTGAGAAAGATATTTTAAAACTCCTTGCCTTCATTTCCTGATCAGTATGCTAGAAATAGCAATAGTAAGAAAATCAAAGGAGTTTTAGAGTGAAATGACACTATCCGTGCAAAGCACTTAGGTCACTTCCTGGTAAATGTTAAGATACCATAAATGTCAGCTTCTGTTACCATCACCATTGATATTGTTTAAGTCCCTTTCTACATTGTCCATGTTGCTAATGCTCCTTTTGCTACACTTAGCTTTGTCTTTTGCCCCTGCTTCTTTGAGGCTTTGAGGCTGGCCACCACCTAGAACTCACTAAAGATTTTTTCACCTCCAACTGTTGTACTGCCACTGTCTTTAAGTTCAAAGGGGAAGTGATGCAGGAAAGGCTGTGTAAGAGTACTGCACTGAAAGCTACTGGCTACATATAAGGAATTAAGATGCGGGGAAAGGGTTAAAAATGAATGCAAAATATGATTGTTATTAGAAGTCCAAGAGAAAGGAAAATTTAAATTCTTCATATAGCATGACCTCTGGGGGATGTTTGGCCTTATATCTTTTTTTTTTTTAATTCCTCACCTGAGGACATGTTTCCGTAGATTCTTAGAAATGTGGAGGGAAAGAGAGACATCAGTGTGAGAGAGAAGCATCAATTTGTTGCTTCCAGAATGTACAGCATCAAATCCACAACCTAGGCATGTACCCTGACTGGGAATCAGAACCAGCAACCTTTAGGTATACTGGATGACGCTCCAACCTACTGAGCCATGCAGCCAGGGCAGCCTGATGCCTTAAAGTTCTGTCACTTTCTGTCTTACAAAGAAAACCACCATCTTGAGACCTTGCTTTTGAAGCAGTGAAATAAAATATTTTCTTAACTAATGAATACAACTACTCCCACTGTGGTGGTTACGTGATGATGGCTGCAAGGGAGGACACAGAGGTACAGCACTCTTAGTGTCATGGTGTTGCTTAAGTTGCCTTCTCATCTAGTTCAACATGTGTGTTTTTAGGACTGAACTGATGGAGTAAACAAGTCTATTTGTCATTCAGATTTAGATCATAAGTGGATCCCTGGGAACAGATAACATTTCTCAATGCTTAGGGCCTTGATTCATAATGAGACTACATTACAGATATGATTGCTAACCTGTAGACCAGTGGTTCTCAACCAGGGGTGGTTTTGCCCCCACAGGGGCATAGAGAAACATCTGAAGACATTATTAGTTGTCACACCTTGGGGAAGTGTGCACATCTAGTGAGTAGAGGCCAGGGCTGTGGCTGCTGCTGCTAAATACCGTGCAGTCCACAAGCTGCAAAAATGGTTGTCCTGTCCAAAACGTCAATAGTGCCAAGGTCAAGAAAACCTGTTGCAGACAGAGATTGTAGTTGAACAGTACCACCATTCTTGGGTCAATGGTCCATGCTTATCAGTAACACTGTCTATTTACTTAACCAAACAGTGTTGATTTGAGAAAATTGTACAGCAGAAGGCAGTGGTAAATAAATTTTTATGTTATATTATCATTTGTCCTCTAGAGTTTTCTTCCTTTTCCTATTTCTCTAATCCCTAAAATAAAAACAATAACAGAAACAGAACAATGAAACTAAAGAAAATGTCTTTGTATTTTTGAGAGAAAAAAATCCACCACATTTTATACAAAAGTATATTAAAGATTTTAAAAGTTTCACAAATATAGGAACCATTATATTTTTGTCTTCTTAGTGCTTACATTAAACACTAATGTCTGCAACTTTTTACTCATTAAAAAACCCAACTAATGGCATCTAAATATTAATAAAATGAAATGTATCACCTAATATTAATATATAATTGCTGGTACATTTTTTAACCTTCACTCAAGGATATATTTACTGATTTTAGAGAAAGAGGAAAGGTGGGGAGACAGAGAGAGAGAGAAATATCAATCAGTTGCCTCCTCTATGCACCCTGGAACCCAAACCCAGGGGGTTATGTGCCCTGACCAGGAACCGAACCCACAACATTTTGGTGTACAGGATGAAGCTCCAACCAACTGAGCCACCTGACAGGTTGATGATTTTTTTTATAGACATTCTAGTATGTAATAAACTATTTCTGGGAACTGCAGTACCCAAAACTCTACTAAAATCATGTGTTCCTTTGTAGGTGATTTAATAAATTTAAGAGACATTTATTCATACATTAGACTCAACATCCTCATGGAACTTTCCAAATATCTGTTTTTTTTCCAAATTAAATAAATACTCATAAGAATACCAAAAAGTTAATGAGAACTTGAGATAGGTCCTCTTTGGAGGAACTTTCAATATTATTACACTTTCCTTTGGTAAAAAGAAGAAGAATAAAAATTATGATAAAGTGGAAGACCAGAAATCTGCCAAATCTGAATCAAATCTATCAGTATTTTCATGTGTTTTCAGAATTTTGTCTGGTTGCAATCAAAGCCTTTACTATTTCAAGATTTTAAGTTCTTCTAATGTTTTAAGATTTCTTTCCTTTATTAATATTTTTAAACAATTTTAAATTTGGCTTTGACTTACTATATGAGATTTGTTTACTTTTTGATTTGTTTTCTTTGCCCAAGGAGATGTATCAGAAAAAAAAATATTACTAAGAGAAATATCAGCAAGTTTACTGCCTAGGTTTTTTTTTCTAGGAGTTCTATGGTTTTAAGTCTTACATTGAAGTTTTTAATCCATTTTGAGCTTATTCTTGTATATGGTGTAAGAAAGTGATCTAGTTCCATTTTTTTGCATATATCTGTCCAATCTTCCCAACACCGTTTATTGAATAGATTGTTTTTACCACATTGTATATTCTTGGCTCCTTTGTCATATGCTAATTGACCATACAGGTGTGAGTTTATTTCTGGGCTCTCTATTCTGGTCCATTGATCTATGTGTTTTTACAATAGCACCATGCTGTTTTGATTACTCTGGACTTGTACTATAGTTTGATATATGGCAGCATGATACCTCCAGCTTTGTTGTTCTTTCTCTAGAACTGTGGCTAACTGGAGTCTTTAATGGTTCTATATAAATTGTAGAATTATTTGTTCTAATTCTGTGAAAAATGCCATTGATAATTTGATAGGAATTACATTGAATCTGTAGATTGCTTTGGGTAGTTTATGTGGAGTACCTCATTAATTGTTTCACAGATATTGAACCAACATTGCATCCTGGGTAAAATCTCACTTGATCATGATATATGATTTTTTAATGTATTGCTGAGATCAGTTTGCTAATATTTTTTGATAATTTTTGCATTTATGTTCATAAGGGATATTACCTTATAATTTTCTTTCTTTTTTTTTTTTGTAATGTCTTGGTCTGGTTTTGGAATGAGAGTAATGCTCATTTCATGAGGTTGGGAGCCTTCCTTTCTCTTCAATTTTTTGAAAACAGTTTTAAAAGAAGAGGTGTTAATTCTTTCCTGAATTTTTGGTAAAATTCACCTGTGAAGCCATCCAGTCCAGATTTTGTGTTTCTTGAGATATTTTTGATTGCTGATTTGATTTCTTTAGTAGCTATCAGTCTGTTCAAATATTTTGTTTCTTCATAATTCAGTCTTGAAAGAGTGTATGTTTTGAAGAATTTATCAATTTCTTTCAGATTGTTCAATTTGTTGGTATATAATTGTTCATAGTATTTTCTTCTAAGCCTTTGTATTTCTGTGGTTACAGTTATCACTTCTTCTCTTTCCTCTCTGGTTCTACTTATTTGAGACCTCTCTCGGTTTTTTTGTTTGTTTGTTTATTTGTTTTTTGATGAATCTTGTTAAAGTTTTATCAATTTTATTTATCTTTCCAAAGAAATAGCTGTTTCATTGATTTTTTTGTATTTTTAGACTCTATTTTGTTTATATCAACTGTGGTCTTTATTATTTTCTTCTATTCAATTTGGGCTTTGTTTTTATTTTGCTAGTTTCTGTAGGTATAAATTTAGATTGTTTTATATTTTTCTTCTTTCTTGAAGTAAGCCTGTATTGCTGTGAATTTCCCTCTTAATTCTGCTTTGGCTGTGTACTTAGATGTTCTGGGTCATCATGTTTTCATTTTTATTTATTTCAAAGTATCTTTTTATTTCTTCTTTGATTTCATTGTTAACCCATTCATTGTTTAGTAGTATGTTATTTAGCCTCTATGTGTTTGTGTGCTTTTCATTTTTCTTCTTGTAATTGATTTTTGTTTCATATCACTGTGGTCACAGAAAATTCTTGATATAATTTCAATTTTTTAAAATTGATTGGGACTTGTTTTGTGGCCTTATGTGGTCTGTCTTGGAAAGTGTTATTTTCAAACACTTGAAAAGAGTGCATATTTTGCTGCTTTGGAGTAAAATCCTCAAAAAATGCCAATTAAATCCATCTAGTCTGATGTGTTATTTAAGGCTGCTATTTCCTTGTTGAAAAGAAGATCTATCCATTAATAATAATGGGTGTTAAAGTCCCCTACTATGATGGTAGGGGACTCTATTGTTAGATGGTATGGCTGTTCATCTCTTCCTTCATGCCTGTCAATATTTGTTCTTTATATTTAGTTGCTCATTCATTATGTACATAAATGTTTACAAGGGTTATATCCTCTTCTTGGATTGCTCCCTTTGTCATTATGAAATGTCTTTCCTTGTCTCTTATTATAGCCTTTGTTTTAAAATGTATTTTGTTCCATATGATTCTTGCCACCCCAGCTTGTTTTTCATTTCAGTTTGAATGACATATGTTTTTCCTCTCTGTATTTTCAGTCTCTGTGTGTTTTTCTATCTGAAGTGGATGTCTTGTAGACAGCTATGTGTGAATTTGTCTTCTTATCCACTCAGTTACCCTATGTAACTGAGTTGTACCCTATGTAACTGAGTTAACTGGAGCATTTAATCCATTTACATTTAAAGTGATTATTGACAGGTACATTGATAGGTACATAGTTATTGCTATTTTATTATTTATATTTATGGGAGGGGGTTTCTTCTTAAAGAAGTGCCTTTAACATTTTTTGTAACACTGGTTTGATGGTGTTGGTGGTGAGAGACTCCTTTAGATTTTTTTTACCTGCTGAGCTCTTTATCTCTGCTTCAATTTTAAATGATAGCCTTGTTGAGTAGAGTAGTCTTGGTTGTAGGTCCTCACTTTCATCACTTTGAATGTTTTGTGCCTATTGCTTTTGGCCTGCATATTTTCTATTGAGAAATTTGCTGATGGTCTTATGGGAGATACTTATAAGTTACCAACTGCCTTGCTCTTGCTTTATTTAAAATTTATTTATTTATCTTTATCCTTTGCCATTTTAATTATAATGTTTCTTAGTGTGGTTTATTTTGTTGGGGACTCTGAGCTTCCTGGGATTGTATGCCTATGTCCTTCACCAGGTTATAGAAGTTTTCAGTCCTTTTTTGTTCAAATAACTTCTCAATCCCCTGCTTCCTATCTTTGCCTTCTGGTATCCCTGTTACACAAATGTTGTAATGCTTGATATTATCCCAGAGGTCTATTAAAGTATCTTCATGTAAAATTTTCTTTTGCTGTTCTCATTTTTTCTTGCTACCTTGCTTCCAAAACTCTGATTTGACCCTCTGTTTCTTTTATTCTGCTATTGATTCTTTCTACTGTATTCTTCATTACAGTTATTATATTAATTTCTGACTTTTTATGTTTCTGTGCCCTTTTTTATGCTTACTATCTCTTTGTAGAGGTTCTCACTGAGTTTATCTATTCTTCCCCTAAATTCACTGATGCCCTAAATTCATTGAGCATCATTATAACCAATGTTTTGAACTCTGTATCTGTTAGATTGTTTGCCTCAGGTTTTTTTTAGTTCTTTTTCTGGAGTTTTGTCCTGTTCATGCAGTTGGAACATGTTCCTTTGTCTCTTCATTTTAACTGCCCTCTCTGTATTTTTTTTCCCTAAGTATTACGTAGATCCCCTATGTCTCCCAGTTTGGGCAGGATGGCCTTCTATAGACGGTGACCTGTGGGGCCCAGTTGTACAGTCTCCATGATCACCATAGCTGAGTGTTCCGTAGTATCTCTTTTGTGGTTTGTGTGTGCCCTTCTCTTTTGTTGAGCCTGATTTCTTTTGGCACATTAGCAGATAGGTTTGACCCTCAGGCTCACTGGCTGTGAAGACTGGCCATGACCACAGCATGCAAGTTGCTGTGTGGAGGCTGATCTCACAGAGCAGGATTAGCCCCAGTGGAGCTCTAGTGCCTGCTGAGACCACCCTTCAGGTGTGCTGCTTTTGGAGCTAGTTGGCTGGTGTTCTGTTGTGCTCTAAAGCCAGCCACCAGGTATGTTGGTTCTGGGATCTCTTGAAAAGCGCTCTGGTGCAGTCCCAGATCAGCTGCTGCCTTTGACCAGCCAGGGACCAATTGTTAGGAGCTACAAAGCAATTTGCATTTGGTATCTGCATGTGTTGCCCTTAGTACTGGGCCTGGGGCCACTCAGCAAAAGGCACTGGGTATTCCAATTTCAGCCACCATCTGCTAACTACCGCTAAAGCACAGCTGCTGAAAGTGCCGTGGGTGGTGCATGAGTTGGGTGTGGCTGTGTTTTAGGCAGTCACCAGGGTGGGGTGAGTGGTTTTCACCAGGTTGATGCAGATTCAGATTTGGTGCCAGTGCAAGCCTGGAGCCAAGAGCAAGAGGCACAGGGCACACCTAGGTTATCCACCACCTGCCTGTGACTGCTGGGCTTTGAGAGTTTTTTTTGTTGTTGTTCGTTTGTTTTAGAAAGATGAAGTGTGGACCCAGGCTGGCTGCTTGCCTCTGTAAGAGCCTCCAGCAATGCTGAGGCCGAGGCTAGCTCCCAGCTGCTACAAGACTCTGGCAGCTCAGGGACCAGGGTCAGGTATAAACATATCCCCAAAATTGCTTAAACAGAAAGTTTTGAACTTCTAGGTGGTTGTGAGAATATTATGTTATTGTTTTCTATTTTTGTTGACTTCCAACTTTACTGTGTTGTGATCATATAATGTATTCTGTGTTGTTTCTACATTTTAGAATTTATTGAATTTTTGAGGCTTAACATATAGTAAATTTTTACAAATGCTTGAAGGCATTTTTATAAAGTTGCTGTTTAGTTATGAGGATATTGAATTTAATATATACCTCTAAGTTCTAGAGTATTGTTACTTAGGGTCTTTATATGCTTATTTTTCTATCTACTTCATCTATCATAGGTGGAGTGGGTATTGTTGTTTTCCTGTACTTGTATTTTCTACTTCATTGCTTTTTTTGAATTTAGTTATTCTTTGGTACATAAAGATCCTTGAGAAATACTTATTGTGGATTGTATTCTTTATTATCTTAGGAATCTATTTTTAATTCCTTTTGCTTTGAGTTAATAATTGCCTGATACTAATGTTGCAAACCCTACTTTTCCCATATGATTAGTATTTGTTTATACTTTTACTGTCAACTGTAAATCATGTTATTGTAAATATGTTTCTTTTTTAATTTTTTAAAAATTTTTCATTTATTTATTTTTGGAGAGGGAAAGGGAGGGAGAAAGAAAGGGAGAGAAACATCATTGTGTTGTTGCCTCTTACACACACCCCACCAGGGACTCAGCCTGCAACCCAGGCATGTTCTCTGACTGGGAATCAAACCTGCCCTTTGGTTTGCAGGCTGGTGCTCAAACCACTGAGCCACACCAGCCAGAGATAAATGTTTCTTTTATCTAGATGATCATTGTTTTACAGCCAACCTAATAGATTAATTTATTCTATTTCATTTATGATGTGACAAATATGTTGAGATTTAGTTCTTATCACCTATTATTTTTCTGTTTTTAGTGTTTCCATTTTTTAAGTAATTCAAGAAAAAGACAATAAGAGCATAATTTAAAGAAACATAAAATACTGAAAAATTGTTTTCTCCCTAGTCATTAGTTGCACTGATTACTACTTAACTCTGATCTTCTCTTCTACATGAACACTGACCACGAGCCTTTCTTAGTGTCAGATCCCCAGGCTCATGTATAATCTCTCTGACTTCCTAGCTACAGCTTTTGATTTAGCATTTTAGACATATTTATGCTGACATATCAAATATAAGACATTATTTTTCCTTATGAGTTCTCCCAACTAATTCCTC
Organism: Phyllostomus discolor; assembly: GCF_004126475.2. Lineage (NCBI taxonomy): Eukaryota > Metazoa > Chordata > Mammalia > Chiroptera > Phyllostomidae > Phyllostomus > Phyllostomus discolor. The sequence continues at coordinate 68,382,970 of NC_040912.2, read as the reverse complement.
TGCATGGGAGGAACTGCTTTCTTTTTCTTTCCCTTTCACAGTGCTTTCTACTTTAATGCTGTCTGCTATAATCTGGTAGAAAAAGAGACCATGATGACCTATGTATGTCCACAATTTTAGAGCTCTCTTTTCCTAGGGTTTTTTTTTTATTTATTTATTCCTATGGCTACTTCCTCTCATTCCTTTAAAACTCAGAGCTTTAAACTCAAGGCTCATTGAATTATTAATGAAAATCTTCTCTTAAAATCTTGATTGACATAAACTCACTTCTAATAAAAACTGTATCTCTCTTTTCTCCTCCTGCCTTCCCTTGCCAGTCTCTATCATGGACACACACTCATATACAACTTGGTTTTTAGAATTATAGAAATATACATTCTTTTCTCAATAGTAAGCTTAACTGTTAGCCATCTTCATTGTAAATGCTTAGAGATAGCTATGTTAATAAGTGCAATTTGATGATAAATATTGAATAAATGGAGCTTTACCATGAACATATCATTCTTATGAAAATATTTACTTTAGAGTATACTTTCAACTGAATAGATAAATTTGAAATGGAAACATAAATTTTAAGATCAAGATGATTAATTACTTGGTTCATCAACAGGAAAATGGAATTTCCGTATGTCTTCAAACTTGAATTTTAGCCCAGCTTTGGACAAATACACACTTTCTCTTTTAGTTAATTTCATTACATATGAATTAGTCATAATTTCTTTTTTGTTTCCTTACACTCTGCAAAAACATCATCAGCTATTAACCACTTAATTTCCATTTTCTCAAACATTTGTTTGAATTAATTTACATTCTCATCTATTCCTATTAGCACACAGACCTTTAAAGGTGATTAACCCTTAGACAAGTGAAATTTACAAAAGATCAATTTAACTTAACATTTTATTTGTGTATGAAGTAAAAACTAAAATTTTGAAAGCCAATCTTTGCAATGGTTTTAAATGAATTAAAATATAATGTAATTTTGAAAGGTTGCTTTTGGATCATTAAATAATTAAAATGTTTCCCAAGTCTAATCCTTGTTCAGAGTTGTTGATTAGATGTAGCTTATTGCTTTTAATACTAAGTCAATATTAAAGATATGTTTTTGAGTCAGTTTTTTTTAAAGATTTTATTTATTTATTTTAGAGCAGAAGGGAAGGAGAGAGGGAGAGAAACATCAATGTGTGGTTGCTTCTCGTGCACATCCCCCATTGGAGTCCTGACCTGGGCTGCAACCCAGGCATGTGCGCCTACTGGGGATTGAACCAGGGACTCTCTGGTTCACAGGCTGATGCTCAGTCTACTAAGCCACACCAGCCAGGGCCTGACTCATTTTTCTTAAAACTTTTTATATTGCTGTATTTTCAAAATATATGTACTTAAAAAATTTTGTTGATATATTGATTAGTAGTACGTGCTTAGGAGTTGAACAACAGGATCAAATAAATGCCTTCTGTATAACTCCTCTCAGCCTCTCCTTGCCTCCTTTTACAGAGAAAAACTTCTCTGTAAAATGTGGATGATAGTATTTCCTAACTCATAGAGTTGTAGTGAGGATTAATAAAGTAGATATATGTAAAGTTCTTAGAAGAAAGCCTAACATTTGTGAGTACTTCAATAATGTTAGCTGTATTTTTCCCCAATACACTGTAGTAATTAAACTCACAGGCACTGGAGCTGGGTAGACGTGGGGAGCAATCCCAATTGTGTCCCATATTGTTGGTGTGGCACTGGCAAGTCATTTATTTGCTCTCTCCTCCAAGCTTCCATCTTCCATCTTGAGGGTAATACTATCAATACATACTCAGTTATAGTGGATGAAAGTCTTAGCATAGTACTTAATGTGCTCAATTAAGGATACCAAGAAGCTCCAAATATGTTTAGAAAGACTTTTAAATATTTTTGACAGATATCAAGGAGCGAGTTTTGAAATTCACGTTAAGGAAGGCAAAAATAATAAAGACATAGATAGATGGAAGAAGGGAAGGAAGTGAAGGAGGGAAGAACGGAGGGAGAGACATAATAAGTGACTTAGTCTATATTTAATGGCATTTTTAAAGAATATCACTCCCTTAACTGCCAGTTTGTGGAGGTGGACAGGAATAAAACTCCCTTCCTCTTGAATTCACACAACTCTGTTACTCTTTCCTTACTCCAAAGCCCAGTTAATGTAAATGTCCTCATTTTACCCATGCACTAATTCCATGCTGAGGTCCGTAACCAGGCCTGTATTCCCGCAGGGCTGGCAAATGTCTGTGGGGGAAGACTCCTTCCAAAAGTAGTTTCCTCACAAACAAGTCACCATGAAAAGTACTATTCCTTATAAAGTGCCTATTCTTTGGGGTTGTCAGAAATTAGTGTATTTCGTGAGTGGTTTATTTATTCTCTCTTAACAGTTAAGTGAAGAGTAGGGCACTACAGAGTGAATTAGAATCCAGCACAGAATGAGGAGTATTTTAAAAATCCAGTTGATTTTCTAGAGGGTGCAAACTGGTTCGCAGTTCCCAGGAAGCTCAGAAAGTGATAACCTTTGAAGAATACTAGATGTAATTGCCTTTAAGTTTAAAATACAAAATGAAATTGTTTTTAAAATACTCATTTTATAAACACAGCAGAATGAAAAATCATTAAGCACATGTTTAGAGTTATTGTAAATTTTTTAAAATGTAGAGATTAAAAAATCATAACCTTAAAATAGTCCCTCTTTTACAATGGCTAAGCATAACCTCTTGGGGAAAAAAGCCAAATTCAGTACAAATAAGGGGTCAGTACAAATAAGAGCATGACTCACATAAATCACATTGAAGTTTCACCTGAAAAAAGCAAGAGGAATAATTTGTATTCACATTTATACTATACACATATTAGAAAAGTTCTTACAGTTACAATTCAGAGCCTTAGATTTCTTCCTCTCCATCAGGTGGACTACTAGTCTCTCACCTGTAATCTCTCTCTCCTCCTAGTACCTCGGTCGAAGCACAGCATTCTCCATAGGATGTATTTTAGGCATTTTTTCCCTCAAAGCTCTCATTGATAATGTAACTTTGACCCTGTGCCACAGATGAGTCACTGTCATAGTAACACTTGTGCTTTAAATGTTGAATGTCCTTGATTTACTCTTTTTGTTCTGTCTGCCTCTCTACTGTCTTAATAATGATTGCAATGTGCATTGTTTATCTGTTGTTTCAAAACAAATTAAAACTTAGTGACTTAAAGCACCAATACACACTTATTATCTCTCAATAGTTTCTGTGCTGCGTGGCTGGGCAGTAATTTTGGCACAGGGTCTCATGAGGTTGCAGTCAAGATGTCTGCCAGGGCTGGAGTGGTCTGAAGACTTGACTGAGATTAGAGGATCTGCTTCTGAGAAGGCTCTTTCACGTGGATGGTAAATTGATGCCGCCTTTTAGCAGCAAGCCTCCATTTCTCTTTACATGGATCGTTCCATACAACCACTTGAGTGCTCCTACTACACAGTGGCTGGCTTCCTTCAGTACAAGCAATCCAACAGAGCAAAGCAGAAGCTACAGGGCCCTTTATGAACTCATGTCAGAAGTCACAGGCTCTCATCCTCGCTATTCTCTGTCACACAGAACAGCTCTGATTCAATGTAGGAGGAGAATATACAAGGATATGAATACCAGGAGGTGTTTAATACAGTACTCTTATATTGTGTGGTAGGCTGTCTCCAAGACAGCTACTAATGATCTACTAATGATCTCTCTTGGAGACAGCCTCTCCAAGAGAGATCAGTAGCTCTCTTTGAGCTCTGTTGGAGACAACGTACCACGCAATGTGAGTATTGTATGTTCTCTTGTTCAATATTAAACACTGTTTTTGTCTCCTGACATAGGCTGTTCTATTTTCTAATAACTATAGATGAGCCTGTACCTGACCTATTGACCTTAGTGATTTATTATAAATCCAGGTTCTGACTACTCCTAGTCTTCACCACCCAGACCCCAAACTTAAACCCCCAAAATGTTAGTGCAACTAGAAATATGCTTCTCGATTAAATCATCCAGGAGTTAGTAACTAGTTTTGACTCTTGGTGGATCATTAACTTAGAGCAGGAGTGTCAAACTCATTTTCACCGGGGGCCTCATCAGCCTTGAGGTTGCCTTCAATTCCTTAACAGTTAAGGAGTAGTTACATTTATACAGTCCTAAAATTATTTTGGCCCTTTGAAGGCAACTGCAAGGCTGTTACGGCCCCTGGTAAAAATGAGTTGGACACCCTGACTTAGGGTATCCTTCCCCTTTACAAGCTTAATAACATTACACTAGTTAGTGTAAACCTTTTCAGAGTCAGTAGGAGTTTTATCCAATTACCTTCTTTTGGAGAAAATATGTAAAGACATGGGAGAAAGAATATTAACTTTGTTTCAATGTTCTTTGTTGGTATAACCATAATAGTGGAAATTTTTGTTTTTCCAATCTGTACTTCTGCACTTGTTTTTCTTATAATTATTACTTATTTGAGTTACAGATTGTGACTCCCTACTCTGGGTTTACACTTGAACACAAGCCTTAACTGGAGAAGTTTATTGTTTGTTTTGTTAAAGTGTTTTGGAATTCTTGATTCAATTATGAGGCATCCTTGATAAAAAATTTTACCTAACAGTGGAATGGTTGATGATACAGGGCTCTATAAACCAGTTAGAGAGTTATGTGTGAGGATGTGGTACAATGATTATTCTATAACTTATTTAACCAAAGAATGCAAAGATTAATGATGGAATTCTATAAGCAGAGATAGTTATACAAATGTGGAAATTCATACAGTAATTTTAAAATAAAACATTGTTTTTTAATTCTCTAAAAAGAAAAATTACAATAAAAGGCAGTTTATGTAAATAAATTATGTTGGATTTAGATTTCCAGACATATTGAACAGATATTAAATTTCAAAATGAATGACCTAAAAGTCTTCTAAGTGTGTCTTTTAGAATAAGTGAACAATGGTGTAAATTAATTGATTTTTATAATTAATGCCATTTATTTTAATTTTAATTTTAATTAAGATCTGTTAATACACATTAAAGCATGGCAAAACAATTTTTAAGAAGTATATCTCTGCTTTAAGTTGGAATCCTTAGAAGATATTATTAAACTATATATCAGTGATTCAGTGAAATTCACAGGAGATAGAATTTTCCATTAAAATTTCCAGAAAGAGCTCATTGAGCAAGCTATATGAGTTTACTATCAATAATGTCCACAAAATATGCTTGAAGCTTATGGACTTCAAAATTCAAAATGCTACAGTAAAGGAACCAAAATAGTTAGCCCTTTCCTTCTGTTGGTGGTGAAACAAACGGAAACAGGTGTTAGACTGGTGGAATCGTACCAGACCTCAGTTCAACAGCCTTGGTACTTGAGTTCTGGGTAAGAAAGAATTCAGAGCCAACACTCAAACTATAAGAGAAAGTTTATTTAGAAAGTTATAGAGGTATAAAAAGTCAGCTGTAGAAGAAATGACTCAGGAAATAAGTTACAGAGGCAAAAGAAGTACCCTTGGAGCTTAGGATAGAGGAAGGTAAAGGTAACACACCTACCTGGTGGGGTGGGGCAGGGTAAAGAGGGAGAGAGGAAAGGCAAAGAGGAGTGTTCCTGGGAGGGAGAGGTGCACTGGGTCCCACATCTTAAGGGTATTTATCTGGAGGCCTCAGGGGAGGATCCTAATAGAATATTCAATAACTTTACAGGTGTGTCCTTTAAGGTCGTGCTCTTTCTCTACTGATTGGTTGAAGTCATGGCAGGGCATCATTATTCAGTGCAGTTGGTCTTGATGTCAGCCATGGTGTCACTTGTTGGGTTTTGATGCTTTTCTAGGCCTGGAGCTGAATCACAACTTAAGCCTAGAGGTTATCCCTAGGGCTTACTGCTTGAGGGAGTAGTCATGAAAAGGCCTGCATGGGAGTCATAAGAGGCCACTCTTGGCTCCTTGTTTTTCCTCCAATGGTTCTACCACATAATTAGGGACATGCCAGGGGGTGAAAGGTCAGGGGAGGATCCAAGCTGCATGACCAGAGATATTAATGACCAGGACCAGGTGCTTTAAATCAAATGACCAGCGATATACTAGAGAAGGAAAGGTTACCCTGAAGGCAAGGTTCTGTTTTTCCCAGTTTTGCTTATTGCTAAGTACCTGGGGCTTTCTGCCCTGATGACCTTCTGTAGCTGGCCTATCATCTTTGCTTTGCTCGTGTCTAACTGCCCACTATACTTTTACTAGTCCTAAGCTTTCAGTCTGCATCCTGCTGGTCTTTTATCCATTAACCCAATAGAGTCAGGAAGGGATAAACAAAAGATCATATGGAAAGGTAGACAATTAGAAGTCAAGAAAGGGAAAGCAGGAAACTCACTTAGAGTGATTAGAGCCTCCTTAGAAGTTGTGCTATAGACCAAATGTTTGTGTCCCCTTAAAATTCCTGTGTTGGAGCTCTAATTCCAAATGTAATGGAATGTGGAGGTAGGGTTTTGGTAAGTAATTATTAGATGAGGTCCTGAGTGTGAAGCCCCATGATTGGATTAATGCCCTTATAAGAAAAGGAGGAGACCAGAGCCCCCTCTCTCTCCGACGTGTGAGGACACAGCAAGAAGGTAGCCGTCTGCACACCACAAAGAGAGCTCTCACCAGAAACCAAATATGCTGACAAGGGATCTTGGCCTTTCCAGCCTCCAGCCTTTTCCAACTGTGAGAATTGAATGTCTAATGTTTAAGCTACCCAGTCTGTGGTATTTTGTTATAGCAGCCCAAGCTGACTAATATAGGCAGATACTGTAGGGAAGAATCCTCTTGGTAGAAGAAAGAGACAGTAAAGTCCTGAGGGAAATGCATGCTTGGTGTGTTATGGGAACAACAAGAAGCACACTATGGACACAGCAGGGTGGAAAAAAGGAGGTTACATCAACCAATAAAATATCCTTAAATTTGATCAACTAAAGTGACATTATTTAATCTCCTGCTAACCTAATAGGCTTATTCGAAATCTATAACCAAGGAAGGGTATGACTGTCACTCTAGGAGAAAGAGAATTGGGGGTTATCTGGGAAACTGTCTATGTCATTCCACGAGACTTTCCGTAGAGGCCATTATGTCTTAATAATAACCATGGTAATTTTATCCTTACAAGTAGCTCTGTTTTTAAGTCTTGTTCATTACAAGACAACCTTTCCTCTTTTCTCTTGAAGAAGAAATCAATCTCCATAATAGACCAAACTAAGTAGTTACGTATATGAGGTCTGTCTGGAAAAAGTCCAGCCATTGTTAACATAATGAGAATGGTTTGCACAACATCGATGTAACCTGGAAGCCAAGGAGAGTGGACTGGAATGTGTTTGTGTGAACAATGATGACTTTACTAGTCAGTGGGGGCAGTAGATGCTGTAAAGTGAACATGTGTACTGTGTGGCCATGACATTCAAAATGACTGAGCAAGGAAAGCAATTAGATTTTGCATTAAGCTTGAACATTCCTCTGCATTAACTATTTAGATGATTCAGAAGGCCACAGCTATGGGCAACTGGTGATTGGCAGCAGCTTCATGACAATGTGCCTGCTCATACATCACATCCCATGCAGAGCATTTTGGCAAAACATAAAATCAGCCAGGTGACTCATCCCATTCCTTTTAGACCAGATTTTGTGCCCTGCAACTTTTGGCTTTTCCAAAAATTAAAATCACCTTTGAAAGGGAAGAGATTTCAGACTATCAGTGAGATTCAAGAAAATATAACAGGGCAGCTGATGGCAATTGGGAGAACTATGTGAGGTCTCAACGTGCTGACTTTGAAGGGGACTGAGGCATCATTGTCCTGTGAACAATGTTTCTTGTATCTTGTATCTTCTTCAATAAATGTCTCTATTTTTCATATTACATGGCTGGATACCTTCTGGAGAGACCTCATAGGTATGAGCTCAAAAAGCTGATAAAATCCTTGTGTTTTACTTTCCATGGACAAACACGCTGTGGCCACTTTTAAAATGCAGTGTCAGCACTCTTTTAAATAATTCTCTGACTTTGCTAACCTATCATAAATTAGCATAAATGCCATGATCAGCTTGATTTATGAATTAATATGTCTAAAGAAAATACCTTGAATTTGTTTGGAATATAAATTTGGTACCTAAAGAAAACACCTTTACTCTTAAAAAAAAAAAGTAAATTTCACCTCTAGAGGAGTCCAGTTATAGAGGTGAGATTTGTTTGCTCAACAGTCATATTCAACTTGTGTGAGTGTCTTTTGTTTTTGCATACTTATAACTGATGAAGTCTAGTTGCAAACTTTGAGTGTGTCATCTAATTTCCCTTGACAATTTATTGAGACTTGGGAGATCAGCAGATGCTGAGAGCAGCAGAGGGAACACTAGGCTCAAGATTAGGTGTGAAAGGTAAAACTCCCTACTATCTTACTTTTGTTTCTTCCTCCTAGCTTCCCCCTTACTGCTGAGGGTTGTTGAGGCTATTTTCATCCTAGATCTATTTTTTGTTAAAAAATACCTGTGGTTATACTAAAAGAGTATAAACTAATTTTGTGTGTCCAGCCCCAGGGAGATGGAGTCATCCCAACTCTAAGGTCTTACAAGCACCAAGTGATTCTGCAATTCTCGGATACCTACTGGGTTTCTTGCAATTTAATTTGTATTCAGTGTCTGACTCCAGAGATTTAAGGGCTCAGTCCCACAAGACTCCCCTCACTTCAAAAGCTGTCACCAGTCCTGAGTCCCCAGACTCAGTATCTGCACTTCTGTCTGACTTGGTTACAAACTATGTGATTCCTACAACTTCCCACCTGCACCCCACGAGGTTCAATACTTTGTAAGAATGACTGACAGAACTCAGGAAACCAGTTTCTTTACATTTACATGTTTGTTATAAGGGATACAACTCAAGACCATCCATATGGAAGAGATCCATAGGGCAAGGTATGAGAGTTGGTAGTGACAAGGAGTTTCCATACCTTCTCAGGGCGCAACATTCTTCCAGCACCTTAATGTGTTCACCAACTTGGAAGCTCTTTAAATCCTGTTTTAAGTTGTGTGTTTTTTTTTTAATTAAGATTTCATTACATAGACATGACTGATTAAATCATTGGCCCTTGGTTACTGAACTCAACCTCTGACCCCTCCCTGCTTCCAGGAGTTTGAGGTTTTCTGCTGATTATCCCTATCCTGAGGCTATCCAGGGGCTTGCTAAATCATCTCATTAGCAAAAGTCAGTTATAATTGAAAGAGGCTTATTATGAATAACAAAAGATATCCCTATCACTTAAGAAATCCGAAAGGTTCAGGGCTTCTGCGTTAGGAACTGGGTACAAAGAGAAAATACGTATTTTTATTATATTACACCTATATACCTCATGTCTTTATTATTAGACACCATAAAAAGTTTAAGGTGTCCTTAAGAATCAGTTGAAAGGGAATCTCACTAGTCAAATCTGGGAGAGATGAATCACAAGAAGAAAAACTTTTTAAAGTAGAATGTCAACTATTAAATATTGAAGGAACAATGAAGTTTGAAAGTAACCTTTTGGCAACAGTCAGTTCAGGCAAGAATCTTCAAAGGATGCTAGAAGTGGGTACAAGTGCGATGAGAAATAACATATTTAAGTAGTCTCAAAGTACCTTTCCCTGAACACTTATTGGTTAAAAGAGAAACATAGTAATTTTAAAATGAAGAAATCTGTCAGAAGCTACCTAAACACATGATTAATATCAACAAAATTGGGGCAAATCAATATCACATGCCTTTTAACATGATGCTTTGGAAGAATCCAGTATTACTTCTGTAGTATTGTTGCCAACTATGTAGAACCTGAATCCGATCATGGGGGAACACCAAACAAGCCCAAGTTGAAGATATTGCACAAAATAACTGACCTATAATCATGAAAAGTTGTCAAATACATGCAAGAAAAATAGTAAAGGAACTGTTCCATATTAAAGGCAATGAAGACATGAAAACTAATAATATATATATGTGCAACATGCGATCTTTGATTACATTATAGACTGGTTTTTATTTTTTTCTTTAAAGACATTATTGGGGCAATGGAAAAATAAAAGATTTTTAGATAATGGTACTGAGTCATTGTTAATTTTCTGATTTTCATAATTGTGCTGTAGACATGCAGAAGTGATCTTTTTTTCCTCTCAGGAAATAAATAACATTGAAGCATTTGGGGAAGAGCCAGGCTTTATGTCTGTAACTATTCTTAAATTGATATATATGTATTAAAATCAAATACTAACAATTGAGGAGTCCGAATGAAAGATAAATTTGAAGTTATTTCAAATATAAAGTTATATGCAGAACTCTGGCTATCTGACTTTCATTCAAGGCAGAGGAAATTTATTGTCTTACCTGGAATTCTTATAAGTCCCTGGAAAGAGCTCTAGTGATGATATGGTGTGCCAGGGCAAAAACTCAGTATCTTAAAATAAGACAACTTGATTGTCTCATACTTCTGGAGGCCAGAAGTCTGAAATCAAGGTGTTGGCTGACTGAACTCCTCTAGAGCCTCCAGGGGAGAGCTGTTTCTTGCCTCTTTCAGCTTTTGGGAGCTGTAAGCACTGCATGTGGCTGCCTCACTCCAGGCTCTGCCTCTGTCTTCACAAGGTCTTCTCAGTATGTCTTCCCTTCTCTTATAAGGATGCTGGTCATTTGATTTAGGGTGTTCTCAGTGATCCAGCAAGATCTTATCTCAGGATCCTTAATCACATCTGCAAAGACACTTTCCGCCAAATAAGGTCATATTCACAGGTTTGGAGGTTAAGATATGGATATGTTGTTTGGGGATCACCATTCAACCCACTACGTGGTCATATTTTAAAACTTGCATAAAAAGATAATTTTAAATGTATTTGGATAAGACATATCTCTTTATACTTCAATGTTTTCTTTGTCACATATTTCCTTGTGTTAGGAGCTTTGGAGTTGTGAGCAATTTGGGGAATCAACAGGAATTGGAATTCAATACAGTACATTTACTCTTTGTCGTCACTTGTAAGTACAGTTAACTTACTGCTAACACCAGGCATAGGGATGGCTTCCAGGAATCATTTTGTGCCCACTATACTGACTCACATAGTCTGATGATGTGGGGGAGATCTACCCACAGGGTACCCCCAGCTGCCACAGATGAGAATAAGTCTACCAAGACATGATCTGCTTGAGGAGAAAAGGTGGCCAATCTCTCAAAGGAGAAGGGCCAGGAGCCTGTTCCTCAATGGGCTTTTATTGGATTCAATTTGCACAGGAATACAGGTAAAGCTCATCAATTATTGTCAGGTAGTAAGGATCAAACAATAGATAACAATCAAAGAACTATGAGGGCTTATTTTGAGCCAGGGTCAGTTGGCTAAAGGGCTATAAAACTTTGGGGGAACAAGCTCATTTCCTGCTCAGACCCTTATCAGAAAACTGTGGGCATTCTTAGCAAAGCAGGTTTCACAGGATTTTATGCATTCTTTCTTAGGCCTGATTGCCCCTGGGGAACCTGCCCTTTCCAGCACAGGGCTGCACCACCTTGTCATTGTTTCAGGCTTAAGTCAGGCAGGGGAAGTAAGGCAGCCAAGAGATTAGGAGACTTCTCACAGACAGAGTGATGACTCAGGCAACGTGAAAGCCAAGGGACCAGGGTGCATCACCCCCTTTTGCTATAGACCCCCAAGTCCTTCCCTGAGGGCCCCCTGTGACCATGCCTGTCTTAGGTCATCCCTCCCTTGAGGAACCTTACCCATCATTGGCTAACCAGTCATCCACCCAGAGCCAAGGAGTGTGAAGTAAAAGGGGACAGAGGAGGCACCCCTGCCAGGGAGATAAGCTTTGTTTCCTTAATGGCTTATGGTCCCAAGGTCTCTCAGTCAGCCTTAGCCACGAGGGGTTACAGCTTCTGAAACTAGAAAGGGCAGTTCCCAAGACCGTGATACAAAGTACAGGGTCATACCTATGTCATTGTATGAATGTGTCCTACAGCAGTCAGCACTGGAAGTACATGGGTCCAAAGGGGAGGGCTTAAATTTATACAATTGTACATAAATGTACTATAAGTTAATATGTGAAACTCCTTCCAATCATTTGAGGTATAAAATCATGAGCAAAAGAGTCAGTTCTTATCAATGCCTAATTAAATAAAAGAAGTCTTTCATCAGTAATATACTTGGTAATACAACATATAGAATTACAAATAATGTATATTTTTTCAATATGGAAATTGAACAAAATGGTATGAATCAGAATTCTTATGTTCTTAGGGTATCAATTTTTTAAAAGATTTTATTTATTTACTTTTAGACAGAGGGGAAGAGAGGGAGAAAGGGAGAAAAACATCAATCCTTTGTTTCAAAGAGAGTTTGAAACAATCATTTGTATTATTTTTTAAAGGTGACATCCAAACTACATGCCTTGGTGTCACTCCACTAGGCTAAGAGGCATTGAATAGACACTAAAATTTGAGTATATATATATATATATATATATAAATGTTAGCAATTCTGTTTCAATACATGAAGTTATCTTTATTTTATAGATTCAGAACTTATTCTTAATCTCTTGCAAAAGAGACTCCTAACACTATGATTCATAAAGACCTAGTTTGAAAATTAAAATGGTGTTCAAGAATCTCAAATTCTCAACTGTAGTTGTTTGAAAAGGTACCCTCCCATCAAACAATTAAAAAATACTTTATTTTTAAAAATTAAAAACTTACTGGTAAAAGTCCAACAATTTTGAATTTAAATTTATTTTCCTTAATGACTATACATGTATGCATTTGTATGTAGTTAAGATATATATAAATTAAATAATTTTGACCTAGAATAATATTTTCCAGGATAGTCGTAGGCTCAAAAATAAATTTAATGATTGGTTTATTAAGAATAGGCCATAGGAGTTCCGGCCAAGATGGAGGTGTAGGTAGAAACCCTTCGCTTCCTTGCACATCCAAAAGGAGGATAACAACCAATCTAAAATCAATAAGCAACCAGAAGTGCAGAATATCAAACTTCATGGAACTCTGACAACCATGGAATTAAAAAAATAGTCAAACAGAACAAACAGACCAGTAAGGCTTTAGACTGAGAAAAACCATGGCAAAGCGGTGACCATGCGAGCCAGGCTGGCTGTGGTGAGGGCAGGCCGTGTGGGTAGGGCTAACTTAAGGGAAAACTGAGACTCAGAGTGGGGTGTGGACTATGGCGGTTGCCGCAGCAGGAGAAACTCCCAGTCTCGCAGGAGAGTTTGAGAGTTCAAAGAAAGTGGGCTAGAGACCAGCAGGTGAGCTGCATTGTTCCCTCTCTGGCTCCTCCCCCACATGCAAAAGTGCAGCAAGGAGGGTTGCCCTGCCCGGGTGAATATGTAAGGCCCCGCTGCCTTATAATTTAAAACTTAACAGACACCAAACAAAGAAATAGGGCCAAAATGGAAGAACAGAGCAAAACTTCAGAATGAGAGGTAAACAATGAGGAGATAGACAACCTGTCTGATGGAGAATTTAAAATGCAAGTAATCAAAATGCTCACAGAACTGATTAAACTTGGTCGAAAAATGGAAGAACAAATGAAAGATACCCAAAATAAAATAAAGCAAAATATTCATGGAACCAAGAGTGACAGGAAGGAAACCAGGACTCAGATCAACAATTTGGAGCAAAAGGAAGAAATAAACATCCAACTGGAACATAATGAAGAAACAAGAATCCAAAAAAATGAAGAGAGACTTTGGAACCTCTTTGACAACTTGAAATATTTCAATATCCAAATTATAGGATAATGCCTCCAGAAGGAGAAGAATAATAGCAAGAAATTGAAAACTTATTTGAACAAGTAATGAAGGAAAACTTCCCAAGTCTGGTGAAAGAAATAGACTTACAGGAAGTCTAGGAAGCCCAGAAAGTCCCAAAGAAGTTGGACCCAAAGAGGAACACACCAAGGCACATCATCATTAACTACCCAAGATTAAGGTAAGGAGAGAATCCTAAAAGCAGCAAGAGAAAAGGAAACAGTTTCCTACAGAGGAGTTCCCATAAGGCTATCAGCTGATTTTTCAAAAGAAATTCTTACAGGCAAGAAGGGGCTGGAAAGAAGTATTTGAAGTCATGAAAGGCAAGGACCTACATCCAAGATTACTCTATCCAGCAAAGCTATCATTTAGAATGGAAAGGAAGATAAAGTGCTTCCCAGGTAAGATCAAGTTAAAGCAGTTCATCATCACCAATCCCTTATTATGTGAAATGCTAAAGGAACTTACCTAAGAAAAAGATTAAAAATATGAACAATAAAGTGGCAACAAACTCATAACTATCAACAAATGAACCTAAAGAAAAAAGAAAAACAATGAAAACAAAAACTAAGCAAACAACTATAACAAGAACAGAATCAAAGAAATGGACATCACATGGAGGGATCAGTGGGGAGGGGGAAAGGCAGGATAGGGAGGAAAAGGTACAGGGAGATGAGAAGCATAATTGGTAGACGTTAAATAGACGGGAAGAGGTCAAAAATGGTATAGGAAACAGAGAACTCAAAGAACTTATATGTACAGCCCATGGACATCAACTAAGGTGGGGGGAAAGCTGGAGGGTTAGAGGGGTGCAGGGTAGAGGGAGAATAAAGGAGGAAAAATTAGGAAAACTGTAATAGCATAATCAATAAAATATACTTTAAAAAAGAAATTGTAATGAGACATTTCAGTGCCAAAAGCAGTAATTCATTAAGATAATAAATTCATTGAAGATAAAAAAAAATGAACAGGCCACAGGTCAAAGGATATAAGTGGATTATTTATCAGTAGTATTTTTTTAAGGTGGCAGTTTTAAATTTTGCCTGAGAGCAGAACGCTTGGTTGCAAAGCAATACAAATTATGGGCAGGAGATTATTCAAACCAGCCTTACCCTTCCCTGCCCTGCTCCTTTCTTTAGTTTGTACATTTTGAAAGTATTTAATGTTACCGAATTGTACACTTAAAATGGTTAAAATAGTAACATTTAGATTATGTATATCACCACAAAAATTTACAAATAAAATGTAAATATTTCATTTTAAAAAGATTTATTATTTGGAAAATATTGTTCTTAACATCACAGAAGTTGCCATGATCAGTGTTCTTTGTGACATAAAAGTCATCGTCTTTTGGTGGGTATGACCGTAAACGCTGAGAACTCCAGTCAAGGAACCTCAGTTTGTAGCTGCCTTTTTATTCTTCTCTTTTTGAAGCCTTAGCAAATGACAAAGTCTTTATTCGAACTTTGACTGTGTGGTCCTAACTCCCTAATGCTTTGTTTTCATTGCTCTTACTGCATCAATATCTGTTGCTACTGTTGCAGCCTCTTTGTTGCATCCACATTCTCAAAAAAGGGAGTCATATTAAAACAGCATGGTAGTAGCACAAAAACAGAGACATAGATCAATGGGACACAACAGAGAGCCCAGAAATAAACCTTCGCAACTGGTCTATGACAAAGTAGACAAGAAGATACAATGGAGAAATAACAGTCTCTTCACAGAGCAGTGTTGCGGAAACAGATACATGCAAAAAATAAAACTGGATCAATATCTTAACCATATACAAAAATAAATTCAAACTGTGACCAGTGTGACTCAGTTGGATATTCTTCTAAAAGGCAAAGGTCACTGGTTCGATTCCCAGTCAGGGAATATGCCTAGGTTGTGGGTTCAGTCTCCAGTCTGGGCATATGTGAGAGGCAACTGATTGATACTTCTCTCTCACATCAATGTTTCTCTCCCTCTCTCTCTCTTCCTCCCAACATCCTCTCTAAAAATAAATAAACAAAATCTTAAATAAATAAATAAATTCCCCAAATTGACTGAAGACTTAAATGTAAGGCTTGAAATCAGCAAGCTCCTCAAAGAAAACATAGGTAGTAAACTATTTGCCATCAGTTGAGTAATATCTATTGAATTTGTCCCCTTGAGCAAGAGAACAAATGGGACTTCATCAAACTAGAAAGCTTCTGCACAATGAAGGAAACGATCAACAAAACAGAAAGAAAATCTACTAAATGAGAGAATATATTAACAAATGAGATATCTGATAAGGCGTTGATATCCAAAATATCAAAGAAACTCATACAACTCAAAAACAGAGAAACATACAATCTGATAAAAAATAGGCTGAGAACATGAAAAGAAATTTCTACAAAGAAGATATATAAATGGCCAACCAACAAATGTAAAGATGTTCAACATCACTAACCATCAGGGAATATAAGTCAAAACCACAGTGAGATACCACCTCACACCAGTTGGAATGACTATGATCAAAATTCAATAAATAATGTGTTGGTGAGGATGTGGAGAAAAAGGCACCCTCGGTAGAACAACAAATCTGTACAGCCACTGTGGAAAATAATATGGAGAATCCTCAAAAAGCCAAAATAGATTTACCATATGACCCAGCAATTCCCTTGTGGTCACTTTTCCAGAGAAAATGAAAACAGTAATTCAAAAATATATAGGCACCCCTGTGTTGATTACAGTATTATTTACAATAGCCAAGGTATGTGAGCAACGTAGGTGTCCATTGATAGATAAATGAAGAAAGGAGATAGTTGCCAGAAGGGACAGGAATGAAAGGATGGGTGAAAAAGGTGAAGGGAAATGTAGTTAATAATATTGTGATAAGTTTGCACAGTAACAGATGATTACTAGAATTAGTGAGGTGATCACACTGTAAGGTATAAAAATGTCAAATAACTATATTGTGTACCTGAAACTAATTTAACTAATGTAATATTATATACCAACTATACATAATTTTTTAAAAAAAATAGCATACTGATAGTCCATAGACATGTGAAAAAATGCTCAGCATCACTAGCCATCAGAGAGATGTAAATTAAAACCACAATGAGATATCACCTCACACCTGTCAGAATGGCTAGTGATGTTTATTTATTTATCATTAACAAATCAACAAACAAGTGCCGGCAAGGATATGAAGAAAAGGGAACACTAGTGTACTATTGGTGGGAATGCAGACTAGTGAAGCCACTGTGGAAAACAGTACAGAATTTCCTCAAAAAATTAAAAATGGAACCTCCTTTTGACCCAGTGATTCCACTGCTGGGAATGTACCATAAGAATCCTGAAATGCCAATTCAAAAAAACTTATGCACCTTTATGTTCATAGCAGCACTATTTGCAATAGCCAAGTGCTGGAAACAGCCTAAGTGCCCATCGGTAAATGAGTGGATCAAATACCTGTGGTACATTTACACAATGGAATACTATGCAGCAGAATGAAGGAACTCCTACCCTTTACAATAGCATGGGTAGAACTGGAGAGCATCATGCTAAGTGAAAAACTAATGAGCAAAGTAGAACCAGAGACATGGAAACATGGAACATACTAAAAACTGCCAAAGGGAAGGGGGAGATGGACAGTGGTGGAAAAAAAGGGACAGGATTAGTCAAAGAACACATATGAATGACCTATGAACATGGACAACAGTGTGGGGATTGACTGTCAGAGCAGGGGGGTGGCTCAGAGAAGGAGAGCAAAGAGGAAAAATTGGAACAACTGTAATAGAATAACAGTAATAAGAAAAATATATAGGAGCCATATATAATCACAGTTATACTATATCCAAACTACAGCTTTTCTAACTGGCAGAGTTCTTAGAAGTTTCTAGGCCAGGTGTTCCTTGGATCAGGCATTGATCTGTGCAGAGTTCAGTATGTTTTGGCCCAGTTTTTAGGGGCATGTGACATAAAGCATGGCAACAATCATGCAAAAACTGGTTCAGGCTATTTAAGCATTAAACAACAACTTGGAAGGGTTAATGTAGCATGCATTGGATATACAGATATATTTAATGTATCAAACATTTTTATCTGCCAGATTGAAATTAAAGCTATTATTACTACATACATGCCTAGGCAGAACACACTGTAAAAGTATGTACTAACTGAAACAGTTGATCAAATTGGCTGAGCTGGAAGGTAGAGTAGTCTGGGATATTGGCTTCAGATTCCTAACTAAACTAAAGGTTTCAAGAACAGTGGCAGATAGTGGCCTGTTACATATTTGTGAGATTTCATCTGTCACAATTACTATATCTTATTCTTAGTAGATTTTACCACCATCAGTTGAAGCCATATTTAATCTAAAACAACCAGATAATATCAGCACTACCAAGACTCTGGACCATGGCCAGTCTTCTGGCATTTCAGTGATCCTTGCTGCAACCCAACACCACTGTGAACAGGATGTTGGAGCAGCTGTTGCTGGAAGCTGAAAGGGGCATTTGCAATCGCTGAGCAGAAGAAACAGCAAGTTTTAGAAACCAAGTTCAAGTAATGCAATAATTCCTTGAACAAAACATATTCTTGGTAAAGAGTTTGCTTGTATAAACTAAGGCAGACCCAGAAATATAGTAGTCATTTCCCAATAAGAGGTTCTCCTCTGGGTAAAATGTGAGAATGTATTCAATTACTTATGTATACATTTGTGTCAGTTCCCCAATTTGGGATGTTACAGTATGTGACTTTTCAAATCACTCTTATTGATAATCAAAGAGAGTTAGAAATAGAAAAAGGAAGAAAATCAAGTAGGAGAAAGTACACTTTCTTTTGCAGTTAAAGCTTGGAAAAGATACAGAATGTTACAAGGAAGAAAACTTGGCCCTTGGAAGAGCATGAGTGAGCTGGGTCATGTACAAAACAAGAGCTGATGGAGGAGAACTAGGGCTGTGGGAACATGGAAACAGGGAGAAAGGGATTGGTATGTAGATGTCAGCATCTCTAAGCCATCAAAATAGAAAGGAATGAGCATTTGGATAAAGAAACAAAAAGTCTCATGTGATATGGCAAATGTATTAAACAATAAATGATACTGACCTTTGTTTTTCCCCTTATCTACTAAGATAAATTTTGACTTCACTCTTTAAATTTCCAAAAAAGGTCCTGTCTTTTTCCACTTATCTTTGGGGCTTTCATGATGAACTATTAGAAGAAGGAATGCGGGCTGAAAGAGAACAAATTAAGTACTAGATTGGTTTGAGGATTGAAACATTCATGCAAATTTTTCAGAGGAATTTTGGAAGGAATGATACAGAAGTGAGAAGCTGTTGAGTGAGAGAAGAATTTTAAGCAAAACAATAAAAATACAATAAAATATGCCTCCTTCATGGACTTTAAGAGATACATGTGAAAAGCTTAATTTATTATTATTATTTAATATTTTATCTGTTTTTAGGGAGAGGGGGAGGGAGGAAGAAACAGAGGGACAGAAACTTCCATGTGAGAGAGAAACATCAATCCGTTGCTTTTTGTATGTGCCTCGAATGGGGACAGAACCCAAAACCCAGGCATATGCCCTGACCAGGAATCTAACCAACGATCTTTCACTTTGTGGGATGATGCCCAAACAATGGAGCCACACCAGTCAGGGCTGAAAAGCTTAAATTATTTCAAAATTATCTTCTTGGTTGTGTTCTGACCGCACTATTAATGTCAGCCTGTACCTCATGAATTATGACTTTTATTTAAAGATTTTATTTATTTACTTTTAGAGAGAGGGGAAGGGAAGGAGAAAAGGAGGGAGAGAAACAACAATGTGCAAGAGATACATGGATCAGTTACCTCTCCCATGCCTCCAACTGGGGACCTGGCCAGCATCCTAGGCATGTGCCTTGACTGGGAATCAAACAAGTGACCTTTCAGTTCGCAGGTCAGTACTCAATCCAGTGAGCCACACCAGTCAGGATGGATTATG
Source organism: Phyllostomus discolor (assembly GCF_004126475.2). NCBI lineage: Eukaryota > Metazoa > Chordata > Mammalia > Chiroptera > Phyllostomidae > Phyllostomus > Phyllostomus discolor. Next base: position 68,363,228 of record NC_040912.2, on the reverse strand, counting down.
ACTTCATAAAATTACATTAGCTTGTATATAATCCTCAATTTAATCCAACAGTTGTACATATATTATGTTAAAGCTGCAGTGAAAAGAGGGAGCTTTGGTTGTGATTTAGATGGTAAACAAAAAATAACAGTACAGAACAAATTATTGTTTTTTCATTATTCATCATTGATCATATCCTAAGTGATAATAGTTTCTTAATTAATTAATGTCTGACTTAAGATTCTATTTTATTTTTTTCACTATAAATTACTTTAGGAATTGTCAAAGACATGATCTCTATAGTTATGGAGCTGTTACTATCATCCCCAAATTTTATTTTTTCATACATTTTACTTATTGTTTACCTCCATCATGCATTTTTATCTCACCTTGCACATAGATTTCAAATGTACAGACACATCAACATACCAATAAGCAGGTATATATACAGATGTGACTGCCTGCCTTCCCCTGTCTCCTTCTCCTTCTCTTCCCCTCTCTGTCTCTGACTGGTTTTTTCTCTCTTAAACCCATGCATGCACACACACACACTGCTTACTTATTGGGACAGCTAAAATGATGGCAATAAGAAAGATTAATAACACATTACCCTTGGCCAAAGCCAAAGAGTTCATGGTAGTATTTCTTTAAGCCTCACAGTTTTAGCCACTAAGGAAAGGATCCTGTGGTTCAAAGTATAATTAGTGAAGGCCTAGATGTCCTGTCAAAAAGCATGTTAAATATTACTGCAGTGTGAGCTGAGTAAATTCATCAGAGGCCTAGCTATAAATGAGGAGCCTAGCTTCCAATGGCTATATTTACAATTACTTGGATCACAAAGAAATAACGACTTCATGCCATACAATTCTATAGGTGAACCACAGCATTGAATTAGCACTGATTGACCTCTGTCAGAGAGGCAACTATTTGGAGTGCCCGATCAGGTCCAGCCGAGAGTATTTGCAAGGTCTGTTCTCCAGCAACGACATCTAGTATAGAGCAGCATTCTCATTAACATGTCCTTTCAAAGGTAGTATTGTCAAAGCAAAAACAGAGCTGGACAGTAGAGCAGTAAAAGCAGATTTTATTTAGAAAAGCTATTGCAACAGGAAAAAAAAAACAGTACAGAAGGGCTCAATTCTGAATATACCAAGGAAAAGCAAAAATTTTCATCCAAGGAGCAGGCTGGGATTGGTGGATAGAAAATTAGTAAGGAATATCAGGAGTAGGGGTTCTTCAGCTAAAGTGATATAATAGGATTCTTGGTGAAGGCAGGCCAGGGTGATCAAACAGCATTTCAGGGATGATGGAAGATAAGGAAACTGATTAGATATTGAGAGTGAAATATCCTGGCTAAATCAATGTAGCAGAATTCTTGTTAAAACTGGACAGTGTAGATCTGGACATAGACATCCAAACTTTGAGGCCTAATTGAAAAAGAGCTCAGAAGAGCCTGGCTAAAGATTAGAAACAGAGAATCTTTGTCAGCATAAACTGGACAAGCTATCTGTATCTGCAGTTATGTTCTGACACCCAGAGGGGTTAAAGGTAAATATCAAAAGCAGCTCCAGAGCTTGGTCTTTCTACTAGTCCCTAACATAAAGGCAACGTCTATCAAACTTTCTTTGGGCTTTTGATAATGGATATAAAGTTTTCCCAAATTCTGTCTCAAATGCATGTTATGAATACATAATTTGGTATTGGAAATTTCTCCTCCTTTCAATTCTCTTATGTGATTGAACCTTCCTGAAGATGGTGATCTGCACTATGAGAATTATGAAAGAGACCCATTGTCCCAAGATTTTGCTTTTCTGTAACAGTAGGCTTGGCAGCATAATGTCCTCCATGGCAATAGCCTTTCTTTGCACTCAAATTCCTCATTCTCTCTAGGAAGTCCCATCATAGCTTCTATCAGAAAGCTTCCCTGAGGTATGCTCCACAAATTCAGAAAGATGATTTTTTACCTTGAGAATTAAGAATTAGTAAAATAGCTTCAGATAGCATTCTAGCTCTTGCCTCAGACTTGGGCAGAGGCAGAGACCTGACTCCTATATTGTGATTAACCTATCACTCCAGCACCATCGCAGCTTTTAGAATATTTGGTGAGGGAGAGATAAAGTGTCACAAATGATGCTCTGCTTCCCTCCTGAGAGTACACAGTTAAGACTCCAGAGAACCCTTCTTCAACAGAACCCTGGTGGGTTGGAGACACCTTTGTCCAGCTGAAGTAGAAGCAAAATCTCTCATTCTTTGATCATTTTTCTAATGGAAGTATTTGTCTACCTTTCCTTCCCAAGGCAACTTCATCTTTCCATCAGCCTTCTCATTTTCCCCCAATGCCAATTTCTTTGTGTATATGATATTTTAATGAAGAAAATTAAATGCTACCATTTAATTATCATCTTTATACCTCTACCCAGTAGAGAGCCATGCCACTCAGAAGTTCATGTTTCTTTACACTTAATTTTTTCTGACTCACATTAGTGTTTTCTACCTCTTGCAAGGGTTTGAGGCCATGCCATTCCACTTAAATTGAGTGGGGTTTCAGTATAATAGCTTAATCTGATGGATTAGGATCATCCCCTCATCTCCCGTAATGAGGTAAAGGCCTTCAGACTTTTACGGCCGTATTAGGACTTCCAAGCATGTGAGAGATTTTAGACATTCAACAGATTTCACTTCCATGTGAGCCATGAGTTACTCAGGTCTAAATTACTTACCACTGACTAAGAGACTAACCCTCTTCTCTGTAATTAACATGTCATTGCTAAGTCTCTTACATATGAAGTCTGTCTGAAAAAAGTCCTGCCATTGTTAATATAATGAAAACAGTTTGAATGACATGGATGTAACCTGGCAGCCGAGGAGAGTGGATTGGAATGCATATGCATGAACAATGAGAATTTCATTGTACTAGTCAGTGGGGGTGGTAGATGCTGTTGAGTGAGCAGGTATACTCTGTGGCCGTGGCATTCAAAATGATTGAGCAAGTAGAGCAATTAATCTGCATCAAATTTTGTGTTAAACTTGAACATTTCTTTGCGGAAACTATTCTGATGATTCAGAAATTTGCAGCTGTGGGCAAGTGGTGAGTAGCAACTTCATCACGTCAACGTGCCCACTCATGCATTACGTCTTGTGCAGAATGTTTTGGTGAAACATCAAATCAGCCAGGTGACTTAGCCCCTCTACAGCCCAGATTTGGCACCCTGCAACTTTTGGGTTTTCCAAAAACTAAAATCAACTTTGGAAGGGAAGAGATTTCAGACTGTTGATGAGATTCAGGAAAATATGATGGGGCAGCTGATGGTGATTGGGAGAACTGTGTGAGGTCCCAAGGTGCCTACTTTGAAGGGGACTAAGGTGTTATTGTCCCATGTACAATGTTTCTTGTATTTTGTATCTTCTTCAATAAATGTCTCTATTTTTCATATTACATGGCTGGATACCTTCTGGAGAGACCTCATATATCCTACTGCCACTGTGTTGCTAAACTTCAAACAATTACATAAAACAGAGTATCTATATCAGCACATTCTCTACTATATCCTTAAGAATTATTCCCTAATATTTTACATACCATGCTCATTTTTCTCAATTAAAAGATAGCTGTTTAACAAAGAAAACTAAATGTGGCTTAAAAAGTCATAAAATGAGTGCTGGCCAGGTGGTCCAGCTGATTAGAGCATCGTCCCATACACTGAAAGGGCACAGATTTGATGATCCCTGGTCAGGGCACACACCTAGACTGCAGGCTGAATCCCTGGTTGGGGCGCATATGATGATTCTCTCTTACATCAATGTTGTTCTTTCTCCCTCTTCCTCCCTTCCTCTCTCTCTAAAATCAATAACCATATCTTCGGGTAAGGATTTAAAAGAAAAGTCATAAAATGAGAATTAACATTTTTTATAAATTTATTTTTGAGAAATTAAAAATCTCATGAATTAACTCAATATACATTCATTTTATCATATATTCCAAGTTTGGGTGCAATTTGTTTGCCAGTGGAAAAACAGATTCATGATAATTTAACTTTATCTGTGTTCATTTGAAATAGATTATATAGTTTTTGAAAGCCACAATAGGAAATAAATAATGAATAAATATACATGCCAGTGATATTTTATTTTTTATTTAACTAAGTTAATCAATGGATACATTGCTCAAGAACTTGCTCAAAAAAGATTAAGACATGTGTAGGTATTGTTTTTAATAATATCAGTGTGGGAAGTCATGAGAGTATTTTTTTAATGGAGCTTTGATAGAAAAAAGTATACAGGATAGAAATTGATATTATCATCTTTATATTTGTCTGGATTGAGGCCCTGGCTGACAGTGGATCACAGATCCGTTTAAGGAGAGAAAAATGTCAAAAATTCCATAACTCTAATAAGTGTCAATTCCTGATGACTTCATTCCATGGTATCTCTTCTTTCTAAAGTGATATTTCTGCTCTGATAGGTGTGGCTCAGTTTGTTGGGTATCATCCCACAAAGCAAAAGGTGGCTGGTTTGATTCCTGGTCAGGGCATAAGCCTACATTGTGGGTTTGGTCCCTAGGAGGCAACCAATAGATATTTCTCTCCCTCTTTCTCCCTTCCCTCTCCTGTCTCTAGAGAAAGAAAAATGAACTGATACTTCTATTTTCCTAACAGATTTATAAAACAAGGGCCTTTTTCACATCTTTTGTATCTTACAGCAATTATTTATATTTGATATTACTTTCTCCTGAAAGATTGAATGTTTATGCTATTAAACTTGTCATGCATGCTAAATTTAAATACAATTTTAAATTAATTACCTTATTTTAAAAGCCATGACACAACTTTGCTTGGTCTTCCTAGTTTGAAAAATATTACTTAAACATTATTTAATACAACTGGAAACTTTTTGCTACTTTTGACAAATCATAGGTTTATTTTCCATGTACATCAAATAATGAAAACTGAACAAGTGCTAACAGCTGCCAACCCATCAACTTTATGCTATGCCATACGAAACACATATTTTTAAGAGGCAGACATATTGGCTTTATATGGTGTTCATCTAGGCATTCATGCATTAGTTAAATGCCAAAAAATGTTCTGTCCCAAACCATATTTACATGTTTCAACTTAAGGAAATCCATACAAGTTAATACTTTGGTAGAGTTTTGGTAGAGTTAATGTACTCCACTTTATGCTTTGTAGTTTCGAAGAAAATATTTTACTTTTTGTTGGTGGCAGTGTTTGTTTTTATATTTAGTATAATTTACACAGACTGCAAGATATTCATTTGGTATTTTGAAAAATGCACCACCATCAAGCTGCAGGTGAGCCCCATCATTCTCCTGGTTTCACTCATGTCCCATTAGTCACCATCCTCTATCCTCGTACTCAGTCCCTGTCACACTAAACCCCCGACTGCTCTGTTTTCTGTCCCCACAGCTGTGCCATTTTCAGAATGTCCTGTAAATGCTGTCAGACACTGTGTAATTCTATGTCAGAATCTTTCTACTTAGCATGTTGCATGAGATTATTCAATGTTTTTATGTGCAGAAGTATACTTCTCTGAATTGCTGAGTGGTATTACATTGATGAGATGCACCATACGTTGTTAATTCATTCACCAGCTACAGGTCATGTAGCTTGTTTCCAATATTTGGAAGTTATATAAAAATCCTATAAAAATGTAGGTTTTGTCTGTATTCTTCTATCTCCATTTGGAGCAAGAATGAATTCATAGATATGAAAATAGTATAATAATTCACTGCTATCAAAACATCATAATATAATTTTTGAGACATTTTCTTGAGAAAGCAATCTGTTACCCATGATCAAATTACAGGTAAATTAGAGCCATGAGCTCCACAGAACTGAGATTAACATTGGGAGTACTTATTACAGAAAATATTTATTAGACTGAAGTCACCTCAAAGGATTTATTATATAGAAATAAATATAAAGATATTTAGTTTGTAAATATTTTCACATATAAATAAGGAAACATTTTTAATGGTAAAACCTATTAAATGTTGTGTTATTAGGAAGAATGAGTAAATAAATCCTATACATCCACACAATGGAGCTATTCAAAAGTATACATTCTATTCATATTATTGATTCAGAGGAATGCATTGAAGCATTTTTAAAGGAAAGAAAACAAATTCCTTATTAATGTATACAGTATTAATACCTTTTGGTAAAACAGATAAAAACTGTGAGATAGAGAATGAGAAAGAGACAGAGAGAAACAGAGAGAAATACAGAGCAGAGAGGGAGATAGAGAGACAAAGAGGGAGAGAGAAAAAGAGAGAGAGAGAGACAGAATGTGTGTATGCATTGGTTTGTATGACCATGTGAAAATGCAAGTTATCTCTCTTAGGTGGACAGAAGGATATTTAAAACATGGGTTAGTGTATCATCTTTTATCTTTGTATAATTTTTCATGGTTCATTGCTACAATTAGTAGTTATAATTAGCACTGTTATAATTTACAGTCATTTAACAAGATTAAAATTTAAAATTGCTATCTGAGGAAACCTCAGCTCACTTACCACTCCATCTCTGGCTGTTCTCCCTGCAGCAATTTATGGCTAATCAAGCAGAAGTTTTAAATAACTATCCACATTTGATAATTTAAGAATCCCTCCTATCTAGAGGCATGATATGAATTTCTTCTCAAATTATTTTTGTCTCTACACACTTGTATGAACATGTATTCATCCATGTTAAATTACGTATATGAAAAACTCCATGGCACATATCCCCACACATTTTTCTTCCATATAAGTCTGTATGTCTCTGGAATTAGATAGTACAAAGTAGGGCAAAATTAGGTTTGCAGTTGTTCATACAGAAAAAGCATAATAATTAGTAAATAATGATGCAAGGATAAACTGTCACATACTCATGACTGTAAACCTACTTTTGCCTATCTTGTATTTACAGTGCAGTCCAGTGAATGACAGACTTTCAAGAAATTTTGATCTAGAAAATTCCCACAAATACACATATGTACAAATTGAGACCTTTTGTTCCTTAAAAAATTAATTAATTAAAAAATAAAAATAAAAATTTGAGATCCTTTGTTCCTCATACTTACATGTACAAATAGCAGAACCTATATGTGCAATATGATGTGAGAAACTATGAAGTTAGCTAGTTGAATTTTAAAGCAATATATATCTTTAATCTGGAAAACCACATTTATTACGGTTCAGTTGCTCTTTGATTTTCGCACTCTGCTCTCGGTTTATTATTTGTAATATATTCTTTCTACCTCAGAACTTCAGAATTATTCTAAGCAGCCTCCTTACACCAAAAAATTAATGTTGAGGTTAGGAAATAATCAATGTTTTCTCTTTCATTTCCTCTTCAGAAAGGAATGAAAACAAAAGGTAATAAAGAAAATTTTCCATAGCAGTATTAATTAACTTAAATATGGAATGTAATCTTTCTGCAAAGAAAAAGAGTTGTATATTCTCTTCCCCATCACACCTGATGACCACAGCTACATAACAACAACGAAAATGTAATATATATTGAGACTGTTTCTTCTTGTGAAACTGGGTTTTGAGAGGAAGAATCCCACCTCTGTGCTTCATAAATACTCTTGTTGTGGTATCTCCTATGTAGCCATATTCAATAATCAAATAAATATGGATTAAAAATATCTCCTTGTAAATGTTTTCAGTGAATAACCAAAGAATATAATATGTTGGGAACTGCTCTGCCTGGTTTCAGAAGCTGTAAGCCCCCATGACTAAGGCTGAGTGAGAGACCTTGGGACCATAAGCCACTGAGGAGACAAAGCTTATCTCTCTGGCAGGGGTGCCTCCTCTGCCCCCTTTACTTCAACCTGCCTGGCCCCCCACTGCATGACCGGTTAGCCAATAACAGGTAAGATTCCTCACAGGAGGGAAAACCTAAGACAGGCATGGTTACAGGGGGCCCTCAGGGAAGGACTTGGGGGGCTATAGCAAAAGAGGGTAATGGACCTTGGCCCCTTGGCTTTCACATAACCTGAGTCATCATTTTGTCTGTGAGAAGTCTCCTAATCTCTTGGCTGCCTTACTTCCCCTGCCTGACTTAAGCCTGAAACAATGACAGAAGGTGGTGCAGCCCTGTGCTAGAACAGGGCAGGTTCCCCAGGGGTGATCAGGCCTAAGAAAGAATGCATAAAATCCTGTGAAACCTGCTTTGCTAAGAATGCCCACAGTTTTCTGATAAAGGTCCAAGCAGAAAATGAGTTTGTTCCCCCAAAGTTTTATAGCCCTTTAGCCAACTGACCCTGACTCAGAATAAGCCCTCATAGTTTTTTGTATATTATCTATTGTTTGATCCTTACTACCTGACAATGATTGATGAGCTTTACCTGTATTCCTGTGCAAATTGAACCCAATAAAAGCCCATTGAGGAACAGGCTCTTGGCCCTTCTCCTTTGAGAGATTGGCCACCTTCCCTCTCCAAGCAGATCATGTCTTGGTAAAATTATTCTCATCCGAGGTAGACGGGGGGCTTTGTGGGTGGAGCCTCCACCAATAATAATCAAATAATTGCTCATTGAGCCCTGGATGACAAAGAGATAAAAAACCCACTGCCTCTTTTTCCTTCTTTGATTTCCACAAAATTTTAAAATGTACCTATTCTCCATATTTGATGTCCTATATGCAGATACGGGCTTTCCATTTTTGATGGCAGACCGTGGGATATAGTTGAGTTATCCCATGGTGCTTGAAAATGGAGCTTGGTATATAAGAAACCAATTTAGAATGATCTGATTACATACCTCTATAATCATATGACTTGGTTAAGAACATAGATGTTTAAGTCAAAGTGCTTAGGCATCTGTCTCTGCTTCACTAGTTACTAGCTAGAGATGTCGGTGAGTTGGTTCCTCTAAACCCAGCATCAACACTCTTGACTGCATTGCCTATTTCATAGCATTGCAAAGGTTATATAAATGGTTGCTTGCAAAGTGCCTGGCACAAACTTTGTGATATACACACGGTGGGGCAAAAGTAGTTTTACAGTTGTGAACATGCAAAACACAGAGTTTACTATTGTATTATTTATTAATTATCGCATTATTTTCCATATGAACAACTGTAAACCTACATTTGCCCCACCCTGTATATATTAGCCATTAATGATATCAAGTATGTTTAAGGCCATTTCTTGCATCCACTGAACTAGAAAAATTGTTGTGTTCTAGTTCTGTATGTTTTCATTTTCTATGTCTTGCAGTGAATTTAAGAAGGCCAATTTAAGACCAAGATAAGTTAAGCAGAAATTTAGCTAATTATCAGACCAATTAGACTAAGGGAAATTGTGACCCTGAAGTAAACATAATGGGAAATACTCTTCAGAACTGCCATGATTCTTTGGAAATTGTCAAATGTGATCTCATCAAAAGAAGGTGTTCTAAAGAAGACTATCCTTGTAGCTTCTGGGGGAGAAAAAACAACCCACGCAATTCCAGGTGATTTTAACTGATCTTTAAATTCTCTTTCTTGAGACAGCCACTATGAGGAGGGAAGAAATGGTTATGAAATACATTTTCATGTCTCCTTATAATAGCTGTTTGCTGAGAGGCAGGAGAGGTACAAAGGTAAATGGGAAAGGATGGAAGGGGTTAAGGTAAACTTTATTAACTTTATATTATTGTAAACTTATAGCAGCAGACTCATTTTTAAAAAAAATGCCCAAGATTAAAGAAAAAAAGAGAAGGAAAAGAACCAGTACATATTAATCAATTATGTTCTAAGCATTTAGCTAGGGGCTTTATTTTTATTATTACACTTAATCCTTTAAGTAATTCCACAAGGATGTTCAGTCAGAATAGGTAGGGTACCCTGTGGTAAAAACTCCCAGTGGCTTAAAACAGCAAGATTTTAGATCCTGGTAATTCTCAAGGGCAGCTGTCCTCCATGTGGTAGCTCAGACTTGTAACTTCGTATCATAGCACCATTTGTGTGTGTGTGTGTGGGGGGGGGGGTTGGTGCAAACCCCAGCAATTTATTTATATAAAATTTTGTATTCGTTTTTACATGTTTAAACTTGAGTCACCTTCAGGGTACTCTTCATTTGATGCAATGCACCTATTGAGACATTTTTTCTGCTGCTCAAAACCGTTTTTGAACTCATCAATTTCGATGTCTTTTAGTGCTTCTGCCATTTTTTGCTTCACTTATTCCACATTGGCGAAAGGTTTCCCTTTGAGCACTTTTTCATACTGGGAAACAAAAAAAGTCACTTGGGGTGAGATTGGGTGAATAGGGAGGGTGGAGCATGGGGGTCATGTCATTTTTGGTCAAAAACTGCTGAACACTCAGTGTGGTGTGGGCAAGTGCACTCGTAAATCACCCACCATTAAATGAACAAACTGTTGGCAAAGTCCTTTAAAAAATCTGCTGAAGGCAAATGCAGCATGCCAGCTGGTACACTGATACAGACGGGTTCCTAGAACACTCACCTAGCAGAGCAAGCCTGTATTACAAGGAGCCCACCCTCCAGAAGATAATTCCAGGGTTTTTTGGGGGTCACCCTCATATGCTTCTAAGACTACCCCAGAAAAATAAGACAGTTTTACAAAGTTTAATAATACCAATTAATGCTCCTTCCCAGAACTGACACATTACCTCCACACACATTTCATTGCCAAAGTTATAGCACCACGAATAACCTTAATGGGCAAGAGAATGCAATTTCCTCATATGCCCCAAAGCATGAAAGCCAGACATTGTGGTGAGCAGCATTGCCTGTCATAAAAGGGAACTTCCTGGTGTGATGATAAAGAATCTGAGATTCAGAGATGTTAACAACTTAGGCAAAATCACTGTCCCTTCTATAAGGTGTATTGGAATTCAAAACACCTAAATTTATATTCTTTCCATTGTGTTACTTTGCTTCACAATCACCTTTATATTATTTTTTTATCCTCACTGACACTTTATTTTTCATTGCTTTGAGAGAAAGAGAGAGAAACAATGTGAGAGAGAAACATCAATTGGCTGTCTTCTTGACATGCTCCGACCAGGGTATACACCCAGACTAGGGATTTGAACCCCCAGCCTAAGTATATGCCCTGACAGGGAATCAAGTCTGTGATGTTTTGGTTTACAGGATGATGCTCCAACCAAATAAACACCGACAAGGGCTGTACACCTTTATATTAATGCAACACACAGCACAAACATTTTCCAGTTAAATCAATGTACACATAAGCATTATAAGCCATTCTGCAGCCAGATAAACACAGATAAGTGGGCTAATTATTATAAAAACTATCATAATCATGTACTTTGGGATGAGTTGTTCTTATTTGTTGATGCTGAGATGAAATATTTTCAATTTTGCAGTGCTGGTGTAGTTTTCATTTGTTTTGGTTTTGTTTTCTAAGGGATTTTAGCACCCATGTGTCCTGAAGAAACCTCAGTTGTGCTCTTCCAGCACAGGAAAATCCAGTGTGCAGTTCAAAGAAGGAGCACCAATGAGGCTATGAACATCATCCAGCTTCAGAGAAGCCTCCTCCTCATTTGAGCATGGTCTACGGAGCAGTGAAGAGAGTAGCTCGAAGGGACTAGGTGGGTTAGCAAAGTAAGTACCTTGGTTACCCATTAAATTTGCCTTTGTAAATAGAGTACAGTGAGTTTCTCTTTGATCTTGTGAAGGCAGTTCAACATGCTACATGTCGCACAGAGATGAAAGTGGACAAGGCTGCTTAAAATGAAATACACCACTGAGTGATGTAAAGCTTTCAGACTCATTTGAACTGAAACAGAAGTAATCTGGTAAGTAGTGTTTTTGCTTTGCAGTATTTTCATTGGGCATTTGGCATTAATTTCAGGTTATTTTTTTATTAATATGGATAGACAATGGGCACTACAGGGAAAATGTTATAGAGCACTAGGCATAAATGTGATCAATGATTTATGATAGGCTGCATATACCTGTTTCTATTTCCTGAAAAAATATATCTAGCTTTCATATTATTTCATCCAGAGCCCCTTGTCACTCTTCTCTGGCCAGGACATTCAATTTTTTAAATTTATTAGAAATGCCTCAATATCCTTACATTTTATCTTCTCTTAGCTGGTTGCATGATTTGTCTTTTATGGGTAGAAGATGGTGCATTAAAAGTAGAAAATAGGAAAAGTTAGGTTGCTGTATTTTCCATTTTAATGACACACTTTATAGCTTCTGGTAGATTTCTTCTGGTGCACTTCCCTCCTCAGATGTCAAGTTTTATCCTAGTTTTTAAGAAATTCAGGCCACGGTTTCGCTAATATTTAGCTTATATTCAGAGAGCTGGCATTTTAATAGAGGTTTCGAACCCAGGAAAATGAATAAGGATTGGAGGAATTTGGGACACAGGTAATAGATGGGGTGTAAGAAGTGGCCGGAACAGTGGGCAGCAACGGGCTTCCACTGGCATTCTCGTCATCTGGTTGAAAAGCTGACCCTGGTTGAAAGATAGTGATAATATGTACAATAATTCTTTCTCCTGTGTAGTGGCAGTTTGATTTCATTGTCTTTCCAAAAGATTGTTAAAGAAGCCCTATTTTTAAAAAATCCTAAATTACCTATTATAGTTTGGGCTTCCAGTATTCACATGACGGCATTTTTCTTTGACAATGAAATAACTACCTATTTTTCAACTGGGTCATTGTTCTAACCCTCATTTCCTCCATTTTCTTCTTCTCACAGGAGGAGAAATGTATTATCTAATAAGCAAAATTTGAAAGACAGCTATCACCCTTTGCCCTCCTCTCCACCTCTGTTACTTCCCTCTCTTTGTAAACCAGCCTTCCCACAGGGTGCATACATTTTAAACTCTCAGCTTCCTTGCAGTCAGGAGCTTGGCTGGGGAGCAGGGGTTGGGGGGGTAACTGTAACTGAGCAGCTATAGCAATGACAATGTCCATTGGTAGAATTCAGTGGAGAAATATTATCAAGTGCTCTTAGTTGCAAGCTGTGTCTCTAATCTAGCCTTCCTCAGTAATAAAGACATTTGGAGCTCCATCTGTCTGACTCCATATTTGCCTTATAGTTAGTACAAAACTTCTAGGTAGGAAGGGATGTTATCTACAAGGCTGCTCTATATTTGATCACCCATGCTGGTGTCACTAATTATCCAAATCATATATGTCATTCCTCTTGTTCTCATTCCATACTCACCAAGCAACCTTCAGATGATAACTTGTCTCTTTACAAAACTTGTTTGTATGAAGATAATATGCACACCAAAAGTTTTTAAGGGCCTGGATTTCTTACCAGAAAAAGTTGTATTTCTTTTTATAAATTAAATATTGGCACGTTGTTTTGATATTCTACTTTTGTAAGCCTGTTTGCTAATGTTCATTTGCCCTTAAGAGTTGAATCTGTCAATAGAATGACCTTGGAAGTTTTGAGCAAAATATTCAGACAAAGCTCCAAGACATTTCAGAATTCAATCCAATATGATTTTAATGCTAGATGAGTTAAATGCTTTAATTAATGTGAGAAAATGTGGTCACCTTATATTTAAGTACTTTATTGCCTAGATGTAAGTACATTTACTTATCTTAAAAACTAAGAGAGCAGAGCGGAGGAAAGCAATACCCAATTAAGAGGTATGGCTACCAGGGTCAAGACAGTGTAGCAGATAAACATAATTTGCCTCCTTGAACAACCACATCAAAATTACAACAACACTAGAAAACAACCATCACTCAGAACCATCAGAAACTGAGTTCAGTGGAAGTCCAACAACTCTGAAACTAAAGAAACTGCAACCATCCAGACTGGTAGGAGTCACAGAGATGCACAGACACGGAATGGGCTGGTCTCTCACCCACGTATGGTGGATAAAGATCTGCTGGTCTCTCACCCATGTATGGTGGATAAAGATCTGGGAGGGATATCTTGGGAGCAAGGGGATCCAGCCCCATAGCATGCCCCCCTAGCCAGGGTTCCAGCCAGGAAGATAAGCGCCATAACTTATGCAGTTAAAACCAGTGGGGTTTGAGTCAGTGAAAGGAACTAGTGGAGTCCCAAGCAGTTCCTCTTAAAGGGCCCACAAACAGACTTAATCAGACTTACTCCTTCTGCGCTCCAGCATCAGGGCAGCAGCTTGAAGAGGACCAGTGGCATAATGGGTGGAATTGAAGTGTCTGGCATCAGAGCAAGAGCTGGGGGACAGCTTTCTCCCAGACAGAAAGTCGGGCAGAGGCCATTGTTCCTTTTCTGAGCCCACCCCACACAGAGCCACAGATCTGGCAAGTGGGGTCCAGATCTGAGACTCTGTCAACCTGGCTCACATGGTTTGCTCCACCCCAGGGAATCCCTGAGGCTCTGCCCCACCCAACTTATGGCCCACCCAAGCTTTTAACAGTACCTTTTCCATATATATGACCAGTCTAGGGTCAGGCTTCACATTTCCCTAAATCCTCTCAAATAAACAACAAACAGCCTCAGTGAATCCTTAGCCCCTATACCTCTAACTAAGTGGCCCCAAGCCTGGCACTAGCAGCAGCCAGCTTTGGGTCACAGTTTGGCTTCACCTGGGAACCTCCAAGCCCAGCACAAGTATCAGCCATCTCAGATTGCTTTGTAGCTCATGCTGGGTGATCATGGGCAGAACACATGTGGTAGCTGATGCTGGCCTGTACCATCTGGGAAACTCCAGAGCCTGTGCACTCAGTAGACAACTACAAACCATGTCAGAATATGACCACCCCGCCCCCGCACAACTGATCCTCCACAGGGGGCAGAGATTGGTGGTCAGTGGTCATAGCCAGTCCTTGCAGCTGACTGGCCTGGGTAAATCTCGCCATTGACTTGCCAACAGTGATCAAGGCTCAACTGCAAGAGGATGGTGTACTCAGCCCACATGAAGGGAGTACCTCAATTACCCAGCTTGGGTGATAGGGGAGGCTGTGCCACCGGACCCTAAAGGATACCCATTACATCAGGCCATGCAGACAGGGAGTCATGTATCTACCTAATACAAAGGCACAGACACAGGGAGACTGCCAAAATGAAGAGACACAGAAACATGGCCCAGATGAAAGAACAGGTCAAAACTTCAGAAAAAGAACTAAAGAAAATAGAGATGAGCAATTTATCATATGCACAATTCAAAACACTGGTTATAAGGATGCGCAAGGAACTTAATGAGCACCTCAACAGCATAAAAAAGACCCAGGCAGAAGTGAAGGATATAGTAATGGAAATAAAGAAAAAATTATCAGGAATCAACAGTAGAATGGATGAAGTCAAGAATCAAAGCAATGATATGGAAGATAAGAAAACAAAAAACAACCAATCAAAACAGCAAGAAAAAAAAAGAATCCAAAAAAATGAGGATAGTGTAAGGAACCTCTGGGAAAGCTTCAAGCATATCAATATTCACCTTATAGGGATATCAGAAGGAGAAGAGAAAGAGCAAGAAATTGGAAATCTATTTGAAAAAATAATAGAAGAAACCTCCCTAACAAGATGGATGCAAACAGCTCCACACCAAACACATCATAATTAAAATGCCAAAGGTGAGGCAGGTCCTAGTTGGGTAGCTCAGTTGGTTAGAGTATTATCCTGATACAGCAAGGATCCCCGTTCAGGGCACACACAAGAAACAGCCAAGGAATGCACAAGTAAGTAGAAAAACAAATCAATGTTTCTCTCTCTCTCTGTCTCTCCTCCCTCCCCACCTCCTTTTCAAATCAATACGTTTTAAAAAATTGTGAGATGCTATGTTTTCTTTGTAGAAAAGAATTTTTTCATATCTGGGAAGATTAAAATTAATCATAGAAACTTTTAAGAGAACCAAAATGTAATAATATTTTTACATTAATTAATGTGTGCATACTTGCTATATTAAGTATCTATAATATATAAGAGACATGATTGTGTTAGAATAACAGGTCAACCTTGTAACAACATTTTAAAAAGTCTAATTGAGAACTGGCTTAGAATTTTGTGTCTAGACTGAACATAATTAATTTCATGTATAATACCTGAGGATTTAAGAAAACTTGAAACCATTTTTAAAGTTTTGTTTATTGATTTTATAAGTATCGCTTAAATACTTGAGAAATGTTATTAGAAAATTTATGTATGCTTAGAAAATAATTGAGTATGTTAAATGTGTTAAAGTTTTAAATGCAATTTAAAATGTTAAAAGGAATTTAATTAACAAGGTTTATAACTGGTTTCAGATAGTAATTAAAGGCTACCTTAAAAGTAATTGAAAATTTGCCAGTTTTATAATGGTATAATAAGGTTTATAATATGAACTGAAAACTATAAAGAAGAACTAACTTTATTTTTGACTTCTAACTGTAATAAATTGAATATTTTAAAACAATCTATTAATAATTTTTCTGCATAAAAACCAGTCTGGACAAACCAAATCTCTTACTTAATAGGAATCACCTTCAGTATCAGGCACAAATCAAACTTCTGATATCAAAGAGTTGAGGCCAGCATGTAGATTGGACAACTTGATAAATTCACTAGAGAAGGCCAGCCTAGGATGGCCCTTTGGGAGACAGGCAACTGACCTTTAACATAGTGCATCCTGACCACATGATTGGCAATTCCCTTCCTTTTTTTGCAACTTCTACAACTTTTTAGTGCTTTATTAAAATGTTATTTCCCTAAAGTACTGAATATTTAAAATATAACTATCATTGAGATTAAAGAAAACACTTTAGTAATCACATTTTAATGGGTCTGAAGCAAGTTTGCTCTGGTTATAATGAACCCAGGCTTATAACTTTAATAACAGAATTTACCTAAATTCTTAAATGACTTCATGAGTTTGTGCTTCAAAAAAGCTTTTCTCCCTTCTCTAGGACCTAGTACAGTGTATAAATAGATCATTATTTATCAATGGCAAGAGATTTTGGGAACCAGACAGATCTAGTAGGTTTGAATTATAATTCTGGCTTGCACTAGCCTGAGTCCTTGAGCAAGATATTCAACTTCTTAACTTTCTCATCTGTTAATTGGGGATTAATAAAACCTACCATATATAATTACTGTAAAGCTTAGAAATATTATATAAAGAGGGATGGTGTGCAACTAGTGCTCAATAAATGGTATGGTTCTTATGGGTAGTGTAAAAACAAGGCTGTGTATGTGTTGGTGTGTGACAAAGGGTTAATTTCTGCAGCGGGTTGAGTGTGTGTGTATGTGTATGTGTGGAAGAAGGAGCAGCTGCCTGGACAATATGCTGCTGCAGTGAGTCGTGGCTGGCTGCCAAATGGAGGCTCCAAAGACCCTCATGCTATGTTAGGCCATGATCTGCATAGTGTAAATGATACCCTGCAAGAACTCTAACTCCAGACTTCATGGGGTTGAAGACCTAGCATCATACAATCTCCCAGAGATAACAGATCCTTTACCCCAATTGGAGTGAGAGAAATCCTTAAACCCAACAATTGTCCATATAGATTTCAAGCTGCCTACTTAATTCCTTAAGGTTTCCTTCATTTACCAGCCTCATGCCCATGTGTTAGTTTTGCTCATACAGTCAGTGGATGCTTGGGGTTTTTCCTCCCCTGATTATTTGAGACAAAATATCATACTTTGAAACTCTCGTGAAAACTATTAAAAAGGCCTTTTATGTGCTTTTGTGGTTGATGAGACTCTGAAAGTGGCATTTTATATCAGGCTCTAACTGTAAACAATTTTAAAGAAATCAAATACGATGACCAAGGGGGAAGAGAGAGAGAGAGAGAGAGAGAGAGAGAGAGAGAGAGAGAGAGAGAGAGATCAAAGATGCTGACAATATTTGGAGGATAAAAGAGCTATATAAAAGGGAAAAGATCTCTTCCATTGACAATCTTACTGAATTTCACTACTTTTCAATGAAGTCTTTGCACATCTAAGGACACCTTTTTAATGGAATAATAGAGATGGGATCTAATGAATAACAGAAGAAAACTGATGACCAGTTCCATGAAGTAAAGAACGTTGAAATCAAATATTTCATTATCATCCCAGACACACTTTGTTGATACCTTCTGTTTGATATGCCAGAAGTCAAAATTGTCCAGTTGACAAACTCTTCCATTTAACTCTTTCCAAGCTAGCCCAGAGGAAACTGAATCTTACAGGTATTAAAATGTATGCCAGTTAACTAACTTTAAATTGACTTCAAGAGTAAGTTACACTTCTTATTATGATATAGATTTTAATTGGGTAAAACAATGACTTTTATTGTATTATTTTAGAGAAGTTAGTTTTTTAATTTGAAAGACGTGTTACAGAATGCATATAGAATATTCTTTGACACTGAGGAGAAGAGCAATATAGACTGCTTTTGAGGAGGTTACAGTAGAGTAGAGGATATAGACTGACAAATCATTATGACACAGTTTACTTGATAAAAGACATCACATAAGGTGGTATGGGAACATCGATGAAGAGCACTTAATTCAGTTTGAGGCTATCAAAGAGTTCAGTGTTAGGCCTATGGTGTTGGAAACGCCAGTGAGTGTCTATAGAAGCTGGATGCATTGTTCTGTACTTGTGGAGCAAGGAAAGGCTTAGCTGGAGCTCTAGGAACTATTCACACATATGAAAACATTAAATGTTTCTGAGAAACATTTGTCACTCATGCTTAAATGCCCTGTCATTCCTTGAGATTAATTCCAAGTTCAAATGAAAATGCAGTTTAAATATACATATTATTTAGGGGAGCCTAGGAATTGACAAAAAAAGTACTTGGATGATAGATTTGGTCAGGAAAATATTGAGAGAAAGTAAAGTCTCAGGAGAGTATAATTTCTGAGTTGCAAAATTTTTTTAAACTTTCATTTTTAATTTAATTTTTCATTTCATTTAATTTTAATATTTTACAAGAACCTTTTGATTAATCTCTATAACACTACATATTAATAAAAATCAATTAAGTTGTAAAATTATGAAAGTAATAATAATTTTGTCATAAAATTAGTATAAAAGGGTCCAAATGAGAGACCGCAGTTTTCTTGACCAGGATGGATTTGATGTACATTTTGCAGCAGAATTGTTAGAACTTCCCATTAGAGTGAATACAGGTATGAGAAAAGATGAATAGAGGTAAGAGAAAAGGATGAATCATGGATGAAATCTAGGTTTTGGGTTTAAAAATGAATGAACGGTGATTCCACTTACTAATTGAGAAGTGGTGTGGTTCTCTTTTGCTAGGAGTTCCATTCTGCACACACAAAATCTGAGATATCCTGCAGGTTGGATACCAGAATCTGGAGTTCCTAGAAGAGGGAGTCTGGACTAGAGATGTACTTACTTATAAGTGTCAAGATATAAATGTAATTTAAAGCCGGAGAACTAATTGAGATTGTATGAGGGAAGGAAAAGACTGTTGGAGGGAAAGAAAAGAAAGAAAAATAACTAAAAACGACAGAACGGCTCAGGAAATGCAGCTGCTTCCCATTCCATCGCTTCCCAGCGCCCTGCAGGGAGTAACAGCTCTTGAAATTAATCCCACTGTCTCTTTCCTGGGTTAACTTGGTGGAGCAGGGACATATATGAAAGTCTTAAATAGAAGCAGCTGCCGACTCTTCTGGGTAGTAATTCGATGACTATTTATTTAGCTTCACTGGAATAATTTTGTTGAGTAGATGGAATAGTTTAAAGTATTCTTATAGTGATTCTATATACCATTATATCTTACCACTTTTAAAAAAATTGCATGTGTAGATTTACAGAAGGGCATTTACAGGTACACTTGAGATGTTCTTAGGGTCTGAAAGACCTAGGTATGCCTTATGTTCAGTGTGAGTTAGTCCAATGAACAAATATTAGTGTTAAAATTCTAAAGCACTATATACCTGTTAATGAGGAAGGATCTTTTCTATTTGTACTTTCCACATTGTAATTAAATAAGCTAAAATTATATTGACAATTTAAATATATTATGTCTGTGATAGTGATTTTTTGGTTGGTAGTTAATGGAAAGCAATAATTTCACAGAGCAATGAGAGTTTAAAAATCATTATTTTATAAACTAAAAAAGTTTTCTTCATTCTCCCTATTTAGCCTGTAAGCATGGGTACTTTTTTTCTCCTTTTCTTTATTGTTTTCTTAAGGAATGAAAGAGATGAAAATCTAAAGCATCTCTGTTATGGTCTGCACTGAGGTTACTAAGTTAAAAAACAAGTTCAGCAAGTTTTAAAGAAAAGACCTGTTAGTTAAGTAGAAGGCAAATATTTTCATTAGTGCTGAGTGGAAAAGCGAAAGTTTCATGTGACACCAATGTTCTACCACTTCTCACCCAAAGCCCTTTTAATGCAGAGGAGAGGGAGAAAAAAATGATTAATTTGAAACGAGGAGAGTTTACATCATCAAAATAGCACCTCTGTACTTTTTTTGTGTGAAATAGAAACTCAAACAATTATTTTGGATGTGATTTTGACTAGGGTAGAACAAGTAGGGTAATAACTAAACAGAAAACGTTAAATGTAGTAAGGAAGATTGGAGAGGAAGTACATTGGAATAGCCCACCCCACTGTGACCATGGGGAGATCAGACAGATTTCGTCTCCTGAAATCATCTCACATCTAGATGGTGCCCTGAAGGCTTTATTTACCTCCTGGATGAGATGTGATTTCTGAAACAAGGCCTCTGGAGCAGAGAGGAATCTCTCTCAACAGTGAAAAGGGTCTGAGAGCACAGGCATACCATTGTAGATCTGTGAAACTAATTATTAGTGCAGAGAGTTGAGTTCTGTTATTTGTGGTACTTCCCATCCAGCTCCAAAGGAAGTTTGCCCCAGAAAATTAATCAAGAGCTCACATGAAAAATTTGTGCAGGAAAATACTGGGATGCTGAATCACTCAGAACTGTTGTTACACTGGCTGGAAGAGGACCAGCTTACCTCACCCCCACCCCCAGGCCCCCACATACACATCCTTCCTCTTCAACCAAGGGAGGAGGGGAAAAGACCGTAGGAAGAAAGGAGGCAATGCAGTCATGCCATGATTTGCTTACATCACCAGGAGCAACACGAGACCTGAAATGAAGGTCAACAGTGACAGCGGAAGTTGAGTCACTATATTGGCACCTGTTTCTGTAGAACCAATTTCTAATGATACTTAGAGATTGGTATGAATGTTGTTGAAGGAGAGTCTAAAAGGCTGCAGTTTCAAAACCCCCCCACAAAACTATGGTTATGATATTACCTCTCTCGCCTACAAACATATTCTCTTGTGCTGCTGAAAACTGGCCGCACATGTTTTATTACGACATTACACTTAAAATGTGTGCTGCCATTATGGTCCAGACAGCAAGAGTACATGTTGCAAAGTCTTGGAACAGATACTGGAGATCATTGCTTCTGTTCAATGGAGAATCTCAGATGTACTTGTTATTAATTACTGCTGTACTAATTATCTTGTGAAGACTGTGAGTCATAAAATCATATAATACTCATATTTATCCTGAAAATAAAATAGTAATAAGATAAGTGCATCATGATTTATGGTCTTGAATCTGAATTAACAGAGGGAATTAGTAGCTACCAATTAACATAAATTTACCAAGTCAATTATGCCTATTATGAATGTCCAATGTGTTAAACATTACAGGACTAAGTATGAATGTGGATACATAATACAATTGTATATTTTAATCACAGCCATCTTCAGAGCTGAAAGGCAAAAGAAGATTAAGAAAGAAAGCAAAGTTAGCATCCCTAATGCTTAGATATATCTAAGACGTGAGTATTTGATTTATATAACATGAGTACCCTATCTAAAACTCTTTTAGAAACAGATTTTTAACCAAAGATAATATGTAAACAACTAGTATTATAAACCTAACTTGAACTTTAACAATAGAACTGTGAACTGTCATAATAGTATAAAAACATTGAACTGTTGTTATTGATAGAATTGAAGCACGTTCCCCATCTCAGTACTGGATCTGTAGATTTAAGAAAAGGGTGTTAGGTAATGAATATTTTGCTCCTAAAAAAATTTCTATGGGTAGCAATTTTTGTCATAACTAAAAAGGACAGAATTTTAAATATTTGCTTGAATTGCTCAAATGTATAATTATATTAAAATTTAATAACAAGGAATGTGAGAGATTAAAATTTCTTATCTTTCCAGATGGAGAGCCACTAAACAACTTTAGGTTTCCTGACTCAGGAAAAATCTAGAGTAGAACCTCAGTCTTTTGCTTCCCTCACTGGTCATTTCACTTACTGTACAGGCTTGAAGTAGCTCAGCTACAAAATTAAACTTGATCTGCTAAAAGGAGAATTCCCTTCAAATGTTTTTTCAAGGTCTTTTTTCCAAAAGGCTATTTCAGTAATACTTTCGTGATCACAGGCCACTGATCACAGAATTTATAGTTGAGTAAAAATCAACACACGCATGTGCACACACACATAATCCTTATGGTTAAATCCTACCCAACACAGACAACACAAAGTCCTTACACTAAATCTCATGGATTTTTCTAAACTCTCATTAGAATATATTTCCTCTGACTTTGAGTTCTGTTCTATCATCTTGGTCCTCCTGATTTTCTGCCCAGAATAGATTAGAAAATTTGTTCCTTTGCTTTTGAAAGAAAACAAACAGGGAGCAGGGAAGGGGAAAGCTGTGTAGCTTGATGGAAGCACACTCCAACCAGCAACGCTAACAAACAGGCCAGTAAACCTTCTGCCTACAGTGAGGAGGCAGAGTGGCACGTTACAAATTCACTCAGTGGAGAAACTAATACCCTGCCTACTTCCGTGAGCTGTGCGATCAACCCTGAAAAGAGATGTTAATGTGTTCATTGTTAAAATTCAAGCATGTTTATAGGCAGAACAAAAACAAAGATACAGAAACCATACAAATCCTTTCAGGTCCATGTAGGAAAGGTCTGGGGACAGTGTTCCCAGCCCTAGGGCTTGAGTACATGTCTGAAGGGTCAAGGCAGACTGAGACTTGCTTCTTGCAGGTTGCAGTATCCTAGGAATTCCAATGCTCTAGGGGTGTGTGTGTGTGTGTGTGTGTGTGTGTGTGTGTTGGAGGGTAATCATGGTGTATGTGTTAGGAGGATGGTACTGAGGTCCACTTCATCATGAAAATCAAAGTTAAGTCGGTTGTACCATGTGGTGGTTTAAGGGTTCAGACTTAACAGGTCCCCCAAAAGTAAGATAGTAAATCAAATATGGGGAACAAGATCTAGATTCTGCAGGGAAAGATTAGGAATAGTATTAGGACATAACCAGATGGGGTTTGGGGAAGGATTTCTGATTCTAAATCAGAATCGAATTTGAATGCCAGGTAGGGAAAGCAGAGGGGGAGCCCATGATTAGTGCTGGATGGATAGCGTGGGAACAATGCATACAGGCTGCAGTGGGGGGCAAAGGGATTCTTGGAAGCCAGTAGACTTGTCCTTCTTGTTCTACCATCTGCACTGCAACATCAAGGTTGTTCCAGCACCAGAGTGGGGCTGAGCATGCAGGAGAAGAGCATCAGGAATTCAGCAAGTAACTGCTAAGGAAGATAGGGGCTGCTGTCATCTTTGATGAGGCAGGCTTGTGGAATCTCCCTCCCTCCCTTTCCCTCCATCCCTCTACCTTCCCTTTCCTTCCCTCCCTCCTTTCTGTCCTTCCATTCTTCTTTTTCCTCCCTTCCTCCCTCCCTCCCTTCCTCCCTCCCTTCCTTCCTTCCTTTCCTTCCTTCCTTCCCTCCTTCTCTCTCCCTTCTTTCCTTCCTTTTTTCCCCTTCCTTCCTTCATTCCTTTCTTCCTTCCCCCCTCCCTTTCTTTCTTCCTTTTTTTTTTCATACAATTATCACTTTACCACCTATAGTCATTTCCTCAGGCCATTTCAGCCTTGCTCCCACCCACCCTTTTGTGCTATTATTAGCAAATATAGTATTTATGTTTCTATGTTATAGTTTCATAATATATAATACATATGTGTAAATATGTATCATTATTATATATAATGTATTTATATCAATGTAAATATAAAATGAAATATTGGATATAGAACATACAGAAACATGTGGTTCTTATTTATAAAATATCTTTTTATTGATATATCTACATGCTGTGACTTGCCATCACACCTTCCTTTACTCTTTAGTCATACTGCTCTTTGTGCTGTGAAAATATTTATAATAGCTATTTTGAAATATCTTTTTGTTAGATCCAATATCAGGTCACTGTCACAGGCAGTCTCTGTTGTCAGCTTTTTTCTAGTGTATAAGTCATACTGTATCTTTTCAGGCCTCAACTTTGTTTTGTTGGAAACTAGATGTTTTAGATAATGTATTACAACAACTCTAGGTACTGGTGACTGGTCCTCCTTTGGGACTTGTTTTCGTGTTTGTTTGGCAATTGGATAGATTATTTTAGTAAAATCTATTTCCCCCATGGTGTAAAGCTTCTGATGTTGCTCCTAGGGGGAGCACAGTTTTGAGGACACTGCAGCCACCAGGGTGACAGTGTCTACTAGGAGGGTTCTTTTCCACTCTTCCCCTGACTGTAGCCAGCTGGTAAACTCCACTAACTTCCTGCTGATTCTTGCGTTTTTTCAACAACGTCCCACGGTATATATTCCTCTACAAACTAACCCAATCAAAATACATCTTCAAAGCAAACTAAGTATTTCTGAGGTTAGTGTTTGATATTTTTTCAGAGCCCAGAATGACTCCTCCCAGCTATCTTAATCCCAGGTTCTCTTCTAAATGCTATTCTATTTACACATATGTATTATATAATATGTTATGAAACTATAACATAGAAACATAAATACTATAACATAGAAACATAAATACTATATTTGCTAATAATAGCACAAAAGGGTGGGTGGGAGCAAGGCTGAAATGGCCTAAGGAAATGACTATAGGTGATAAATTGATAATTGTATGAAAAAAAAAAGGAAGAAAGAAAGGGAGGGCGGAAGGACAGTCTACATGCACAGTCTACAGTCTAGGTTGTGTAGCTCCCTGAGATCCATGAATCTCTTCCCACTTGCCTTGCACCATTCTCTTAGGGAGAAAATTGTGTGAAAGCTGAAACCTCTGGGGCATAGTTTGAGAGGAAAATATAAAACAAAAAAAGATAACCATGTGGTCTGCATAAGAATTTATCAGGAATTTGGTGTTGGAGTACAAGCAAGGAGAGAGAACAGAGAAGGTGGTGGGTGGGAGAGTGGTCAACGTGGATACTTCAGGGAAAGACAACTGGGAGGCAAGTACAATAGTACTAGAGTACCAGAGGATTTCTAATATAGTCATACCTCTGTACTCATTAGTTTCACAACTCATCAAACCCTGTGCTTGTCAAATTTTGATGAGAAAAAAAATGTTCAGTGTTTGGCGCTTGCTCGGGACTAGTCATACTTGCTAGAACTTGTATGGATCACGATGCCGTTCCTCGAGAGAAAAATGCTTCATCACTTGTCACTACTTGGTACTCATCGGTTTCAGCACTCCTCATGAGTTCTTGAATGAACTATCAACGAGTAGCAAGGTACCACTGTCTTTTTTTTCTTTTTTGAGTTACATGTAGTACTGCTATGGAAATCCCTTCAGATGCCATGAAGCTCCAGTCAAAGGCAACTACGAATGTCCACTTAATACTTTGAGAGGGAACAAATCTTTCCTAAAGGTGGTCCCTTCAGAGAAAAAAATAGCATGCATGAAATGACAAAATGGTCCCTAAATTGATTCAGAACTCTAGAAGAATTGTTTCCCCTCTCTCCCTATCCCAAGAATCTCCTGAATGATTACAAGGGGAAAACAAGTTCATCTGCTGCTTTTGGAAGAGAGACTTGGCCTATTCTATTTAAACTTCAAAGGACAGTGTGACTCCAGCTAAATTTAGGCCACTCATATATTATGTAATGTTCATGACTACTTCAGGAGGTAGGTATGCAGATAAGAAAACAGTAGCTTACAGAGGTGAGGAGGTGAGGTCATTTGTCCATTATCACATTACTAGCAAGTGGTGAAGACAGCGTTCAAATCTAGATCTGACTTCGGAATCCTTGCTTGTTATGTCAAAACCTGTTAGTGGCTGCCACTGCTTCTGAATAAAGTGCAACTTCCTCAGCCCAGCATTTATGATCTTCTTTAGTCTGGAAACCACAAATTTTTCTTAACATTGGGACCCTTAAACCTAGGGCCTAGTGGAATTTCTCTGGGACTGTGTTTCGTGTTCTAGAATCTTGCTTTTCTAGGAACCTGCCTTCACCTCCCTGGACCAACCTCACCAACTAAGCCTTGGACAGAGGGGTTAAATCACCTTGACACAGAGCGAGTATTTTCTTGCTTTTCATGTTTTTTTTTTCCTGCTCCTCCTATGACATTGAGTTCTGTCTGCCTGCCAGAGCACCTGCCTGTCACCCTTTGCTGGGCCTCTCTGATGCTGCCATCTGTCTTCCTGCTGAGATTTCCACCTCACACTTGCCAACACATTCCCCTCATACCTGGTTCTGCTTGACTGCTTGAATTTACATAGCCTTTTGATGGCTCTTCACTCAAATTCCAGTCACATCCTAATTGATTGGTCTAGTTTTTAGGTTCTGGCTATCCTTGTCTGCTCCCACAATGGAATGAGGCATGTTTGTGAAACTTTGGATGTGTAACAAACGTGATTATTTCACTAGATGGTTGGCAGTACTGATGTGAACAGAGTGAAGGTTGTGGAGGGGAGGGAAGGGAAATGGTTTATAACATCCTTTATACAGTGCAAGTTGGGGACAATAAAAAATTCAGAAAAGAGAGAGAGTAAACTTAAGTAACATAAGTTTTTGGTTGTTATATTTTTAGTTTTTATGTCTGATGTAAGAAATAGCTGCTGGGACTTGGTTAATTAACTTAACATATGGTCAGCCTTGCAGCCCAAACTGGCTGCTGCCACATTTCAGGCCACCTTCCCTGAAGTGAGAACCAACTCATTTCCACATTGACAGACTTGGAAAGTTTCCTCCATGTGACCCAGAGCTAAGGTGACAGTGACTCATAATGCACCATTAATATAAAACTCCCACCAGAAAACATAATTTAATTCCTACTAGTCATTTTGGAACATATGCATAAGTTTTCTAAACCAAACATATTATATCCCAAGCCTTTTCTGTAGTCATTTAGAGTAATTTTACTGATAAAACTAAGAAATTCATTAAAATAACAGAAATGCTTGCAAGTTATTAATGCCAACTATATAATATCCCTTCCTTCATTTCTGTGAATAGTAATCATTAGTAGTACTTTCTAAGAAAGAATACTGGCAATACAAAACTGGTAAAACATAATGGCAATTGTTAGTTTTTTGCAATAGAAAAATGTAGCATCATCACTGGAAGAACACTAGCTTTATTTTTTGATTCATCAGTCAACCATTATGCAGTCACAGCATGAAATACAAAATGAAAATTCACTACATCTCTGGTCTGCCATATATGGTTATGGCTAATACACATACACACAAATATGACATAAGAATACAGAGTTAGGTTGCAATGATAAAGCTTTTGTAAAGGTCAAATTATAACCACATAAGCACAATTGTTTTTGTACATAAAATGTACATAAAATTTGTACATAAAATTGGTTTATATGTGGTAAGATGAAGACACATAAGCTTGGATTAGCTAATTGAAAAAAAATTTAAATATTTTGCTGGTGTGAATAAACAAACTTGTTACTAATGTGCTGTTAAATAACTTGGAAGTTTTAAAATGGAGCAAATGAATTAAAGGGGTAGCAGATGATGACAAATAACCAATATTCATGATAACTATTGGTTTTTCTTTCTCCTAGTTGTACTGTGGGCATGGAGTAACATAATGAAATAACTCCTGAGGGATCTAAGAAAACTAGGGTTTGACAGCTGTTTGTCAATGGAGCCTGTATTCCTTCCTTTTCTTTACAGTTTGTTTCAAAGAGCTGTAAGTTAAGACTTTCCGCTGAGAGAGAGTTCTTGCTTTCTCAAGAGTATGTGTGCTAATGAAGTTGTAAATTCTTTGGGAGTCAAAATTATTTTGGAACTTTTGGTATGTCCTAGCACAGTTCTCAGTTTGTAGTAATGTTACAGGAGAAATTCAGTTCTTCTTGCCAACGCAGTAAAGAATTATAGATCAGCAAGCCTATTGGGGAGCAGGCAAAGTTTATTCTAAGTCCTAATGGTAAAGCAAAAGCAAGGGTGGGAAGAGGCCAGGTGGCCTGAGGCTGGGTGGCCAGAAAAAGAGAGTGGCCAGAGGCCAGGTTTCCAAGGTCTCCACCCCCACTGCATGACAAGAGAGCCAGGAGAGCAAGTCTTTTTTTCTGAGGACTTATGTAGTTAGGGGGCAGGAGTGAAGAAGTTTACATTTATTGATGAGTAATGGTGGTGCCAGTTTTCCCCCAGGGAGACATGACTACCCAAAAATAGGTATGTGTTGGGGTCTGTTAACCTGAATCCTTAACTTGCTTTGGGTTCTATTTGTTTATTTTGCATATGTGATGGGAGGCAGCAATTAACCAAAGTTGTTTTATGGGTTTTTTCTTTGGGCACTGTGGACCCCCCCACCCCTTCCCCCTTCCAGGCCATGGGATGAATACATGGTCTCTTTCCTTTTCCCAGCTAGTGGAGATGATACACACAAACTTTTGAGGGCCTCCCCTCCCCTGCACTATCATAGTTTTGCTGGTGTTGTTCAGAATGCCTGGCAATCTTATCAAACCAGGCTCAGGACTGCGGGTCAACAGGTAAGATATGTCTTCTTTGCTTTTAGCCTTGTATTTAGTTCTTTATTAGACTGTAATGATGACGGTCCTGTCTTTATTTTCCCTCTGGTCACTCATTCCTAGCTGCTCTGTAACAGCAACAATTCAATAAATATTTGTTGAATGGGGATGGATTATTTGCACTAATGTCAGCTGGTGAAATTGGTTCAAATCTCTGAATTTTGTACAGAGGCTGGATTTCGATAAACTTTAACCAGAAAGTGTTCTAGGGGATTTCTATTAGGTTCTGCTTTGGGCAGTCTTTTAATCAATAGTATTGTGTACAAATGCAAATGAAATGCAGGAGGTAAGCTTTTGGTATGGGATGGAAGCAATGTGATCTGAGTTTTCTGAGGGTATCTTGCTGTTCCAGTAGGTTCCTGCTTCAGTGGTTTTTGAGTAACAAGGGTGTTTGCTGAGTAGTGCCACAGAAGTAGTTGGCTCAGAGCTGGGTTGTTTTACCAGGCAGTAGGAGAGAGATGGTAGCATCCATACCTTTCTACACCTCAGAACTCAAACAAAATTCCGATTGTGTTACTCCAGGCATAGGCACAACAGACCCATATTCCTTGCTAGAATTGCTGCAGATGTGAGTATGTGATGGGGTTCCAGCTAATAAGTCACAAGGAATAAGCTGTTGTAATGCTTCTGGGAGAGGTATCCTTGATTCTAAGGGAGACCCATAAAAAGAATTGGTTTCTTCTAGAAGGAACAGTAACTGAATGCAATGGCTGGATTTGCACAACCATCTTGTCATCATGAGAAGAGGCAACCCAAGGACATTGGGTGACACACTGTGTAAATCAGAAGAGTAAAAGAGAGAAAGAGTGACTCCTTGCTGTCATTGTTAAGTGGATGAATTATTATTTTGTGACTTTTGTTATGTAAAATAATATATTTACTTATATCCTTATTGTTGTGGCACTTTGAGTAGAATTTTCTAGTTTTTATAAGGTTGCCTAAATTAGCAAACAAACATACAGAATGTGCAGTTAGATTTGAATTTTCAATAAACAATAAATTTTTTTTTAGTACATGTATATCCAAAGTGATATTTGTCCCATGCAATACTTGGGACATCCTTACACCAAAAAATTATTTGTTGTTTATCAGAATTTCTAGTCTAACAGGGTATCCTGTATTTTATTTGCCAGCCTTAAGCCTGTAGTTGAGAGAAGTATACCTAATTCAGTGGTGAAACATTTTTATCACATTCTATGAGGTATACTCTTCTAGAAATAAAAGGTAAAAGTAGATTGACCAGCCATAGTTTCAGTATACATGTTTGAAATTTAGGCTTATATTCTCAAGAACTAATAAAAATGCCTAGAATCTTTTTTCTTCTTGGGACATGTCAATAACTCCCCACCCAGATTTAAAATATTATTTTAATGCAGATTAACATTACAGAGAGAGTCAGACACATTTTAGAATTTCAGTTTCTCCACTTTCTACCTGTATGACCCTACAGAAATCAAACTGAATCTCCGTATCTCACTGTATAGTTATGATGAGTTAATAAGATACTTATGAAAAGCATCTAGCATGTCAGACACAGATTACTTGCTCAAAACATATTAAGTCTCTTTCCTGCATTGATTGTGAAAAGTGTCTCAGGTGTACTGTAAGGGTATTATGCTGAGAAACAATAGAAACCCATTCTACCAAGTGCCTATGCTGCTCCTTCCCTCTGCACAACTTGAGCAGAATGACTAGAATAACATGTGGACAAACGAGCTGCCTTGTGGAGTGAGAAACTTATATTACCTCACTGCAGAGCTGGGTTTTATTTCAGACTTTGGGGCTGACACATTTGAGATTGTTCATACATAACAGCCGTTATCACCTAAACTGAAAAGAATAGTTTCACCTTTTCTTGGAGGATAGAGACCCATCCTATTCTTACTGTCTTCAGCATGTGGCACAGTAGGTGCCACACATTGGAAAGGTATTTAATGAGGCATACATAGCTACAGAATTGGGCTTCTGCCTCATGGACAATGAATAGACCATACTGTCTTTCTAATGTGTTTTTTTTTTTCCATTGAAATTGTCACACCCATTTTGGGATTTTCTATCCTCTTTTTTTGTTGGTGTGCACAGAAAAAAAAGTTATTCTCACAGAGAAAGATGTAGAGCCCATAGAATGCCAGCTGTAATGTTGTCTTACTGTGCTTCTGTAATTCCGGAGAAGACAAGAATTGGAGAGGGAGGGAATGGGGCTGCCCTCGAGGAGCTGTGGGGTTGAAGGAGGGAGGATTGCTCAAGCTGTGGACTCCAAAAGCAGAACTAGAGTTGAAGAGTAGAAGATAAAGGGATGTATGGGCAGGTTGAAACAATGAAGACTGCCCAGTCATTCTGCTCAAGTTGTTCAGAGGGAAGGAGCAGCATAGGCACTTGGTAGAATGGGTTTCTATTGTTTCTCAGCATAATACCCTTACAGTACACCTGGGACACTTTTCACAATCAATGCAGAAAAGAGACTTAATATGTTTTGAGCAAGTAATCTGTGTCTGACATGCTAGATGCTTTTCATAAGTATTTTATTAACTCACCATAACTATACCGTGAGATGCTGAGACTGATTTCTCTAGGGTCATACAGGTAGTAAGCAATGTTGCAAATGTGGTGAGATCTCCTCTATTGAAATTTTGATTCACATACTCTGATGAAGGTCTGTCAGGAACATTATAGCAGTAACTACAGCTCCGTTTTCTTCTTCACTTGTAAAATGAGGACATTAATTTTAATTTATCAGCCCAGAAGTGAGGGACTTGATCCAGCTAAACCTGAAGAGACCTCTTGCTAGTTTGCTGGCATCTGTAAGGCGTTAGTTTCAGTGATTTTCGAACTTCACTACAGAAGAGAACTAACTTGGGAACTTTGAAAAATTTGAATGTCTAGACCACATCTGCAGAGACTCTGGTTTAACTGGTTGGGGGAATAGTTTGAGCATTAGAATTTTTCAAAACTTCCTAAGTGATTCTAATATAGAGCAACTTTGGGAATCATTCAACTATCATAGTATAGAAAGTATGATTCTGGATTTTAGTTTGGAATCTGATTTACTAGAGATACAATGTGAGCAACTCCTTTAACTTCTATGGTTCCATATTACTTATTTACTAAAGTGGGGGCATACACACTTCCAAAGCACCTTCCTCTAAAAGCATACTATTCTAGGGCCCTTAAAAGTTTATGAATTATGGAAAAGCAGTTAACTGTTTTCCAGAAATAGAAGAGGATCCCTGTTCAGTGGCATGGAAATTATTTGTGCTTTTTTGGTTAGTTTTGATGGTAGTCATAGACTGCCAAAGTGGAGACATTTCTATTTCCCAGAGGAAAGTGTGGTGCCAACCGAATTCAGATGGTGCATTGTCTCAGCAGTTCTCTAATTTGAGCAGAAACTGTTGGTGGATAAAAGTGGGTTTCTTTGCTCTTCTCCATGTTTCTAGAAGATACTTTGCTGCCACGGTTAGAGTCATCTGATGGATGACTGGACATTTTTCTTGGTGTTTTGTGCAGATGGCTATCTTTGTGCTCGTTTGTTCTTGCTGCCTTACACTCCAGCTCAGCAACTTGCTAACCAAGAATTGTCCTAACTCTAACCTGGAACACTGGTTCTCTTATAGTCTTGATTTTACTTCTACCAAAATAAGTACAGATCTCATTGTTGTTTTAGTCATGCAGTAAATGACCCTAGATGGGCAATGATGGACACGGGACTCTAATTGTCTTTTCCTTTAAATAAATGTAAGGTGGACTTCAATTATTGGGTTTTCTCAAAGATGTTGCTTGCAAAATGAAAAGACAGCATACATATTCACCAATGATACATCCAATAGGGGTTAATTTCCAGATTTATGAAGAACTCGTACCACTCAACACCAAAGAAAAAAAGAACACAATCCAAGTAAAAAATGGTCAGAAGACATGAAGAGACACTTTGCCAAAGAGGACATACAGATGGTCAACAGACTTATGAAAAGATGCTCAACATCATTAATCATCAGAGAAATGCCAATTAAAACCTCAATGAGATATCACCTCACACCTGCCACAATGGCTATCATGAATAAATCAACAAACAACAAATGTTGGTGAGGGTTGTGGAGGGAAGGAAACACTGGGAATGCAAATTGGTGCAGCCACTATGGAAAACAGTATGGAGGTCCTCAAAAAATTAAAAATGGAAACGTCTTATGACCCAGCAATTCCACTCTGGATGTATATGCAAAGAAAGCCAAATCACGAATTTGAAGCAATGTATGCAGCCCTATGTTCACTGTAGTGATATTTACAATAGTCAAGATATGGAAGCAACCCAAGTGCCCATCAATAGACAAATGGATAACAAAAAGTGTTGGTACATATATACGATGGAATATTACTCAGGCATAGAAAAAGGATTTTAATAGTTGCAACAGATGGATGGCCCCAGAGAGTATCATGCCAAGTGAAATAAGTTGGTCAGAGAAAGACAAATACCATATGATTTCACTTATATGTGGAATCTAAAGAACAAAATAAATGAATAAACAAAATTGAAACAGACATAGATATGAGTACAGGCTGATGGTTGCAGACAGAAGAGGTGTTGATGGACTGGGTAAAAAAGATGAAGGGCTGGCGTAGCTCAGTGGATTGAGAGCAGGCTGCGAACCAAAGCATCGCAGGTTCGATTCCCAGCCAGGGTACATGCCTGGGTTGCAGGCCATGGCCCCCAGCAACCACACATTTATGTTTCTTTCTCTCTCTCTTTCTCCCTCCCTTCCCTCTCTAAAAATAAATAAATAAAATCTTTAAAAAAATTTAAAAAAAAGATGAAGGGAACAAAAAGTAAAAATTGGTAGTTACAAAATAGTCTCAGAGATACAAATTGCAGCATAGGGAATATATATATAGTCAAAAACATTGTAATAACTATGTATGATGCCAGGTTGGTATGGGAAATGTGGGGTGGGGGGAATTTGTGGAGTGTGATTGTCTGACCACTGTGCTGTACACATGAAACCAAAACAAAATAATATAGCATGTAAAGTATATTAAATAAGCTGCAAAACTGCCATTCTCCAGAGCATTTTCTCAAATGGTTGAGATTTTGCTTCTTAGTAATTGTCAGTTTGGATCAACCACACTCATAAAATTTCTCTTAAAAAAGTCACTTTTATTTCAGGATTAAGATTTGTTAGTGTACCTGGCTGGCGTAGCTCAGTGGATTGAGCCCGGTTGGGAACCAAAGTGTCCCAGGTTCGATTCCCAGCCAGGGTACATTCCTGGGTTGCAGGCCATAGCCCCCAGCAACCGCACATTGATGTTTCTCTCTCTCTCTCTCTCTCTCTCCCCCTCCCTTCCCTCTCTAAAAATAAATAAATAAAGTCTTTTAAAAAAGTTTTTTTAAAAAAGATTTGTTAGTGTAGATTTACTTGCCATACAATGTGCACAAAAATAATTATAGAAATGTGGACTGCATAAGGCATAAAACGTCCAAGTTTTATACTGAGATATGATGAAATGATTTTTTTTAAAGATTTTATTTATTTTTAGAGAGGGAAGGGAGGGAGGGAGGGATAGGCGGGGAGAGAGAGAGAGAGAGAAACATCAATGTGCGGTTGCTGGGGGTTATGGCCTGCAACCCAGGAATGTACCCTGGCTGGGAATGGAGCCTGCGACTGTTTGGTTCACAAGCTGACACTCAATCCACTGAGTCACACCAGCCAGGGCTCACTTAGCATAATATTTTCAAGATCCATCCATGTTGTTGCAAATGGCAGTATTTTATCTTTTCTTATTGCTGAGAAGTATTCCATTGTATATACGTACCACATATTCTTTATTTAGTCATCAATGGAAAGACACTTTGATTGCCTCCATGTCTTGGCCACTGTAAATAATGTTGCAATGAGTGTAGGAGTGCATATATCTTTGTAAATACATGCTTTTGAGTTTTTCCTGTAGATACCCAGGAGAGGGATTGCTGGGTCATATGGTAAATACATTTTTAATTTTTTTATCTTCACCTGGGGCTTACTGATTTTTAGAGAAGGGGGGGCAGAGAGAGAGAGAGAGAGAGAAACATCAATCAGTTGCCTTGCATATGCACCTTAAGCTAGGACCAAACCTGGGACCAAACCTGCAACCTAGGCATATGCCCAGACCAGGAATTTAACCTGCGACCTTTTGGTTTATAAGACAATGCTCCAATCAACAAAGCCACACCAGCCAGAGCACTATTCTTAATTTTTTGAGGGACCGTCAGACTACTAACTATAATGGCTGTACCAGTCTACATTGCCACCAGCAGTGGATAAGGGTTCCCTTTTCTCCACAACCTCTCCAACACTTATTACTTGTCTTATTGATAATAGCCATTTAACAGGTGTGAGGTGGTATCTCATTGTAGTTTTGACTTGCATTTCTCTAATAGTTCGTGAAGCTGAGCATCTTTTCATATATCTGTTGGCCATTTGTATGTCTTGGGAGAGGTGTATGTTCAGGTTCTCTGCTTATTTTTTAAATTGGATCGTTTGATGTTGAGTTTTATGAGTTCTTTATGTATTTTGAATATTAAATCTTTGTCGGGACCTGATGTTTGCAAATATCTCTCATTTGGTCAGCTGCCTCTTTGGCTGTAGTTTCTTTTGCTGTGCAGAAGCTTTTTAGTTCGATAAAGTCCCATTCATTTATTGCTGCTTTTAATTACCTTGCCTTTGGGGTCAAATTCATAAAATGTTCTCCATGACCAAGGACCATATATTTAGTACCTATGTTTTCTTTTATGTACTTTATTATTTCAGATCTTATATTTAGGTCTTTGATCCAATTTGAATTAATTTTTGTACATGGAGACAAACCGTAATCTAGTTTAGTTTTGTTTTGTTTTTTAATGTTGCTTTCCAGTTGTCCCAGCACACTTTATTGAAGAGGCCTTTTATTCCCCATTGTGTGTTTCTGGATTATTTGTCAAAATTATCTGCCCATATACATGTGGTTTTATATTTGGGCTCTCAATTCTGTTCCATTTTTCTGCCAATACCATGCTGTTTTGATTGTCACAGTACAATTTGTAGTCAAGTTGGTTGATTCTTGTATGTGCCCTGACCAGGGCATGAACCCACAGCCTTGGCATATAGGGGGACAATGCTCTAACCAACGAGCTATCCAATGGCAATGGAGTGATTTTTAAGAATGAAACTTCTTCTAAAAGAGACTTTTTTTGAAGAATAGTCTCCTATTATTATTTTACTACTTCCTGGATTTTTAATTGAAAAAAATTCAAGGTCTCATTACTATGTACACAAGTCAAGGCACATCACTCACTTAAAACTCAGTCTTGCTGGAAGAAAATTTTGAAGACTTAGGATGACTTGTGAAAGAGTTACAAATAATTTCTTCCATTCTGGATGTCTGACCTGGACATAGTTACCCTGGTATTTACGTAAATGATATTAGTGCATTATGGAAGTAGGATAGAATTTTTTAATTTCTAAATCAGGGAGGGCTACAAAGCAATGAAAAGGGTCATAGGGCACCAAGTTAGTGACAAATCACAGGAGGTGGTTCCTGAAAGGTTGTGAAAACTGGTTTCTCGTTGCAGGAATTGGGTTGGTCCACTCCTTCACCCCCCTTCTGAAACACAAATATTTTCATATAATAAAAGCCTGTTTCCTTGTGGTTATAACCGAGCCTCTCCTCCTCCGGCACAACCATTTTAAAGGGGGTTACTGCGCGGACTTCCCCAAAGTCCCTAGATTTTCTCTTTCTGAATTCACGGTGCCTTGTAGAGGTGAGGTGAACCTTCAGGGTCTCACGCCCGGTGACAGGACAAGAAACACCCACTGAGATCCAACCCCCGCAGCCAGAGGCCGGAGCATGCGCTGAGAGTTTGTGTAGCTAGCCCTGGCTGCCGTCGCTGCCTCGTCCGGACTTGGCGAGGACTTGGGAGGGACAGCGGCGCTGGGAGGTGGCTTACCAGAGACTTTCCAGCAACTGCTGCCCAGGACTCTTTTTTTTCCTCTTTTTCCCAGGAGGCGGCGGCGACGGCGGCGGCGGGGGGAGAGGAAGAGAAGGAAGCGCCTCCGGTTTGAACCAATGCAGCCCTGCGGCTCTGCGGGAGGAGCGTCCCTGCCCTGATGAGCCCCCTCCGTGCGTCCCGGACAGTTCTCCAGCGGGAGGGGAGAGCGGGGCCCAGCGTGGACGGTGAGTGGCCGCGTGTCTCCTGTCTTTCCTGCCCGATGTCCCACCAGCCTGCCCGCGGCTGCCCCTGGGCGTTGTGTGCTAAACTATTTAGAAGTTGCCTTTGCAGCTCCCAGCCGCTGGTGCTTGCCCCCCGCGCCCTGCCAGGGGGGCGCGCGCACCCGGTGGCGGGGCGGGTGACCGAGCTAGGCTTTGTGCTACTCCGGCGCTGGGAGCGTGGGGTCGCGGCAGCAGCCGGGGCCGGGGGAGGGGACTTGAATGACTAACCCGGTGCCTGCACAGCTGCACCGGCCCTAAGTCCCCTGAGCCCCTCCCCATCCCGGTCCCCGCCCCAGGCTAATCCATCATTCCGGGGGCCGAAACATCTTTTCTCACGTTCTCCCAGAGAAACTCTAGTCACCAGGCGGGATCCCAACTCAGCGCTGCGCCCCCTTCAGTGCCCCGCGTTCACCTTCGAGCTGCGGGATGGGATGGGGGATGCGGAGTTGGGAGGCTCAGGAACTGCCCTAATGAGACAGGCATTCGCACCCTCAGACTCTCTGGCGGCGCCTCTGATGTCTCCAGGGCGTAGTTTGGTTTAGAGCAGAGAGGTCCCGGAGGAGAGGTGTGGATTGCGGGAGGTTTTAAAGAGCGTCTCATCAGAATGCAGAAGACACCGCAGCGTGTCCCCTGAGGACAGGAGTTTACTGTGCGCCTTCATTCATCCCGGGAGTCAATCTTTTCTATTCTCGGCAGGTGTTATCTGAAGCTGGTTTCGAACTTTGGGGGGTTTAGGTTACTATTATAACTTTAACAAATGATTTTCGATGAAAAGGTGTCTCGAATGAACCAGACTCCGGACGCAGTTGAGGGTTGGCAGAGGAGGGATGGACTGAGAGTTTGGGGCGCGTTGTAAGTCCCTTGTTCTCCCCCGCCCCCTGCAGATCGCTGCTTTGCCGGTGGGGGTAGGATGTGGTGAAAGAATGGGGCTTCTCCCTTCCGGGGGTCACAATGGCCAGAGAAGATTCCGTCAAGTGCCTGCGCTGCCTGCTCTACGCCCTCAATTTGCTCTTTTGGGTAAGTCAAACAGTTCTAACGCACCAACAGGTGGGGACGGCTGGACCGGGTTTTCTGCAAGGCACCACAGAATGCGCCAAAGGGCAAGGCTAAGCATTAATTAATTAAATGCATGGGATCACACCCTCTATTTTTCAGAGAAGTAAATTTTGACCTTAAAATGTCTTTGATCTAGCCGAAATTCCATTTGAAAAAAGAAATCCATCCCTGGATACTAGTGGCAGTAAAATTAGACTTGAAGTTAATCTGGGGATATAAATAAATGCACGTGCTTGTGCTTGTAGATAAGAAAATTATGACATACTACTTAGGGAACTGCTTGTTTTCAGGAATTTCAGATAACTGCTCAAGCCATAAATTGTTTCCCAAGTCACTCTAGCCTTTAAAACCTGGCTGTGGCAAGCAGTCTTGATGTGTTTGAAAGACTCAGGAGATGTTTCTAGAAGATTTCAATCAGCCTGAAAAGGTGGTTTTCATGTAACTATTTCTAAATTGGCAAAGTTTTAAGGAATTTTGTGTATGCTTTTGGAAAATCCTATAACCATTTAAGGAAATAAAATACATTAAAGTTAACAACCTCATAGAAACCTTTATGCCCAATGAGCTAGTGACATTTTATGCTTTGCACCCAGGCATGAATTTTCATTAAGTGTTATTAATAATCACATTATTATTTATAAAACTTTGGAGGAAAACATAAAAATTAAAACTTTGTTGCTTTAGGGAGCTGTCATTCTTAAGTAATTTTTTGGATAATTTTGTATTCTATTAATAACATTCAAATTTTCTGTTAAAAATTATAATGTGTAATTTATTTCTCCAGCTGACTGGCTGGAGTTGGCCAGCCTTTTTTTTTTGTAGGGCTATTACATGTGGCCTCTAGAGGATGTCATTTTGGGGGAACTACTCCTTCTGGACGGCTCCATTTTAAGGTGGCAAATTAAGCCTTACTGCAGTGAGTAATCTGAATGATAGCTAAACTGGCACTTATTTTTTTTCTCAACATGAAAATGAAAGCACTGAGTAGTTAAATTCACCACCTGAAAATGTAAAGTCTCTAATTGATCTTATTGCAGTTTTTAAATCTAAAAGTGTACAGTTTTCAGTGAGCCATTAATTTTTGAACATTTTTTCTTTAAAATGTTGATAATTATCATTCCTATTAGCTAGTTTTTCACTTTTCTATTTTATGCTTTTTAATTTTAAACGTGATCTGGTTGAACTGCCTTACTTTGTGATGAGAAAACGGAGTGTAGGTTATTGACTAGCCGAAGGTCAGAGAGCCCAAAGATGACGGTGCCAGGAGCAGACCTGAACTCTCTTTCCTCCCAGGGGGGCCAACCCGAGGCCAGGATGACTACAAATGGGGCCCAACATAAAATTGTAAATTTACTTAAAACTTTTTTGTTTTGCTCATCAGTTTTCATTAGTGTTTGTGTATTTAATGTGTGGCCCAAGACAACTCTTCTTCCACTGTGGCCCAGAGATGCCAAAAGGTTTGCATGCCCCTGCTAGACAGTGTCCTCACCTGGGTGATTATGGGGCTCTGAACCTTAGACTTACTAGGATTTTTGTTG
This sequence comes from Phyllostomus discolor, assembly GCF_004126475.2. Lineage (NCBI taxonomy): Eukaryota > Metazoa > Chordata > Mammalia > Chiroptera > Phyllostomidae > Phyllostomus > Phyllostomus discolor. The sequence continues at coordinate 68,323,727 of NC_040912.2, read as the reverse complement.
TTATTGTTCAACAAAGAATAATGCTTGGGAAACTTTCTTTCTTTCCTTCTTTTTTTAATTTAATCTTTATTGTATTTTTTCCCATTACCATTTAGTTCCCTTGTATCCCCCTCTCCCCAGCAATCACCACGCTGTTGTCCATGTCCATGAGTCCTTTTTCCTTTTTGCTCAATCCCTCCACTCCCTAACCGCCCCCCCCCGCCCCCCCCCCCACAGCTGTCATCTGGAAATTTTCTTAAGAATTTGCATTACATGGCAGGGAAAAAAAATCAAATCATTTAACAAAAATATCGCTGCTCTGAGTAATGAAGTTTGCTTGAAAACACGTATTCCTTAAACTTCTGCAGAAATCTTTGTGTTCCCAAAGAATGTGAAATATTATTTCTTTTTTTATCCTGTACTTCAGCTTTTTCTCTTTGTGTGTGTTCCAGTTACTGAGATTGCTTTCCCTTCTCCAGCCTCCTGTTCTCCCAATGCCACCTTCTCTGCAACAGAATAATCCATTGGTGCTGTCTAATGTGTTTTTCTTTATCTCATGCAAAAATATATTTACTCATACCTGCCCATATGTTCCCATTCATGTATATTCAGGTGTACATTCACGGTATTTTCTATTAAATTGTTTTTTCATTTGGATTAGAATTGCAGGAGTGGAATTGCTATTAGAGGACATGTAACAGCAGCAAAATAGCTAACGTTTATGTAAGTTCTTGTGTTTGCGAGGCACGTGTGTGCCTCTGCTTCTCAGTCTGTAAAACAGGAATGATAGTTTCTAATTTTTAGGGTTGTTGGGAGGATTATAGTTATATATGTGAAGTGCATGAACTGGGGCATTAAGAACAATCTATGCAGCAGTAGCAGTAACACTTCCGGTTGTTACTAATAGTGCTACTACAGGAATGATCTCCTGTAAGTAGATTACCAGGAGGTGGATTGTTAAGACAAAGGGATCCTTGTAGTAATAAGGGTGGAAATCGTTAATTGTTGTGATTAATACTGCTACTAGCTAAGTTACCACTATTACATTCCTTCGTCCCAGCAATCCCGGGACTCTAGCTCATAGAAATAAGAGCACCATTACACCCCATTACATGCACACAAATATTTGTTGCCCTCTTGGTGGTGTTCGGACAGTTAATGTTTGCCAATCTGAAAGGTTTAAATCAGTGATTTTCAGCCTTTTTCATCTCATGGCACACATAAACTCAATTACAATAATCCTGTGGCATACCAAAAAATATATTCTATTTTTTGCCAATCTGACAAAAAATAGGTATAATTTTGATCCATTCACACCACATGGCTATTGTTGTGTTGGTTGTTGTCATATTTTTGATTTGACAATTTGAGGGAAAGTCTGTGCTCCTGACTAAATAGTCAGGTAGTGCATGTTTTAAAAACGCTTACGGCACACAGGATAAAAATCGCTGGTTTAAAGTGTTGTCTCACTGTTACTTTATTTCTTACTTCCCACACTACCAGTGAGCACAGCATCATTTATATATATATATATATATATACATATATATCACTTCATTTCATAATTTGTATTTATTAAATATTTTCATATTTAAATTTAGGTTTGCGCTATTATTTGTTGATTTCATTTATGTTTTCTTTTGCTGTACACGAAGCACATTTCTGTATGTTGTTTTTAATAAAATTCTTCTCTAGAATTTTATGCATTTTCTTACATTCTTTGGTTCCTTTAAAGCACCTGCCTTTCTTGTCTTGGAAAAAGATTTCTTTTTCCATGCTGACTTTAAGATTGTTGTATACAATTAAAAGTGTCTGTGGGAGTTTTTTTGGAATTGTATGAAACATATATGCTAGCTTTGGGGAAACTGGCATTATTCTCTCAATGTTAAAGCAGTGTTTGCTGATCCTTGATTTCCTACCACTACTAAATCAGAAGCAGTTTCCTGCCTTGTGCCAGGCACATGCCTGGCCAACCTTACACTGCTCATAGCAGTCCTGGAAGATAGTTGTTTTTTGTTGTTGTTTGTTTGTTTTTTTGACCAAGGGAAGTTACTCAGAAAAGTTCAGTAACTTGCTAGTAAGTAACAGAACACAGTTGCAAGGTCTAGTGTCTTCCCCCCAAGTGCAGGTGGAGTTGTACTGGCACAGTGTGTAATTTATTTGCAGCAAAGAAGTAAACTGTGAAAGATGTATACGATCTGAAGAAAAACTAGATTATTTTTTTCAAAGTAACTCTTTAAAAAGATTTTTATTTATTTATTTTTAGAAAGAGGGGAAAGGAGGAAGAGAGGGAGAAAAACATTAATGTATGGTTGCCTCTTGTTGATATATGGTTGCTTCTTGTGCACCCCCTACTGGGAACCTGGCCCATAACCTGGGCATGTGCCCTGACTAGGACTCGAACCAGCCACCCTTTAGTTCGCAGGCTGGCGCTCAATCCACTGAGCCACACCAGCCAGGGCTGTAGCAAAGAAGTAAACATCATCAGTAGGCAGGGATTAGCTGTCCACATCTCACTCCAAGCCCTCTAGAGCAGAGAGCTTCTCAAACCCCCATGTGTGGATGAGTCACCTGGCCTCGTGTGTGTTAAACTGCACATTGTGATGCAGTAGGTGTGGGATGGGCCTGAGAGTTTGCATTTCTAACAAGCTTCTCTCTGATGCTGATGATACTGGTCTCAGTGCCTCATCCTGAGGAGCAAGGCTTTTGTCCTTTCTTTTCATTCCTGTTGACATTAGAAGAACAAACCAGTATGGCATATGAATCCTACCACTTCTAATAGACTTCACCTCCTGAGTATGGAATGGGCAATTGTTCTCGCCTCTAGTTTTGTGAGATTGAGAAGCCTGTTTTCATTACCTCTGAGATCAAGAACTGTATGTAGTCTTTTGCTCTTCACTCAGCATTTTAAATAGACTTTTTCTGGCCTATATCTATTTTACTTGTACCCTCTCCCCTTCGCTATCCCACAGGAATTTTAGAGAAAAGAAAAATAAATCTTGGGGAAATACTGGGGATGTATACAATTTTGTTTTGTTCTTCTGTGAATTGAAAACTAGAGTGAATTTTAATGTAAAAATGTATATCTTGAGTATTTAATGTTTTGAGGTGTGAAGCATAGACATGTCTGACAGGGAACAATCCACAGCACATTCAGGACCACAGATGCCCTGCGTGCTCTTCATTGCTACATGTCCGGGCTCCTTGACCTGCCATCTGTTGGTGACTCTCCCTCATTACGAACAAGCATGATCCCCGTACAGCTGTACTGGGTTCAGCAGACAGATTTTGGACATTCCACTTTTGTCGTGAGTGTGTGGTGGGTTTGTCATGGGAAAGGGCACACGGGACCCAGAGCACGTGAGGTAACTGCACCTGAAACCCTTTTGAGACCATGATTCACATTCAGGCCAAGATGGAGCAAAGAACTGGGTTATCTTTACTTTAAATGTATCCTTCTTTTACTATTTAGATGGCATGTTATTTAAATAAATGAAAGCTTTCCTCCATTTTAAAGGCAACTTCTGTGGATTTATGATACGAGTGCCAAGGGTAATTTTCTGCTCTTAAAATATGAATAAATATGGTTTTCTTTGGAAATTTCTAAAGTTGGTGAACACAACACTCATCAAATATGTGTATTGTTTTCTAAAAGTATATCACATTTGTAGTTTTAAGCTACCATTTCTCTTTAGTAGATAAGAACCATTGTTTTTCACTTACCAATTACTAAAGATAGTAGCAGTAGAGAGGAGCTACCCGGATGTAATATAAAAAGAAACATACTATAAAAGAAAGCCTAAAAAGTGGACAGGAAACCTAGTTCAGACTTTCGGAATATACGCAAGGCAGAAGAAACAGGAACAATGCTGTTCCTTTCCGTCAGCGATCTGCAGTGAACCTCGTGTGCCGGACCCACACAGAGCCTGAAGGGCTTCCTGGCCAGTGGACGGTTGCATTCCCACAGCATTTATATAGTCACAGTCAAGTGCCACTTTCTGACAGATGCCCCCAACTTTACACTGTGATAGGCTTCCAGTTTTCTTTAACTCTTTCTAGGGAAGAGTGGAGACCCTCCAACAAATGTTAGTGCCTTTTAGAAATAAACTCAAAATAAACTTGAATCTCAGGGGCAAAGCCGATACATTTCTTTTTTATAGAATGACTCAGCAGGGCAAAGGTGGGCAAACTGCATGCTTAAGGCACGCCTTCTGAGGAGAAGAGCTAGGGGGGCTCTTTGGAGCATATCCCGCACCTGCAGCCCCTCAGTCATTTGTCCCCCAATCAGAGCTGTTGGGGAATGAAAGTGGACCTGACTCTTGCTGGTCTGCACAGGTACTGTGGTGCAGAAGGAGGCATTTTACTCTTCTTTGACCTGCAGTCCCTAAAGGGTGATCAGATAACTTGTCAGGAAATCAGGACAGTTTGGCAGTGAAGGGAAGGGGATGTTGCTACTACAAATTATTCCAGGACAACAGAGGGATTAAAGCCTGGCCAGTGCAGGATGTATGGTCTCCCTGTCCACAGGGCAGCATGTTGACCGATACAAATTATTAGTCAGAGCAGCTCCTGGGTGCTATTGATTTATTCAGCTCCAATTAATAGATGCTGATGGTTAAATGATACCCAGAAGCAATCTCCAGGACTCATTTCAACCATCATTTACAGTGCCTTTTTTCCCACAGCATTCTTAAACAGTGTTAACTTTACCTGTTTGCTTTCTTTCTGTTGCTCATGCCAGGTAGAGGGGAAACTGGTTAGGTACCAACTGACCAAGAGGTGGAGGAGAGCGGGCATGAAACAGACATGCAACTGGGAAGTACTGGCATTGGGCTGTGAGCCTCCACAAAATCAAGGATTAATTTACCTTTACATTTCAATGAATAACAATTTGAAATTTTTTTAAGAAAAAAGGGAATTTAAAAAGAACCTAGTTCATTTTTTCCATTCTTAAGATGAGCAAACAGAGGTTGGGAACATTTGTATTGCTTCTCCAGATTCTCTGCAGAGACAGAACTGTAAGTTCTCACCTCTTTCACATTCTGCTGTTTCTAACGATCTGATATAAAAGGATAATTTCAAGTAGGTGGTTTTAGACATCGGTCAGCCTGGAAAAGAAATAATTGTTGTCACTGTCACCTTATATGAAACTATATATTATGTATGGCAGACAGTGGAAGGATTTAAAGACCTGTTGACTTTGACTTTACTATTTTGTGGAAACTATAATTTGGGAATGGAATATACATAAAATTCTGATTTAGAAAACAACTCAATTCATTACTTGTTTTTACATAATTAGATTCAAGCAGAACCAGAATATATCTTCTACATGGAAAATTTCACACTTACAAATATTTGTTGAGAGCTAGCATTTTCTAAATGTTTTGTAAGACAGAATGTGGCAAATGTCCTGCAAGTAATATATTAAATATGTGTCTCTGAAGTAATATTTGTGTTATTTACTAAATGTTTCCTTGAAATACAAATAATATTTTACAATAAGGGAGAAAATATAAGGAGCTATAAGCCTAGTAACATGATAACTACAATGTTCCTAATAATTTAGTCATCATGAATGAAAGTTAAAGAATTATTTTAATTTTGAATATTAGTAGAAAATACCATGATTAGTAAGGTCCTGAATTACTTGCAAAATTTGTTCTTCTAGATTTACTACATCAGGATTAGTTACCAAGGTGACCTCATCTCACTTTAGCTTAGTTTCTTGCTATAGTTTACACTGTGTTTGTTGCTGCTGTTATTATTTTCTCAACCCTGGTGAGTAAAATCACTTTTGAGAATGAAACTGTTCTCAGACATTTAATGTGGATGGAAATAATGTCCTAATAAAAAGCAGTTATTCTCAGAGTGCTGTGTTTACTAGAAGATAAGGCTTTGGGTTGATATAATTTCTTTTGACTAATGTTCTGTGCATAGCGACAGTGCTTGGGTCACTGCTGTGAAAAATACAGTATGGCCAAGTAGGGCACAAAGTTTGAGGTTTAAAGGATATTTGAGAACACTTCAGCCAGTTTCTGACCTGATACATAAATATTTGATCTTGTAATTCAGCAAGCACTTCTCGACTGGAAAACTTCTGGTGATAGAAAGCTTCATTTTCTTAAAGCATCTTGTAATTTTTCTCAAGTTTTCTAATAGTTAGCTTATCTAGCAAGTTGAAATCATCTCCCTTTACTTTTTCTCATTCATTCATTCATTCATTCATTCATCTAATGTATTAACCCTCGCCGTGGGGCCTGGTACTCTGCTATTTTATGGGGCTGTGAGCAGTGGTTTGTGTCCTCTGGAGGAGTGAGGCAGGTAGGTAAAGACAGGAAACAGTAGATAACTGTTCTGTGAAGTCTGTAAGGGAGGGTGTTGGGAGAACATCTTTGTACTCTAGCTGGTGTTTGAACTGGTCTTTCAGGATAAAGTGGCTCTGCCCACGAGGATGGAAAAGCTGGGGCAAGGTAGCCCTGCAGAGGGAACTGCATGAGCAAGGGCATGGAGGCTCTGGGAGATGTGCATGGTGCATCCTGAACACATGCCAGCAGGTTTTTTGTCATTTGTGTACAAAATGCATGTGGGAAGGAGCGGGCAGGAAACAGGTTGAGGGGGTAAGTCAAAGGGTGACCGAGGAGGGCCTGTGTGCCCTGCTGAAGGCCTTAAACTTGATTCTCCAGGAGAGAGTTGGGCGGACTGGAAGCGAGAGTTGGGGAGGAGCCGCAAAGGGCAGCTGGTAGGGCTGTATAAGGTGAAGAACTTGATCTTTGTTTTATAAAGCTAACAAAAGTGTGAATTTGAGCTGCAGTCTGTGAGTGGGAGAGTTCTATTATAAAGCGATTGTAATTGTCTGGCCAGAGATTGAGGGCATGCACTGTCCAGGAGTGGCAGGAAAGGAGCAGGGATTCACCAGACCTGTTGCCAGACTTGAAAGTAATTAGATGTGGGACTGAGGAAGAGGGAGAGGTTCGGGCTGCCTGCCAAGTTGCCAGTTTATGTTATTAAGTGTTGATTATAGCATGTACTGAGATAGGAAAAGTGGTGGGAGGGGTGCGTAGATTTCCAGAAGAGTGGACATGAACAGTTTTACAGAAGTCGAAATCGAGAATGGCTGTGGGAGTCCAGTAGGTAGCTATGTCACCATGCTTTTGCCCTTTGTTCGACCTTCAAATATATGAAGGCTCTATTTCTGGACTGGTTTCGCAGTTGACTTGACTCTTAAGCTGACAAAAAGATTAAGAGAAAGCCCTGAGGTCATAAGTGACGAGTTAGTAGTAGATAATATATATTAGAATCCTACTCTGTTTTTCATCATATAAATCCTCTTATAACATTTTATATGTGAGGAAACCGAGGCTTCGGAAAGATTAAATGATGACCCAAAGTCGTATAGCTGAAAAGGAGCAGAACTGGTGTTCAAACCAAGACTTTTTGATTTGATGGCTTCCCATAGTCCTACTGGTCAAGTTCTTATACCTTAAAATGACTCTAATACTCTGTGAGCCTGGCTTTCTATTCTTACTGTGTGCCAATTTCCCTTCTTTGAACATGTGATACCTTCCACCTCGGGATCTTTATTGTTCTTTGTGGCTGGAATGTTCTTTTGAATCTTCCGTTCCCTAATGAACTTGATAATTGTTCTTCAGATCTCAGCACTCTTAGAGAATTCCCTTTGACCCCATGGAATAGGTCAGTCACCCCAAAAAGAGTTCTTATAAAAACTTGTATTATTCTTCTCCAGTATTTATTACAGTTTGCAGTTATACATTTATTTCTCTGATGAGTTGGTTAATGTGTATGTCCTCTTCTCTTAGTAAATGTCACTGTAGAATAGAGTTGGTGTCTGTTATTACCCATCTTTGTACCTCCATCACATTGCATAGTATCTGGCAAAGAGCTGCTGATGAGTACATATTTTTCTGGATAGAAGAGTGACTTCAAAATTCATGCTCTTAACTGTTCTATCATACTAGAAATATTTTTGGAATATGCCATTAATAATAAATACACTTTCTGGTTACAAATGGAAGAACTGTGTATAATTACAACCACTGATAATATAGTATACAAATGAAGAATCTGATAATTTTTTGACACCTTAGAGCTGTGACATTGAAAATTGGATAAACAGCCTGTAAAAAAAGTAGAAGATGGGGAAACCAAGGTCAGTTACTACTTTGAAAAATGATAGAGATGTATAACTGCAAGAGAATTTGAGGTAATCAAATAAAATAGCACATTCATAAACTTGCTTGTCTCCATTAAACTTACAAAGACCCACATATAGCCAAGTAGGGAGAGAACATGTAGCCTCAGATTTAATTAGGTAGTGAGTCCATGGTCCTCTGCTAGGCCTGTGTGTTTCAGTGGGTTCTATTATTATTTAGGTATGGTAAGGGCAACACATCAGGAGATGACTGGCATTGAAAGGTAGTTTATTATACTCACAGATCCCAAGAGAGTACATGTCTCATCACAGCGGGCCAAGAGGGGAAGCACTGGCATCCATCGCAGGGCACAGAAGTGGCAGGACTGGGGAAGTATTTTTGTGGCTTCTTTGAGAAGGAACAGGCAAGGCAGGGTAAGTAGGTTTTGGATTAGCTAGTTGGAATACTTTCAGCAGCTTCTAGAGTATAGGGAGTGCCTCTAGTTGTCTGTCACTGGGACTTGGAGTGATTAGGGCAGGTGTAGAGTAGCCCAGAGTGAGAGAGCTCACTCAGTAAAGGAGGTGGTGGGGGTATGGCCTCTGGATTGGTTGGGTTGTACTTGAAAATGGAAAGCTTGTCCTGGGAGAAGGACTTGTTCCAAGGGCTGGTGGAAGGCAGGCTGCCAAGGCAAGGTAACTCAGGCATATGATCAGTTTGGCCAGACCAAGGTGTGTCCAGCATGAGTGTGTAGAACAGATGTTAAAATACCAAGTTTATAGAAGCTAGAAGCATGGTTAATACACTGTGGCCGACCCACTGGCTAACTTTTATTAGGTTGCAATCTGTTCTTCATTCCCAGCAGTAATGAGGGTGGTGATAGCTGACCTAATTCTCCTCTGAACTGTGGTCCCAGGGTTCCTAACCTGTTTTAGCCATTGGCTCCTGAGCCCCCATTCACCAATGAATGCAGTTCAAACATTCAGACACCACAGACTACCTCCTCCAGCTCCACCCTGCCTGCCTCCCCTTTTGAAAAGAAGCCTGCACGCTCTGCAGGCTGGTCTCCCGACCATCTGTGGAATTTCTCATGCTTGTATCTAAACTTGGAAAGCAGTTAATGACTGAAGGTAAAGCTCCAAAGACCAAAGGCCTGGATTTGGATTGCAGCTCTACCACAGTCTAATTTCCTGGTTTATATATTTATTCCTTGAGTCCCACACGAGGCTTCTCAAAATCTGAGATCTTGCTTTTCTGATTCATTATTGGGTCTCTGAATTGAGCACAGACAGTGCAAAGCAGATAGTAGGTGTTGAGAAATATTTGCAACTGATTGAAGGGCGAGTGAATTCACTAAGGGATTTCCAAGCAGGTGTCTCTGCTTCACTGTACAAGAGATCACAAAGATCTGCATGTGTTACTAACCTTGGAGTCTTCTTCCAGAAAGCATGTTGCATGGCCACTGCTTGAGTCAGTACAGACACATTCCTAGATTGTATATTATTTCAGCATTCAAAACTAAATTTGTAACAGATAATGGCAATATGTTCATTAAGGTGCCAGAAATTATTAAAAATCAAATGAAGTAGAATTTCACTGTATTATGCTTAAAAAGATAAGTATAAGGTACATTTAAAAAACTTTCATCAAAATAGGAAAGATCCTCAGAACTTAGGGATTTTGACCCTCAGCTTTTGGAAACGCTTTCAAGGAAGACTCATTTTGAAGTTGGTCTAGATGGTTGCTTTTTTAAAGAATTGAATTTTGGACAATTTGTGAAACATATACAAAAGTAGAAAACACAGTATAGTTAATCCCCAACTAGCCATTTCAGCAACTGTCAGCATAGCCCCCACTTCCCATTTAACCCCCTTGCATCATGGTCATTTGTTAAATCATTTAGCATATGTCTCTAAAACATAGGGATTTAAAAAAATTAATGCTATTTCCGTATCTGAGTTAATAAGCAATGATTTCTTAATATTTTCAAATATCCAGCCATGTTTATCCCATTTTGTAAATGTTTCTTTGTGGTTGGTTTGTTTGAATAAGATTTATACCAGGTCAATATGTTGCATTGAATAACCTCTTAAATCTCTTTTAATTTATTATGGTTTCTTCTTTCTTATTTTTTCCCTACTTGCCCTTTTCTTTTTTAATTGAAGAAATCAGATTATTTGCCCTGTACATTTCTCGTATTCTTGATTTTGCTGATTGCATCCCCATGGGGGCATTTAACAAGTTTAAATCTATTCCCTGTATTTCCTATGAGCTGATACAGCCAGGGGCTTGAGTCGATTCAGGTTTGACTTTTTGGTAAGAGTGTTTCGAAGGTACCTCTATGTGCTTCTCATCGTGTCATGTGGGGAGACATATCTGGTTTTCTCCTACTAAGACTGATCATTGGGGTCTGGTATTTTACATTGGCCTGCTCTCTGCATTCTAAATTTTCACATAATGCAGTGGTTCTCAGCCCTTACTACATATTAGAACATCTTTGGGGTGTTTACACATTTCTGATGCCCATGCCCCACGTTCAACAATTGGCCCAGGACTCAGTAATTTTTGAGAGTGCTAGTAATTTTTGAGAGTGCCAGATCCCAATTGGATCTGGGCTCAGTAATTTTTTTGATAGTCCTAGGTGATTCTGATGCACAGACATGATTGAGAATCTCTGATCTGATAATTTTGGCAACCATTGAGGATCTTGGCCTAGAAATTCATTATTCAGAAGAGGTTGTTAGAGAGTATTACTCTATCATGCTTTCTTCACATATTAGCAGATATTCGTCTGTAATAACTTTCATTAAGTTTTTGGTTCTTTAGTTTTTATAGAAAAGCTAGGACAAATATTGGATTCTGATCAGTTTTCTGAATATTGAATTGAGTACCCAACATTCTACAAAGGCCACCAGTGAATTTTGTTTAATTGAATATAAATTCATAGATTTTTAGCATATTTGTTGCTTCAAAACATTGAGCTCATTATTATTATTGCTATTATTTTGATGTTCAGATTGTTCGAACATTAGCCAATGGAAACTCTTCTAAGTTAGTGCCTGTGACTTTTTTTGACAACATCAGTAGTATTTGACTGCTTCCTTGCTTTTACATATGACATATTTTAGGCATATCTTGTACATTTAATAATTTAGTTGTTCTGTGGCCTCTTCATCTTATGCAGTACCTGTCCTGGGCCTGGAATCAATCATTTAAAAGTTTAGCTATATATATTCTATTTGGTGACATCCTATTTAATGGCTATGTCGAGATTACAAAATGGAATGGCAGATATTTAAAGTAAAAGTAAATTTCAGCAGGTAGTAAATGGTAATTAGGAAAAAGTATAACGATTGTGCAATGACAATCATTTTTTTCTTTTTTTACTATTAATCTGGCAGAGAATGTCATATAAGTCCTTAGTAACCAGTCTGTATTTTTTTCTCTCTAGTTAATGTCCATCAGTGTGTTGGCGGTTTCTGCTTGGATGAGGGACTACCTAAATAATGTTCTGACTTTAACTGCAGAAACAAGGTAGGCTTTACAAGTAATGATTGATTTTTTTCATCAGGTTTTCTCAAGCGCTAGTTTCTAGGTAACTTGCCCTCAGCCATTCAGAGGGTATTGAGCTGGCTTCCGTTCACTTGGAAAGCTTTCCCTGCCCATGGCAACATTTGCCACAGCCACTTGCATTTTCTAGCACTCTCATTAAGGTGCACCATAGTCCTAAGAGAACATTCCTCTCCTCCTGACAGTGTGTCAGCTCTGACATATTTGCATATAAAGGACAGCAGAGCTACTTTGCTCTACAGAAATTATCGCTAACCTTGTTACCTTCATATTCTTAGCTAATGAAAACAAAACCCAGAAATGCCATTTTCTTCTCAAATTTCAAATGTGGGTCCACTGTCCTCACTAGGAGCAAATTACTCAACTTCCATCCTCAATTTTTTCATCTCTGAATGGGGAATGTAATATATTCCACTCTGAAGTGTCCTAAGCATTAACTGAGATATGTTTTCAAAATATATTTTGTAAAGTCCTTAACACAGTGGAGTGTAGTAATGGTAATTTTTGTTACTCTCTTATGGTTGTAGTTAATGAATTTTTTCATAGTTTTCTAGCAAAAATCATCTCTTCTCCTTCACTCTTCTTTTAATATAAACCAGCTTCCCTTTCACATTTGGGAAGGCTCAGTTGTTGGGGAGAAAGCTCTGCAAGTGGGGGCGTGGGTCAGGGAAGGGGAGGGAGTAGGTTTTTAGTGGGGAAATAGTGAAGGGTCTGGTGTAGTTTCTTCAGGCCAAGGCTTCAGAGCTCTTAGTGGATCGACTTCTCACTAAGGACACTTATCTTATATTTTAAATGAGTTGAAGTTGGAACGTACCACGTGTATAAACAACAAAACAAAACAAAACAAAAGTAGAACAAACAAGCACATTGGGGATAGCACAGTGATTCTGAAAATAGCAATCCATCCATTAGCCTTGAGGTGTGATGATTTAAAGACTATGAATGCAAATCTTACTTGTGTCTTGTACCATACATATCTCAGGTGCTTTTTGATTATATTTTCTTTGTAATGTGACATTATTGTTCTTCTTTCAGAGTAGAGGAGGCTGTGATCTTGACTTACTTTCCTGTGGTTCATCCGGTCATGATTGCTGTTTGCTGTTTCCTTATCATTGTGGGGATGTTAGGATACTGTGGAACAGTGAAGAGAAACCTGTTGCTCCTTGCCTGGGTATGTGTTTCTGTCTTCTCAGTTACTGTTAAACGGGCCATTCAGTAATGTGTTATTTTTTCATCAGTGCGCAAGATTATGTGACTAGGGAACTGTGACAGCGGTGCCCTAATCTGTGGTAATTGTTCAACATCCTGTGAGGAGGGAAGCTTTTTTTCCATGAGAGATGATTTTAATACCAGTATTTTCTTTCCTCAGATGATGAGGTATGGAAATATGTGTTCTACTTAATTATTTCACTTAGGCTATATGTTGACATTTTCATTCAAAAGCATGAGTTTTTCCTTGTGTCATGGGCCTTACTACCACTCAACACGTCACTCAGAATTGGAACCGAGGAGTCATAATGGAACTCTGTTCCCTTTGCTCTTCTTTTTAAAACAAAATCTGCCATATAAACTCACATGGAGATTCAGGTGGTCGGGTGGCAGACAGAGGTTATAATCCTGGCACTGCCTTTATATAGGTTAGTGGATGTCTCCGTTTCTATGGTCTTAGTGGTTTTTTATTTTTTAATTCTGAAAGACTTGAGTTAAATTACTTCTTTAATTCCCTTCAGCACTCAAATTCTATGATTACAAAAACCTATGCTTCAACTTTTAATTAAAATATTAGCAAACTTTTAATTTTAAAAACCTGAGTCAATTCAAAATATAGCTTACATAGAGATTTTTTGAAGTGCGTTGAGTATATAAAATATGACATGTTAGTGGCATCAGGTCTTCAGGCTGCTAATATATGTGCAGGCATATCAGATGTCCCTCAAAATTAATTCACTGAGTATATTCCATTTGGTGCAGTAGTTCTCAAGGCTAGTTACGCATTAATTCCTCATAGGGAAAATAAATTTCTGTGTGCTCATATGCTGGATCTGGGCAGAAAAAAATCCCTGACTTGTAGCATTCACAGGTTTCTGTGAGGTAAATAGTCTCAGCATGATGGATGTTAGGCTACTGATGTGGTATCAGTGAATGCAGAGTTGGGGAGAGAGGAGCACAAATTGGCTCTCAGGAGCCAGCTTCTGCACACCAGCGCTTGACTGGCTCCCACCCGAAGCCAATTAAAATGGAATCTTAGTGTGAAGCTGAACTAAACCTTTGAATTTCATAGGGACAACCTGTGTTAATGTTTTCCTTGGCTTTTTGGGGAGGATAACTCTTTAGGTCCATTTTTAGAAAATAGAGTCTGCCGCAGAAAGTAAACTGCACTCGGAGATGGGGAACATGCCCAGTGCCTCACTTCTCTGCACTTGAACGAGAAGAATGATAGAAGGGTTTGGAACTTTATTTTGCTTTTTAAGGTATTTGGACAGTAATTTAAACATAAACTAAAGGACTCACTTCATATGAAACTGATAGCTTAAAGGATGGGTAAAGTATTTTAAACGAAAACAAAAACCCCTCAGAATCCTCTTTTAAAACCACAGTCTCACAATGATGTTTTATTTATACAGCCAACTTAAGTATGATGGCTATATTTCCCCTCCCTGAAACTTGTATGCCTGGATGGTCCCTGGACTGTGGGATGGGGTGGGGTGGATAGCATGCTCCATGGAAGGAAGGCTTTTAAGATCATATTTTGAAAACCATGTATGCATCCCATTACTCTGCTTGAATGGTAGTGAAGCAGATGGACAAAGAAAGTAATTTGGTCTTTACTCGAGGTGTGATGAGTCATAGAAACTTGTATAAGAGAGGCTAGTGTGTGAGATTGGGAAGAGCTTTATGATGTAAAGGTGACATGGTCGACTGAGGTTCTAAGGGCCATTGACTCATTCATTCATTTATTCTTCAAGTGTTTATTGAGAATATAGGCAATACTGTTACAGAAGGCGGGGGGGGGGCAAAGGGAATATACTATTATTAAAAGGTACCCCCCTAGGCTTGTTATGTCAACCGCCTTATAGGAAAGACATCTCTCAATGCCAGAGATTTGTGAAAAGGAAAGGAAATGTTTATTTAATGCTGTACAGACTTAAAGTAGTGACCTAATGTCTTCATCAAAATCCCAAAGTCCCTTAAAACACCCACAAACACACACAGTCCTTCCTTACCCCTTTGCCCAGTCCGGGGTACTGTATCTCAGGAAAAGAAATAGAAGTCTGTGGCTCAGGCAGCCCCCAGTTCTACCATCCTTCTTGGCTGGTAGGCCTCCCTCAGTTCCCCGCACCATCAGTTGTGTCACTGGAATCTCTGCTAAACCCAGGTGGTGGTTCCCCCTTCTAAAGCTGCGGGGATCCCCACTCTGGCAAAGCCACGTGGTTCTCCCTCCAGTGGCTGCCACGTCTGGGTTTAAATCCCCGTGCCAATCTTCCTCTGCAGCCCCATTTCTGACTCCTCCCACCATTGGCTACACTTGCCAGCACTCTCATATCCTTCCAGCTTTACTGGGCTGCCATCGTGAGTCTGGGCAGGCGTGGCCCCATGTCATGGAGCCAGTCTTCTCAAAGCACCCACGCAGGTGCTGTAACTCAGGGGACCTGTCCCCAGTTATGTCTTGGTGGGGAAGTTACTTCCATTCTCCTGGCTCAGAGCATGGCCACAGCTATTGAACATATCTATGTAACCAGTTAAAGGTTATAGATATGTTAAATGACCACATCAGAGGTTAGCTGCAAAGCTGTTTCTATGCAAAACAGCTCTCAATGGCCCTGCTCCATTTGTCCCTTCCCCCGACCCACACCTGTGTGGGGGAGGGGTGAGGACATCCTAATATTTCCTGGACATCTTGAGTTCTGAACCCCATTCCAAATCCTTTTTGGGGCCCCTCTCTTGGCTGCACCCTGGTACAATACTAGTTTCTGCCAAGAGACCAGTGTGTATCACAGATAGACAATTGCACTGCTTTTGATAAGACCTTGAATAGAGTTTGCTCTGAGCCAGAGGAGGAGCTCCAAGCTCAGCCCCAGGGGCCTAGCACCTCCTCCAGGAGGATGACCACATAGATTGATAAGGCTTCATCCTATCCCCCTTTACTTGTTGGCCTCACTCTTTTTCACAAAGTAGCTTCTGGTGCATTGCCATTCAGTGTGTGCTTCTTGGTTATTCCTTCCCATTGACTGCCTGTGTTGTTTTATTCCCCACTGCCATTGGGCTGCTTCTCTTATCAAAGCTAGTTTCCAGACCTCACTTTGTCTGAACCCAACACAACTTTCTTTCTCCTTGCTACAGAATGATCTGGGGTCTCAATTCCCAATTATCTGTCACTCATAATATCTGCCTCTGACCTGCTTTCTCAGGCAGTTTCTTCTCTGGTTTGCTTTCCAGAACTCCTTGTCTAGGCAGTTGCCAAGTCCTGTAAGTTCTGGATCTATAAGGTCAGGAACCTGTCCCCTCTTTTCTACTCTTATTTGGAATGTCCAGATTCAAGTTCTCCTGAGTCCTTACTGACACAGTGCAGAGCCCCCTAGCAAAATTTCCTGCCTCTATTTCCTCTGATTTACCCAAAACCAATGCCACCAGTTAATATAACACAACAGTAATCATGTTACTTCTGTGTTCCTAAACCTGGAAAGACTCCTGGTTGAGTAATGAAGTATTTAGTGGTGCCTCAGTCTTGCATCAGTTTCCTCTGCAGTCAAGCCTTTGACTTCCATCTTTAGCTTTCTTACCTACTTTGTTATTCTCTGCTCACACTGCATCTTCCGAGCCTTGAACAAACTTGTTTTGCACTATTTTTTCCCTGCTCTTATTCTTTCTGTTTCCTTGCTGGGACTTTCTTTTAGTATTTTGTTTCAATATTTCCATCTCATTCACAGAGGTGAAGGGCTTAAGCAAACAAACAAACATACACATAAAAAAACTTCATGGAGAGCATTATGGTGATTACCAGAGGGGAAGAGGGAGGAAGAAGAGGATAAAGGGGGGGATAAATGGTGATGGAAGGAGGCTTGACCTGGGGTCGCAAACACACAATAGAATATACAGATGATGTATTATAGAACTGTACCCCTGAAACCTAAATTTTATTAACCAATGTCACACCAATACATTTAATAAGAAATAATGAAATACCCAGCAAGCAAATGTAAACAAACAGAAAAGACTTGCCCGAAATACTACCTCCTGAAATCATAATAATGACAAAGATGATGATGATAATCAAAGCAGTGAGCATTGCTCAGGTACTTACAGATGCTGCAGAGGTTTACAGGAAATTTTTTTATATGAAGTTTTACATGAATTGATCAATTGTGTCCTTTCCACAATTCTAATGAGATAGATACTATTATTATTACCGGAATATAGATGGGGACATGAAGCACAGATTTGCCTAAGCCTGCATAGCTAGTAAATGGAGAACCTGGTGTGCAGACCGCGGCCATCTGGTTACAACATCACTTTTTCACTCTGTAGTTGCTGCCTTTCCTAAGTGCGCGAAACACATCTCACATTGTATAAAACATTTTCCCTGTGATCTTTTGTTTTAAACCTGACAACAATAACCTAATAAAGATAATTATGTGACTTTCAGAAAGGTTCAGTAATATGTCCAAAGTCACTCAGCAGTAACAGCCTTAATGTTTCTGACTGCCAAGCCCGTTCTCCTGGGGCTTTACTGATGTGTCTAATAGACACTTCTTAACCTTTGTAGTCCAGTGCATTTCCCTTATTATAAATTTTATTTTTTATAACTAGATAAAACTACCAGACTACAAACAACTTGATAATATGAGCCATTCACCTTGCCTATTGCTTTAATACATGTTTACTAAATTGAATAATGGACAGGAAATTAGAACAGTACGAGTATGGGCGACCAGCACGTGGGATGTCAGATGGTGCCTGGAGGGCTGTGAGGAGTGAGATTTCACAGGAGGAGCCTGGCTGTTAGATAGGCTTACACAATGAAGGGAATGGCTTGTTAAATGCAGGGAAGCTAAGATATGACGTGATCTTATAGGTGCTTGGCACATGTTTGCAAGGCGGCTCTCATGATTTCTTTCTTTATGCCCTTTAGCATTTTATCCTGTTAAAAAATGTGAGGACATTTCTCACTTCTATTTATTTGTTTTTTTATTTTTCAAATAGAAGCAAAAGTTTATTTAGAAAGCCAAAGAGGTAGAAGAAGTGAGCCATGGAAGAAGTGAGCCAGGGAACAAGTTACAAAGACAAAGGAGGGTCACTTGGAACCTAGGAGGAAAGAGTCAGGGAATATGTGTGGGGCGGGGGCAGTGAGGGAACCGGGGAACGTGTGGCCAGGCTCCAAAGAGAGAGGGGCCTCTTATTTTTATTTTGGATGTAAATATTTAAACAAGCAGAATGTGTTTAGTTCAACCTATCCATTTCCCTGTATTCAAAGTCTTTATGTAAAGACCTGTAAACCGGATTAGCAGGAGGAATTTTTTTAAGACAAATCAGTATCTCTGAGAACCACCTTATCTCTTAAATGGTTGCTAAAAAAGAGCTGGCAACTGGGCTGTGAAGCTGTTCCAGCAACCACAATGCCATTATTCATCAGACTGATCAAGAAAGGTGAGGAAGCCTCAAAACAGAGCTTTATAACTAACCTACACTCCCATCCCACCTTCATCTCTCAAAAAACAACTCTTCAGCGTAAGAAGACACCCATAGGAAAACACTTCTTGGTCATGAATCTGACCATCTATTGAATTATAGATGCAAATTGTTAAAATAATTTAGGTTCCCCAAGTAACATATAGGACATCCAAATGGAATTTGAATTCCAGATAAACAGTGAATAATATTTTAGTGTAACTGTGTCCCATGCAATATTAAGATATAATGTACAAAAACATTATTCATTGTTTAACTGGACCTCAAATTTAAATCAGCACTCCTGTATTTTTATTTACTGAATTTGGCAACCCTACACTGACAAAATTTGTTCTTAATAAATAAATGTGAAATTGTCATGGGATAGAAACTTTTATATATTTAGGTGAAGAGATCAGGAATAATTAAATTTTAATTATATTGGGAAAACAAGCCAAAAATGACTAGGATAATAAACTTGATTATGCAGTGACTTTCAAAGTAATTTCAGTAGCAGAAATTTTTTCTGTTTAAAAGAGAAATTGAAGCTAAATGGAAATTGGTTTTAAGCCTTAGATGGGTACTTCCCACAGCTTTCAGCTGCAGACCAAATGGAATTCATTTGTTATTGCATTTCTACCTTGCTATTAACATAGGCATTAGAAAAGCTGTGCCAGCTCAGAGGGAATGTAAACAGATTGAGCAGACATATTTACAATATTGACAACAGCTGAGTGTCACCATCAGGAGATCATCATTTGTCAGAGTGGGATGCTAATATATGGTTATCTCCCAGCCAACCCCAACTAGTCAAGCACTGGTCAGAAATTAAGTTGGATGCAAGTCACATGTTTAGAAGCAGTACCTTGTGTTTAAAGGGGAAGCTTTCCTTATTTTCAATTTTTTTTCAGCATTTTCATATGGCTCTTGATTGTGTGGAAGCTTTTCTGAAGCTTTCTTAAAATATACAGTGATTGAACCAGATTTGAAATGATTCTCTTAATGGAAATCAAGTAAATTGTTAATGGTCATGGAGAGATTAACCATTCTCAGTGTTTTTTTTTATCCCCATTCTCAGTTTTTGTTGTTTAAAATCATAATACGAAACTGGAATATCTTTACACAGTAATGTTCTACAGACTCTATTTAAGGCCTTCTCTTCAGTAGTTATAAATTTTATGATTTTATAGCTTAAGGTAAAATTAAACTATCGAATTTAATATTTTCATTATTTTATATTTCATTATTTTAATATTTTCATTATAATTTTGGTTGATAGCTTAGCAACTTTGTTTCTAAGTCAAGGTTCATCGTATCACTAACTGCATGTTCAGCATGTGTTTTACCCTCGTTTTCTGAGAAAATACTTATAGAAACTATATGTGTTCATACTTATTTCACAGACGAGGAAAATCAGGATGCCCAAAGATACACATTTGCTCATTGCGATGGTTGTCAGTAGCGTGCAAACACTGCCTTATGCTTAAAGCCTACCACACTGCAATTATAATACAGTTAATTAATTCCTGGCATTATTTCTGTATGACTTAAATATGCTTCGTTTATAATTCCAAGGCATTCAGTAGTTATTTAACTTTCTAGTTATCTTTTAATGTCCTTATTATAAAAGGAACTCTGAAAGTTCTTCCGTGGTTCTGTCTCATCTTGTTAAAAAAGAAAACTGCTTCTCCTTTTCTTTCTATGTTCTTTCCTTCCATTCCCCTTTTCATTCCTTTCCCCCTTTCCCCTCCCCGCCTGGAACATATATTGAGTACCCAGTCTGTGTTAGACACTTGAGGGACAAAGATGAAAGAGGAGAATACAAAGAAAATAACAAAGGAAAATGCAGTTGTAAAGTTCTAAATAAATTGCTGTGGGAACACAGAATAAGGAGCAATTGGAGGCTTCTGGCAGGTTTCATGGGGAGAATGTATTTGAACTGGAGACTGAAAATGTGTTAGAGCTTTCTGGTGGAGAAGGGAAGGGAAGGGACTTTAGAGCAACATGGAGATTATGTGCACAGACAGAGGGATAAAGGAACACGGCAAATTTAGGCAAAACTTAGAAATTCTGTGTGGCTATGGTATCGGTGCACAGTGAGCAACACATGAAGTGGTCCAATTGTGAAGATCTTTAGGAGAATCTGATGTTATTCTGGGGTTGGTGTTTCTAGCATGGGATGAAACGATAATGTTTAGGCAGGAGGCACTGGGAAGTGCTTTTAGTGGTCAACTATAGTTTTCAAAAGCCACATGGATGGAGCTAAGACTCGGGAGTTGAGGAAGGCAGCTGAATTCAATAGACTTGCTGAACTAGAACTGTGGATAAAGAATTGCACATGATAGTACTGTTTATATTATTTGACATCAGGAAATGAAATATTCAATATTATGCATTTTTCATATAATAGAAACATATCCTGTCAATGTATGCATTTTATTTTGCATGTTAACTAGAATTTTTTTAAAAACCATAGTTGTTAAATGTTAAATGTAGTTGTTAAACTCACAAAACTCTCAGGCAGAGGAAACTGAAGAAAATTTAGGCAGATGTAAATCTAGGGGCTCCATTTATACATCTCATTTTTGGTTGCACAAGAACCTAAACTGAGCTCCATGACCATTTCTCATTCTTAAGTGGTATATGCCTGCTTCTAATTATGCCCCAGAAAAGCAGGTTGTGTCAGGGACTGGGACCCAAGACAGTTGTGTGAAATTTGTGACCTTAATGCTCGGTCTTTGTTAAAGGATTTTGAGTGCTCATTGGATTTTTTGCCTATTTAGGAGTTTGAAGTATCAATGGTTCGAGTATTTGTATTTCTGTTGTTTGCATAGTTTGGTGTAATCTGTCATAGAAAGCATTTTAAGCTTTACTGTATACTGTTTCTTAATATACACATTTGAGATAACTTTGGTTAAATGTAAGCCATATAAATCTATATCCATTGATTTGATGACTCCCTAGGCTATACAGCGTTCAAAGTCAGGTATTTTTTTTATCAGCACATGCTATTGAAAGGCTTATCCAGCTATGAATGCTGGTCACCAGTTCAAATGCAACCTTGAGGCAAATTCAGCAATTGGGCAGTGTTTTTCCATTTTCACCTGCTTCCACATTGTTGGTCTATTGACTTCCTCTGGCTAACATAGAACATAGACATTAATTTAAAATCATAAAGCTGTCTAAATGACTCTGGGAACAGTGTCCCTAGATGGACAAGAGTTAAAATAAGAGCACAAATAACGTGTAAAAGGAGAGAATTAAGTCATTTAACCCAATGAGGAAAGTAGTTCGTGGATAAATGTTTTAGAAGAATGATGTTAAATATTTACTGTATGTGTAGTGTCTAATGAAATTACAACTAAACAATAGCTTATGAAGTTAAGCTTTTTTCATGAAATTTTATAAATTTAAATACCTTACATTTTCAAAATTGTCATCCATATATGTTTTCTCTTTTTCAGAGAAAAGGTGATACCAGGCCCTGGTTATGTGCTCAGATTAAGATGAATCTCTTTTCTTTCTTTCTTTCTTTTTTTTTTGCTCAGATGACAGAAACACTAATCTAAATTTTTAAAAATATATTTTATTGATTATGCTATTACAGTTGTCCCATTTTTTTCTCCCCTTTACTCCCCTCTGCCCTGTACCTTCCTCCTATCATTCCCCTACCTTAGTTCATGTCCATGGGTCATACATATAAGTTGTTTGGCTTCTTCATTTCCTATACTATTCCTAACCTCCCCCTGTCTATTTTGTACCTGCCATTTGTGCTTCTTATTCCCTGTACCATTTCCCCCATTCCTCCCCTCTACTTCCCCACTGATAACCCTTCATGTGATCTCCATTTCTGTGATTCTGTTCCTGTTCTAGGTGTTTGCCCAGTTCGTTTTTGTTTTTGTTTTTGTTTTTGTTTTGTTTAGGTTCAGTGTTGATAGTTGTGAGTTTGTTGTCATCTTACTGTTCATAGTTTTGACCTTCTTCTTTTTCTTAGGTAAGTCCCTTTAACATTTCATTTAACGAGGGATTGGTGATGATGAACTCCTTTAACTGGGCCTTATCTGGGAAGCACATTATCTGCCTTTCCATTCTAAATGATGGCTTTGCTGGATAGGGTAATGTTGGACAGAGGTCCTGGCCTTTTGTGACTTCAGATACTTCTTTCCAGCCCCTTATTGCCTGCATGTTTTCTTTTGAGAAATCAGCTGATAGTCTTATTGGAACTCTTTTGTAGATAGCTGTCTCCTTTTCTCTTGCTCTTTTTAAGATTCTCTCTTATCTTTAATCTTGGGTAATGTAATTATGATGTGCCTTGGTGTGTGGTTCCTTGGGTACAAGTTTCTGGGGACTCTCTGAGCTTCCTGGATTTCCTGGAAGTCTGTTTCCTTTTCCAGATTAGGGAAGTTCTCCTTCATTATGTTTTCAAATAAGTTTTCAATTTCTTGCTCTTCCTCTTCTCCTTCTGGCACCCTATAATTTGGATATTGGAACATTTCAAGTTGTCCTAGGGGTTCCTAAGCCTCTCCTTATTTTTTTTTTCTTTTTGAATTCTTGTTTCTTCATTTTGTTCTGGTTGAATATTCTTTCCTTCTTCTGCCTTTGATTTCAGACCTGGTTTCCTTCCCTTCATTGTCGATTCCCTGTACAATTTCCTTTATTTCACTTTTCATAGCCTTCACTTTTTCTTCTATTTTGCAACCAGACTCAACCATTTCTGTGAGCAGCTTGATAGCATTCTGTGAGATGCACGGTTTTGAACAGTGCATCTGATGGGTTGGCTATCTTTTCATCACTTAGTTGTATTTTTTCTGGAGCTTTGATCTATTCTTTCATTTGGGCCAATTTTTTTTGTCTTGGCATGCCTGTTGTGTACTAAGGGGAGGAACCTTAGGTATTTATTTGCTAGGTAGGGCAGGGCAACCAACATGGCTGCGTTGTGGTGCTGTATGTCGGGGAGGAATCCAAGAGGGAACAATGCTGCTTGTTCAGCTCTTAGCTGGCTTTCAATCACGTTCTTTGCTACCCACAAGCAAATTGGGCCCTTCTGGTGGGATTCCCTTGTAAGTGGGTTTGTGTACTTTCTAGGACCCTGTGGGTCTCTCCCATGAACTCTTCCATGAGGCCAGGAGTTTCTCCTGCTGCCTCAACCCCTTAGGTTTTTTCAGTCAGGTTTTGAGGCGTTATTTCTTCTCACTGGAACCCTGGGTTTCAAGGTCTGTCTTGCCCCCCAGTTGTTCCTCCCAGTTTATCTGCATGCAATTGTGGGACCACCTGCTTTGCCAGCTACCACCTTTTCCAACCCGGTCCTCGAGCCACTGCCTTGCTGTGAGTCCTCGCCACCCCTCCTACTGGTCTGGATGAATGTTTCTTCTTTAACTCCTTGGTTGTCAGACTTCCATAGAGTTCTTTTTTTCTGGAAGTTCTGGTTGTGTTTTGTTTTTATATTTATATTTATTGTTGTCCTTCTTTTGGTTGTGTGAGGAGGCAAAGTGTATCTATCTATGCCTCCATCTTGGCTGGAAGTCCAGAAACACTATCTAAATTTTATCTAAAATGTACACAACTGTAGTTGTATCACTTAGTAGTCTTGTTAAGTGATACATTTAAATTTTTCTAAGATAAGTGTTTATGTCTGAATTGTTTTTGGATTTCCATTATTTTAGTTTTAAAACTTTAAAATTTGAAAACTCCAAGTTTCCTGAAAATGATTACAATTAGGAAGATATTTTAGAAACATTACCTTTATGAAGATAGGAATTTTATTAGGTGATACTTGCCAATGAAAGAATTGTTTTTAATTAAGTAAATTAAAAACAATTGAAGTTTTTAAATAAAAATATGAATTTTTGGTATTTATTCAGTGAAACAAGAATTTAATGTTTTAAAATTCCAAGTTCTGTGCAGAGTTTGCATAACTACGCAAAGACATGGGCTGATAATATTTAAATGAGTCAATAAAGGTTTGCATTTTATAATTAAAATATTTTAATTTTAAAAGTTTTCTTTCTGTGTTACTGAAGGTGCTTTAAAAGAACTTGAAGGAACAATGGGCTTGTGCAATTGAGAACATTTAATGAAGAGACATAAGGAAGTGCTGGAGCTGAGATCTGCTGGTTGAGGGCAGGGGAATTGTGGTCAGGAGTAAGGCATTGGTTTACAGAAGGGCCCTCCAACTGAAAGGCTAGTGGAAGAAAATTAGTGATAAGACTTGGAAACTCAGGGTGTGTTTGGAGAAGGGCATGCGTAGGTGACAGGTAGATGTATGCCAAGTAGCAGGGCTCAGAGTTGGCTGTGTGACCTAGGGCCAAATAATGGAGAGTCTCAATGTTGTTTGTATGTTTTCTGCAGTTTGAAGTGTTAGGAGCTGAAGCATGATGTAAA
This sequence comes from Phyllostomus discolor, assembly GCF_004126475.2. NCBI lineage: Eukaryota > Metazoa > Chordata > Mammalia > Chiroptera > Phyllostomidae > Phyllostomus > Phyllostomus discolor. The sequence goes on along the minus strand of NC_040912.2, from coordinate 68,298,981 downwards.
CTGATCTATCTTTTGCTACATAACCCTAGTAGCTTTGTCTGTTCTTAATTGAGTTTCTGGGCCTTTTGTTTGCTTATCAGGGAAAAAATAGCTACCTAGTCTTGTCACTCTGGGCTAAGGTGGCTTAACATTTAGAGAACCTTTTTATTAATGATGGAATTTAATATTGGAAGACATACTGTTATTCTAACAAAGTGCCTTTTCTGATGAAGTAATAAAGGTACTCAGGTGGGGAAGTCTATCTAATGTTTTAGAATTTTTTTCCAGGTGTACATTATAAATGAAACTGTTGATCCGGGTATGTTTAGTTCAGGTTTCATAGTGAAAATATAATTATCAAGCTAAAGTGGAAAACTGGATGCTGTGCTGAGATGCCCCTAGGGAAACCAGCCAGCATTAAGGATGCTTGTGGAAGGGTTACAGTAGCAGTTCTTTGGAATGCTACAGCAGCTTTCCAGAATCAGGGTGGGGAAAGTTCCATAAACAATTTATTAGTATCAATCGATTGTTACAGAACTCTTAACTTGTTTGAGGATAAACTTTTCCAGCATGGTAGAAGCATTTACCTACAGATAATGGGTTGGCTCCCTGCAGGTGATCTCTGACCTGTTTATAAAAGTAGGTCTTCCAGGGTCCCTAACTTCTCAACATTATTGTAACTCAAATATTTGTTGTAACACAAGTACATTTCTTTAAAATCATTTAATAATTCATTTTATTTAATTCAAACTGTTTCTTCTGTCAGCCGCATTTGGGTAACTTGTGTGAGAGTTTAATGCTTTTATCATTATTCACACAAGGTTATCTTTCCCCCAAACATTAAGCATGACTGTGAATCGAGTTGTATTCTTATGCTTTCTTATTTTAAGGAAGAAAATACATTTTTAGGTCAGGAAGAAAGTGTTTTTGCTTGAATTGACTTATGAAAAAAAGGAAAATTAAAAGAATGATCCTCTCCATTTGTAATAAATATTCGTATACATAGGGATTTTTAAAATTTAAAGGAAACATTTTTCCTTTAATACTTTTAACAAATAGGTTTGTGGTTATTCTGGAAAACAAGTATATATAAGTTCAAGTGTATATCTTGTCTGAAAATAAAGGTGAAATATTTAAAAGAATATGACTTAGAAGAAAATATTTTAATAGACATAGAGCTATAGATAGATGCCAATGTTATCGACAGATATTAAAGTATGAGGTCTCTTTTTACCTAATAAAAGCATCATCTTTTCTTGTTTAATCTTTATTGTATTTTTTTCCATTACCACTTGGTCCCCTCATAGCTCCCAACACCCTAGCAATCAACACATGGTTATCCATGTACATGGGTTCTTTTTCCTTTTTGCTCAATTCCTGCACCCCCTACCCCCAACTAGCTGTCATCTGCTCTCCATCTATGAGTCTGTCTCTGTTTTGCTTGTTCAGTTTGTTCATTAGATTCCACATATAAGTGAAATCATATGGTATTTTTCTTTCTCTGAATGGTTTATTTCACTTAGCATAGTATTCTCCAGGTTCATCCATACTGTCGCAAAGGGTAATTTTTTTCTTCTTTTTTGCAGCTGAGTACAATTCCGTTGTGTAAAGATCCTATAGTTGTTTTATCCACTCATCTATTAGTGAACACTTGGGCTGCTTCCATATCTTGGTGATTGTAAATAATGCTGCAATGAACATAGGGGTGTTTATGTTCTTTCAGATTAGCATTTTGGATTCCTTCAGATATAATCCCAGAAGTGGGATTACTGAGTCAAAAGGCAGATCCATTTTTAATTTTTTGAGGTACTTCTACACTGCTTTCCAGAGTGGCTGCACTAGTCTGCATTCCCACCAATAGTGCAAAAGGGTTCCCCTTTCTCTACATCCTCACCAGCACTTATTGATTGTTAATTTATTGATGATAGCCATCCTGACAAATGTGAGATGGTATATCATTGTAGTTTTTAAAAAATATTTTATTTATTTATTTTTAGACAGAAGGGAAGGGAAGGAAAAAGAGAAGGAGAGAAACATCAGTGTGTGGTTGCCTCTAGCACCCCCCCCACCCCCCCACTGGGGACGTGGCCTGTAACCCAGGTGTGTGTGCTGACTGGGAATCCAACCAGCAACATTTTGGTTCACAGGCCAGTGCTCCATCCACTGAGCCACACCAGCCAGGGCTCATTGTAGTTTTAATTTGCATTTCTCTGAGGATTAGTGACATTGAGCATGTTTTCATGTGTCTATTGGCCATCTATATATCCTCTTTGGAGAAGTGTGTATCAGATCCTTTGCCCATTTGTTAATTGGATTATTTTTTTGGTGTTGAGCTTTGTAAGTACTTTATAAATTTTGGATAATAACCCCTTATCAGATGTATTGACAAAAATGCTCTCCCATTCTGTGGATTGTCTTTTCATTTTGTTGATCTTTTCCTAACTGTGCAAAAATTTTTTAGTTTCATGTAGTCCCATTTGCTTATTTTTTCTTTTGTTTCCCTTGCCTGGGGAGATGTATCAAATAAAAAAGTTCTACAAGCAATATCTGAGATTTTGCTGCATATATTTTTTTCTAGGATATTTATGGTTTGGGGTCTAACATTTAAGTCTTTGATCCATTTTGAATTTATTCTTGTGTGTAGTGTAAGAAGGTGGCCTAGTTTCATTTTTCTGCATGTATCTGTCCAATTTTCCCAACACCATTTATTGGATAAACTGTCTTTAGCCCATTGTATGCACTTGCTTCCTCTGTCAAATATTAATTGACTATAAAGCTGTGGGTCTATTTCTGGGATCTCTATTCTGTTCTATTAAGCTATGTGTCCGATTTTATGCCAGTATCAGGCTGTTTTGATTACTATGGCCCTGCAGCATGGTTTGATATTAGGTAACCTGATTCCTTCAACTTTGTTCTTCTTTCTCAGGATTGCTGTTGCTATCTATGCAGGGCCTTTTGTGGTTCCATATACATTTTTAAAATATTTGTTCTAGTTCTGTGAAATATATAATTGGAATCTTTATAGTAGTTGTTTTGAATCTATAGATTATTTTGAGTAGAATGGACATTTTAATGATGTTAATTCTTCCTATCCATGAACATGGTGTATACTTCCATTTATTTGTATCTTCTTCAATGCCCTTTCTTCAGTGCCTTATAATTTTTCATCTATAGGTTTCTTATATCGTTGATTAGGTTTATTCCTAGATATTTTATTCTTTTTGAAGCAATTGTGAATAGGATTGTTTTCTTAATTTTCCTTTCTGTTAGTTCATTATTGGCATATAAAAATGCAACTGATTTTTGGATTGTAATTTTGTATTTTGCTACTTTCCTAAATTCATGTATCAGTTCTAATAGTTTCTTGGCGAACTCCTTGGGATTCTCTATGTACAGTATCATGCTATCTGCAAATAAAGACAGTATTACTTCTTTCTTTCCAATTTGGATGCCTTTTATTTCTGCTTCTTGTGTAATTGCTGTGGCTAAGACTTCCAGAACTATGTTGAATAAGAGTGGTGAAAGCAGGCATCCCTGTCTTGTTCCTGATATTAAGGGGAACACTTGTAGTTTTTGCCCATTGAGTATGACACTGACAGTGTGTGTGTCATATATGGCCTTTATTATATTTAGGTATGTTTCCCCTCTTTTCACTTTGCTGAGAGTTTTGATCATAATTGGGTGCTGGATTTTATCAAATGCTTTTTCTGTGTCTATTGATATGAGCATGTGGTTTTTATCCTTCGTTTTGTTTATGTGGTGAATCACATTTCACATAATGTCGTGATCTGTGAATGTTGTACCAACCTTGACTTCCCAAAATAAATCCCACTTGATTGTGGTGTATGATCTCTGCTAATATTTTGTTGAGGATTTTAGCATTTATGTTTGTCAGCGATGTTGGCCTATAATTTTCTTTGTAGTGTCTTTACCTGGTTTTGGAATTAGGATGATTTTGGCCTTGTAAAATGACCTTGGGAGCCTTCCCTCATCTTGAATTTTATGAAATAGTTTGAGAAGAACAGGTGTTAGTTCTTCTCAGAATGTTTGGTAAAATTCACCTGTGAAGCCATCCAGTCCAGGGCTTTTGTTTGTTGGGAGTTTTTTTTATTACTGTTTCAGTTTCATTAGGTATAATCTGTCCATATTGTTCTATTCTTCCTGATTAGTTTTGGAGGATTGTATGTTTCTAGGAATTTATCCATTTCATCCAGGTTGTTCTGTTGGCTGGCATATAGTTGTTCATAATATTTTCTTACAAACCTTTGTTATTTTTTTGGTGTCATTTGTAATTTCTCCTCTTTCACTTCTGATTTTATTTATTTGGGTCCTCTTTTTTTTCTTGATGAGTCCGGTTAAAGGTTTGTCAATCTTGTTTATGTTTTCAAAGAAGTAACTCTTGGATTCACTGATATTTTGTATTACTTTTTAAACTACATTTCTGCTCGGATCTTTATTATTTCCTTTCTTCTACTCACTTTGGGCTTTGTTGTACTTTTTTAAGTTCCTATAAGTGTGAAGTTAGATTGTTTATTTGAGCTTTCTTTTGTTTTTTTTTTTTTTGTTTTTTTGAGATAGGCCTGTAAAATACTATGAATTTCCCTCTTAGGATTGCTTTCCCAGTGTCCCAAAGATTTTGGATTTTTGTGTCCTCATTTTCATTTGTTTCAAGGTGTTTTTTATTTCTTCCTTGGTCTCGTTCACACATTCATTATTTAATAACATGCTATTTAGCTTCCATGTCTTTGCTCATGTTTTTTGGTGTTCTTTTTGTTATTTATTTCTAGTTTCATAGCATTATGGTTAGAGAAGGTACTTGATAGGACTTTAATCTTCTTAAATTTATTGAGACTTGCTCGGTGTTCTGACATGTGTTCTATCCTATAAAATGTTCCACGTGCACTTGAAAAGTGTGTATATTCTGCTGCTTTGGGGTGAAATGCCCTGAAGATATTGATTAAATCCATTTGATCTAGGGTGTTGTTTAAGGCCGCTGTGTCCTTGTTGATTTTCTGCCTGGAAGATCTGTCCATTGAAGTCAATGGGTTGTTAAAATCTCCAACTGTGACTGTATTTCTGTCCATCTTTCCTTTTATGTCCATCAAGATTTACTTTACATGTTTAGGTGCTTCTATTTTGGGTGCATAAATGTTTACTAGGGTTGCATCCTCTTGTTGGATTGTTCCATTTATCATTATGTAGTGTCCTTCTTTGCCTCTTACTATAGCCTTGGTTTTAAAATCTACTTTGTCAAATATAATTACTGCTACACCACCTTTTTTCTTTTACATTTCCATGAAATATTTTTTCCAACCCTTTTCTTTGAGTCTGTGTGTATCTTTTGATCTGAGATCAGTCTCCTGGAGTCAGCATATATATGGATCTTGTTTTCTTATCCATTCAGCTACCCTATGTCTGTTGGTTGGAGCAGTTAAACCTTTTACTTTTAATATGATTATTGATAGATACATATGTGGTTCCATTTTATCATTAGATTGTTTTCCTCTGGGTTTTTTTTGTTTCTCTTCCTCTTCCTGTTCTTCTTCTTCCTCTTCCTCCTCTTCCTCTTCCTGTCCTTCCTCTTCCTCTTCCTGTCCTTCCTCTTCCTCTTCCTGTCCTTCCTCTTCCTGTTCTTCTTCTTCCTCTTCCTGTTCTTCTTCTTCCTCTTCCTCCTCTTCCTCTTCCTGTCCTTCCTCTTCCTCTCCTTCCTCTTCCTCTTCTTCTCCTTCCTCTTCCTGTTCCTCTTCTTCCTCTTCCTCCTCTTCTTCCTCTTCATCTTCTCTTTCCTCTTCCTGTTCTTCCTCTTCTCCTCCTTCCTCTTCCTCTCTTTCCCCTTCCTCTTCCTGTTCTTCCTCTCCTTCTTCTTCCTCTTCTTCCTCTTCCCCTTCCCCTTCCTGTTCCTCTTCTTTCTCTTCCTGTTCTTCCTCTTCCTCTTCTTCTTCCTCTTCCTCTCCTTCATCTTCCTCTTCCTGTTCCTCTTCCTCTTCTTCCTCTCCTTTTCCTTTTCTTCTTCCTCTTCTTTCTCTTCCTCTTCCTGTTCCTCTTCCTCTTCTTCCTCTTCCTCCTCTTCCTCTTCCTTTTCTTCTCCTTCCTCTTCCTCATCTTCCTCTTCCTCTTCTTTCTCTTCCTGTTCTTCCTCTTCCTCTTCTTCTTCCTCTTCCTCTCCTTCATCTTCCTCTTCCTGTTCCTCTTCCTGTTCTTCCTCTCCTTCCTCTTCCTGTTCTTCTTCTTCCTCTTCCTCTTCTTTTCTCTTCCTCTTCCTCTTCTTTCTCTTCCTCTTCCTTTTCTTCTCCTTCAACTTCCTGTTCCTGTTCCTTTTCCTGTTCTTCCTCCTCTTCCTCTTCCTCATCTTTCTCGTCTCCCTGTCCCTCTTCTTCCTCCTTTTCCTCTTCTGTTCCTCTTCTTCCTGTTCCTCTTCCTCATCTTCCTCTTCCTCTTCTCCCTGTTTCCTCTTCTTCTTCCTTTTCCTCTTCCTGTTCTTCTTCCTCTTCCTCATCTCCCTCTTCCTCGTCTCCCTGTCCCCTCTTCTTCTTCCTTTTCCTCTTCCTATTTTTCTTCCTGTTCCTCTTCTTCCTGTTCCTCTTCTTCCTGTTCCTCTTCTTTCTCTTCCTGTTCTTCCTGTTCTTCCTCTTCCTCTTTTCTTCCTCTTCCTGTTCCTCTTGTTCTTCTTCCTCTTCCTCTTCTAGTTCCTCTTATCCCTCTTCCTCTTCTTCCTCTTCCTCTTTTTCTTCTTCCTCTTCCTCTTCTTCCTCTTCCTGTTTTTCCTCTTCCTCTTCTTCTTCCTCTTCTTCCTCTTCTGACTGTCCTTCTTTATGGTTTCTATGTCTTTTTCATGCTGGTGAGTATTCTTAACATCATTATTGTAAACTCTTTATTTGGTAAATTGCTTGCCTCCATTTCATCTAGTTTATCTGGAGAATTATGCTGTTCTTTCATTTGGAGTCTGTTTCTTTGTCTTTCCATTTTGGCTGCTTCTTTGTATCTTCTGCCTTAGATGTTAAACTAATCAGCCATCAAAACAGATCTACTTGTTAATCTAGTCAACCTGTGAACAAAAGTTGGGCTTAAACTCCACAAGTTGGGGCAGAGTATCTCTTGTGGGCAGGGCTATTGCTTCCCCTCAGACTGATGCCACTTGGAGAGGAGTGCTTTGCGTGAGAAATATGGCTCCTGCAGTATGGGGAATGACTCAGCATAGGGATCCTGGTAGCTATACCTTCAGTTCTCTCCCCAGAGCCACCAGCCCTAGACTCTTCTCAAGTGTCACTAGTCCACACTGTCCTCCTCTGCCAAATTCCAGGGTAAGTGACTGCAAACAAAATTTGGTATGTTGGTCCTTTAAGACACTCTTTGCATCTCTAGCCATCTCTTCCTGGCAGACAAAAACCCTGCTACTTTTCACAGCTGGATGTTATCTGGGTTTCTTTCTGACTTTGTACTATAGGCTGGCGAGCCCACCTTGAGGTTTAGACCCCACACTTCTCAGGGTGAAACCCCCCAGCTGCTGAAATATCCCTCTGGAACTTCAGCTGCTGCCAGTGGGAACCTCTGCGCTCCCTACCAGTCTTGTTGTGGTGAAGTGGTTTCTTTTTCTGTCCTTGGTTATAAAGCTTCTCTCCAGCTAGTGTTCAGTTGGTTATTCTGGATGATTTCTCTATGATTTAGTTGCAATTCCACACTGGTCCCCAGAGGAGGTTAGTGTAGCTTTTACTTACTCCTCCACCATCTCTGATATCCCCTATCATTTTTTAAAATTGCCAATTCTCTAACCTTTTGTTTTATAACAGAAGTTGTCATAAAGGTGCCTACAGTAATCAACACATGCTCCATTATATTTTATAGGAGTATGGCCACATTTGGCTGAGTCTGAGTGAGAAGCATGATCTGGATCAGAATTAAGTCTGGTGTTACTTTGGTTGTTTCTTAGGACATTTCTAAGCCTCCTTCCCATTCACACTTTCCTGTCCTTGTTCTGATGATGGGGATCCCTGTCTTACATTCTAAGGAATAGCACAGTAGTATTTGGAGACCAGTAAACTTGTAAATTTTTTGAGATGGGGCTGAGCATGGAGATCTAGCTCACAAAGTAACAAAGTATATACGTGGTGCCCTGTCTAGCATGGTCAGCTGCTTTATTTCTGTAGTCTTAATGCTTTATCTCTCATGATATAGATCATTGATCTGGCAACTTGGAGCCCTTGACTAAGTCCCTCAGATCCTAATGTAACATGATTCTCGGTCAGAAGGTTTTAATAGCACATGAAGCAATCATGTACTAAGTTGCATTTTACCAACATCTTTGATAAAGAAACTAGCTCAGCAATAACCAGTGTAAATAAAATTGAGAAGGGGAGTAAATTAAGATACATTATTTGAAATATTCTTCTCTATTTATTCAAATATAACATGAGAAAAGGACCACAGCATACCAATACTTTTTTACCTTAGCTTGAATTTCTGCATGGACTCAGGAGTTACAAGATTTTGTTTCTTCAAAAACTGATCTGTAGTTCTAGCCTTTTTAAAATTGAATTTTAGAGAGAGAGAGAGAAAAGAAACATTGATTTGTTGTTCCATGTATTCATGCATTCATTGGTTGATTCTTGTATGTGCCCTGACTAGAGATCGAACCCATAACCTTGGCATATTGGGACGACACTCCAACCAACTGAGCTACTTGGCCACAGCCTCTAGCTTTTACTAATTAGCCTGAACTCGCTCCATTTATTATTCTCAAAAAATGATATTTAATGTTGCCTTTTCTTTGAAACTTTTATAAAAGAGACATAGAACATGGTGAATACTTAGCCTTCAGAAAGTACCAAGCCTGTGTCTGCTGTGACATCATTTCTCAACAAGGCTAAGACAGAGGCTTTGGGTGGTTGTGTGTTTTAAGCAGCCGGGGCTTCTGGACTGTTAGTTTAGTCCCGGTGGATTCTTAACAGAATGTCGGCAGTTCCATTATCTTGTACAAATATTTGGCACTGGAATTCTCTTATTTACTAACTATAAGTAATACAATATTTTTAAACCTCCAATCACTGGGAAAGGCAAAATAAACAACCGACATGGACACACTTAGCACTGAAAGCTCACAGAGCTCTGTGTTTGACAGGGGAGAGACTGGAGTTTATCCTTTATCATTTAGTGAACACAGGTCTTTAATCAGACGTTTCGTTTATCAAAAGTGTTGGCTGTGTAGATGTAGATAGGAGTCAGAGGGCACTGTGTTTTTAAAATATTAAAATATCCAATAAAGTATGTTATAATTTTAACAAATTTTATTTTTTTGTGGCTTCAAAATATGTTGAGTGTTAGTTATGAAAAAAAGAATCTGAGTTTTTAGTTATAAATTGGGAGAGTGTCAGGTGAAAACAGCCTTTTAGTGTTTATAATTTTACTCTCTGTCAGTGAAGGAAGAGTATATTCTCATTGAGGAGGTTCTGTGATGCTTGCTTATCTGCTTGCTGGCCCAGAGAAACTTATGTGAAAGTGTTCAAGAAAGACATTACAACTTTGTTTTAATGTAAAAATTACTTTCCAGTTGGTGTAATACAGAAAAAGTTAGAAAAATAACTGTTTTATTTGTGGTAGGTTGGACATAGGATGTTTTTGTTCCCTTTAGAAAGTACAGTGTATATCTCAAGAGTCTTTGCTCTATGAAACTGGATAGAATGAGAATGTTTTATATTAATAGAATATATATCCTATAGAAATACTCTTGCTAATCCAAAGTATCTTTTCCTATATTTCTGTGCTGCTTATTAAATAAGTTTCATGTTCTTGATAAATGTAAGCCCTTGATAAATTTAGTGGCTTTGTAAGGGCAGACTGCTTTTTTGTTTCCATTAGTTTGATAAGTTAGAAATGAAAACTTTAAAGTAATATATTTTCCCAAAAGTGAAAATTATTTTAAATACTTTATGCAAAATCAAATAGTACTACTTTTTTAGGACTGTCATTAATATCAATTATTAATAGTAAAGAAGTGAACATGTAAAAAGAAAATAAATCTCTTTATTAGTGCTTTTATAGAAGCTCAATTTGATGAAGTTTTAAGCACTCATTGGCTACATGGTATTATACTTCATAAAAACTGTAAATAATAAGGACAAAAATTAATTTTGTAATCAGTTTTAAAAGAAGCTGATCTGACTGACTTTATGTAACTTTAAAACCTAAGAACAGAAGATGGAACCGTTGATAGGATTTGTCAAGGATTTTGACATAGCAATAAAAGCAGCATTTGTGCCTTTAGCCATAGGTAGAAAGAAAAAGAAAGGAATTTTTTTGACTGCCTTTAGATTTTTTAAATATTATTGGTAGTCTTTTTTCCCTACTGCAAAAGATAAAAAATGAGCATAGAGGGGTGCTAGGTCATTCCCTCCTTAGTATATACAAGGGTCAACATGTGCTTGTGTGCATGTGTGCCCCGAAGGTGGGGGTGTGCGGGATGAACTGTGAGGTATGGCTAACACCACCACCAACATTCCTAATGTAATCATACTGTGTGCCAGCCAATGTTATGTGTGCTTTAACGAATTGACTCATTACGTTCTCCCGGCTCTGCTAACTGGACTACAGGAGGCGGTAGAGCTGGATCTGGGTCCAGGTTGCTTGGCTCCAGAGCCCGTGCTCTGAAAAACTTAGTGTTCTGTTGTCTCTCATTCATGGATAAAAGTACCGAACTCCATCTTCTCTTTTTAAAAAACAGAGTTTTTGATATTTTTGTAATATTTTTTGAGGAGTAAATTATATAATGTATGTGAATCTCTTGCACAGTAAATAATTTGTGCATTCATGCCTGTGTGTATTCACTCATACACACAATTGCATATATAGGTATATATATGTACATATATTGATATTTTACATACTTTTTATATACTTTTACATTTATGTAGTCATAATACTTGATGATATATAGGTGGGGCAAAAGTAGGTTTACAGTTATGAGGGTATGAAAGAGAGTTGATTCTTGCAGTGTTGTTTATTAATTATTGCACTATTTTATATTCAAACTGGAAACCTACTTTTGCCCCATCCTGTATATACACATACATCTCTTTTCTGCAAAAGAACAAAATTTAGGCCTTCGTGATTGAACAAAATTGCCCATAGCGTAGAATTCTAAACTTCATAATTGTGTAACTTAAATGAAGTCTCCTGGAAAACAGTTCTTTCGACAGTGATTTGAGCAGGCTCTATGTGTGATTTTAATGAACAGCATTACAGCAGAGATCCAAATTTCCAAACATGTCTACTGAAAGAGACCTGTGGGTGGGCTCTATAAATTACCTTTAAGTACACACTTGTTTATTTTGTTATAGCACCCCTATGTGGACCTATTGAAGGAACATTTAGCAAAAGGATGATAGTTTCAGAGCATAAAATATCCAGTTGTCACCCACCACGTTGGTACTAAAGCCATGAAGCATAACTGGACTACTTATAATTTTGAGGAATTTTGAATAACTGTGTCTACCAACTTACTACTCTCTTCGGTGTAAAGGCTTCAGGGAAGCTATCATTTGTTTTAATTTTGTTTTTACTTTTATCAGAGCATTTCATACACATAATTTAGAGTTAATTTCACTCTAAAAGGCTTATTAGGAGCAATAGTTGTCCTTCATCCCTACCATTCCCACTCCCAAGAGACAACCACTTACAACTTTTGTTTTCACAGATTCCTTCTAAATCACATATTTATGTAACTTTTCTCATTCATTTAGCTTTCAGTTTTAAGGTCTCTGCATTGACTTCTTTTTTTTTTTTAAGATTTTATTTACTTATTTTTAGAGAGGGAAGGGAGAGAGAGAGAGAGAGGGAGAGAGAGAGAGAGAGGGAGAGAGAGAGAGGGAGAGAAACATCAATGTGCGGTTGCTGGGGGTTATGGCCGGCAACCCAGGCATGTACCCTGGCTGGGAATCGAACCTGGGACACTTTGGTTCCCAGCCCGCGCTCAATCCACTGAGCTACGCCAGCCAGGGTGCATTGACTTCTTATGGAAGATGAAGAACTGCCCCCTTTCCTGCCTTCATTCCCCCCGCCCTCAGACATACTTCCTATTTCACCTCCACACCACATGACATAATTTTGATTAAATCAGTATTTCCATGACCGTGACTATATAAATGCTGTTCACAGCTGGCCAGGTAAAGGATGGGATATCCTTTTTCTTTCTGGAATAATACTTTGTTTTTCTTGGAATTACTAAAGCTACTGTTTTCTATGAATTTCTGATTCAACTCCAGACTTACCCAGTGTGAGTTGCTGCCTTATATTTTCAAATATTTTGGGCAGTTGTTGGATGATTTTTCAAAGAGCTATCTCTTTCAGAACATTCTAGACCTGCTGAAGCTGCTGCTGTCTCGGGCTGTTCCTTTATTACTGTTGGCAGAAAAATGGCACCAGAGTGTTATTGGCGATTGGACCTCTGTTCAGCAACTCCTGTATTTGAGTTCTAAGAAAGAAAGAATCTAGAGCCAAGACTCAAACTATAAGAGAGTTTATTTAGAAAGTCACAGAGGTAGAAGTGAGCTGTAGAAGCAATGGACTCAGGGAACAAGTTACAGAGGCAAAAGAAGGGCCCTTAGAGCTTAGGAGAGAGAGAGGGGCAAGGAAACAGAGAGTGGGGAGAGGGGATGGGGAAAGCCAAAGGAGTCACATGGGTCCTCTGTCTTGAGGGTATTTATCTGGAGGTCTCAGGGGAGAATCCCAGTAGAATATTCATCAGCTTTCCAGGTGTGTCCCTTCAGGATCTTGGTATCCACTGCTTGGTTGGCACCAGGGCAGGAGGGTCATTAGTCAGTGTAGCTGGTCCTGACTTCTGGTCCTGATGTCAGCCATGGCACCACTTGTCTGGTTTTGCTACTTTTCTGGGCTGGAGCTGAAACACAACTGAGGCCTGCATGTTATCCCCTAGGGGTTAATGTGTAAGGGAGTGGTCTTGCAAGGTTCCTCATGGGAGTTGCCTGAGCACACTCTTCAGCCAATGTTTCCCCTCCAAGGGGGTTTACTCAAGGACTGGTAACGTAGCAGGGGAGGAAAGTTCAGGGGAGGGTCGGAGCTGCATGACCAGCAAATGAAAAGTCATGAAAGGTCAGGGGGGTCTAAATTGCATGAGCAGTGTTAGGCCAGGGGAGGAAAGGTTGCTTTGGGGGCAAGGTTCTGTTTTCCCAGTTTTGCCTGTTGCTAGGCACCTAGGGCTTTCTGCCCTGGTGACCTTCTGTACCTGGCCTATTGTCCTTGCTCTGCTCATTTCTAACTGCCTACCACATGACCATTCTGGGATTTCCTTTGCTTCCCTCTTATTTTAGGTCTCATGTTTCCTGGAATCAAAATCATTGTCCTCTTTGTTTAGTCTCTCATTTTAGGGAGGCATCTTTTGGCAGTTTCCTGAAAAAGCAAATATAAGAGATAGACTTTATTTTAAATCTTGCATGCCTCAGAAGGACTTTAGATACCCTTATGTATTAATATTGATGTCTGTGGAATTATAGGTTAGAAATCATTTTTTTTCTCAGGGTTTTAAAGAATCTCTATCACTGTTCTGTAGCTTCTAGTATTTTATTGAGAAATCCAGTGCTGTTTTAATTTGATTTGAGCTTTGAACTTTTGTGGAAAGGGTATGTGAATTTGAACTTCAGTTACCTGTTTCCAGTACTGTATTTTATCCTCTATGTTACTTGTGCCCCCAGTCCCGAGACTTTGTTTTACTGTTTCCACACAAACATGGGACTCTTCCCATGTCGGTGTTGCTAAGGGTGGGTAGCCACCCAGCTATATAGTGTGGGGAAGGGACTTGAGGGTTCTAACTTCTTTCCAAGCAAGTTTTCAACAAGTCATCCTCTTTCCAGCTGTACCTTCATCTGCTTCCAGAAAGATCTGGGGCTGCCAATACCTGAGCATTTGGGGGCCCTGTAGTGGGAATTAGGTTGTTCCAAAGTTCTGCCACTACTGGTTAAGCATTCATTCAGCTTTTGAAGGATGCTGAACAGTTTGCTACTCTTTCATATTCTTTGCACCTTCCAAAATACACTTGCTGTTGTCTCCTTCTCCTTTATCTCTGGGATTATACCTTTTAAAAAACCCCTTTATTGTCATGCTACTGCAGTTTCAAGGGGCAAAGGAACAAGGGCATGTGGTTAATCTACTTTCTTTATTGGGAAGTCCTGGGGGTGGGGTGTCAGGGAACCCAATCGTTTTAATAAATTAATATTTCTGTAAGGAAGGACTTCCTTGAGATTTTACTATAATGTCTGTACGCGTATAATGAGATAAAACATTTAATAAGGGGGATGAATTCCCTTTGTTTCTATTGGAGGATGAATTTACTTACAAGTCATGAGGGGCTTAAATCGGAAAGTGGGATTTTACGCCCATTCTTGTCATTCTGTGGTCAACCTTAGTGTAAAATAACAGATAAACTGGCTTCAGCATTTTAATAAAAGAAATTGGATTCCCCACCCTACACACCCTTCCTGCTTTCATTTCCTAATAAAGATGTTTTGAAAAATACCAGCTGCATTCTCACTGGACAGGGATTTTACTTGTGGAATTAGATATCCTTTACTGGGAGTGACACTAATAGAAGATGAGAAGTTTTACTCACACCTCCAATTGCAGTTGTATCTAGTCGAGAAATGTGCATTGAGTATGTGCTCGATGTCAGGCAGTATGTTAAGTATTTGAAGCATGATGATCTCTTGTCCTCCTGGAGTTTGTATTCTAGCAGACACTATCATCTGGTTTATAATGGTTACCATTTAGGTAGTGCTTCCTATGAGACAGCACTTTACTGATTAAATCCTTAACAGTGCTCTGCAAGGAAATTTTAACATTCTCATTTTACACTTGAGATGAAATGAGGCTTAATGGTTTGCACAAGGCCGTTCAGTCAGTCTTTAATGGAGCCAGAGTCTGAAGCCAGCTCGATTTTACTTCAGGGCCCATGTCCATCCATTTGTATAGTTAAAAAAAGTCAACAGAGCAATTTCAAATAGAATGTTTTATCTAATCTTCCGTTATCTTACCCAGTGAAGGCACTCATTTTTTAATGACAGGTATTTATTCTCAGCTTGAGAGATTTGGTGAAAACAAAACAAAACACTAGTTACATCATTTTGGAGCTGTGCCTTATTATCAACTTGCCTTACTTGATGATTTTTTTATGAACATTATGTTTAGGGGTAAAACTTATTTGTAGAACACAGATTTTAGTTTAATTTCAGTAGAAGAACTTACATATTTTAAGGAACTCTGTATTGAATAATATTCAAAGCAAAAAAGGTTTGTAATGCAAATAATTGCATTCTGTTTCCTTGTATAAACACACTCTTTCCCAGCCTTTGTTTCAAATATTTAGTTAATAGTAACCCAGGAAAGATGTGGAGAGTCTGTATATTGTTTCTTTTCTTTAGCTCTGTAAATTGTCTTAAATGCTTAAAGGCACATTAAATTATCATAGTACAATCCACATAAAAGACACATAGTAAAACTGAGAGGCAATATTTAAAATAGAAATGTGTAAGCAGAAGTCAAGGTTAAGTCAAATGATAACAAGAAACTCTGGGTTCAGAAAAACTCAAGGAAATCTGGAATTGGTTTCTTCTGTTGGTAATCTGATCGTTATTTCCACCAGCATTTGTTGAATACCTGCACTGTGACAGGTACTACTTAGGCACTGGGGAGGAAATAATGTTTAAGGACAAGATCTGTGGCCGTCAGACCAATGCTCTGGCATTTGAGTGAGCACCGTGACTGGTGGGGTAGGGAGACTCTGGTTTGAAAGCCGAAGCCTCCGAGGATTGATGTGCAGCAGACAGAGAAACTCTGATACGCAGAAGGATGGAAAAAAGTAGAGGACAAGAGGTGAAATACTGGAAAACGATGATGAGCAAGAAGCTGTGGCACACTGCAGAGAATGAAGGCTATGTCCAGAAGGAAAGGACGAGTCAACATTGGATGGTACTCCACAAACTAATTCAGCAGAGTATTTGCATAATGCTTTACAAATTTGAAATTAAACATTTTTTTAAAGATTTTATTTATTTATTTTTAGAGAGGGAAGGGAGGGTGATAGAGAGAGAGAGAGAGAGAGAGAGAGAGAGAGAGAGAGAGAGAGAGAGAGAGAGAGAAACATCAATGTGCGGTTGCTGGGGGTTATGGCCTGCAACCCAGGCATGTACCCTGGCTGGGAATCAAACCTGGGACACTTTGGTTCCCAGCCCGAGCTCAATCCACTGAGCTACGCCAGCCAGGGCTGAAATTAAACATTTTCAAATTACTTTCCCATATATCAAGTCAACCTTGATAACAGTAAAGCAGACTTTTTTTTTTAATCTTCATTATACAGACAAGCAAACTGATGTCAGGGCAGTTTAATGACTTTGCCGAAAGATCACAGAGTGTATTTCAGAGCTATACTTCAACTTTAGTCTTCTGATTCCAAATTCAGAGCTCCTTCCATCATTCTGCAGAAGGATATTACTCAAGGAGGATATTACTCAAGAGGTGAATAGCTATGCAAACGGAGTTGGTACAGATCATCTCATGAAACTACGCGCGCTGGGAAAGTAAGAAGCATGAGAGACCATTGCAGGATCTACGGGTCTATATTCATGGTTCCAGTGCTGTTGAGGACAACAGATGGTTTTGTAGTGACATGTGATTTACATGTACACTTCCAACCTTAACAAAGCTCAGTGGGAGCTATTGCTTAATTCTTTTCTTTGCTAGTTTTTAAAAAATGTTTTATTTATTTATTTTTAGAGAGAGGGGAAGGGAGGGAGAAAGAGAGGGAGAGAAACAGTGATCGGTTGCCTCTTGTACACAACCCAACCTGGGACCGGCCTGCAATCCAGGCATGTGCCTTGACTGGGAATCGATTTGGTGACCTTTCGCTTTGCAGGGTGATGTTCAACCAACTGAGCCATGCTGGTCAGATTTGCAGGTTTTATTTTATTGAAACTGTGGATTAATACCGTGCTTTATAGATGCCTTACTCAGATGCAGCCCTTGAACTAAATAATGACAGTGATTCTTTGTGCAATAATCAACATGAGGATGACTTTATCTAGGACTCAGCTCACTGAAGAAGAAAATGTAAGTGTAAATGCAGCTGATCTATGTATGTTATATTAAGGATGGATTTGACATTTAAAGTTTTCCTTGGAATTGGAAGACTGGATGTTTGAGGCTAATGCAGTGACAACAAAGCAGAGACAGCTGATCATGAAGCTGCAGCGTCATTTGCAGAAATATATTTTATCAGAATTAAATTTTAGATTTAATTTGTTCTCAAAGTCAAATAAATCTGTGTCCCTGACTGTAAGTGGAATAAAAACAGAGGAATTGTTTTATATGGGAAAAACCGCATCAAATGAGAATACTGGAAATCAGAAAGATATGATCATTGTAGAGTTTTCCCAGGGTTTTGAGTTTGTAATGAGAGATTATTTTAAATATATATGCTTTACATATGCACCCTAGGGGTGGTTAAGTTAGGATTTCACTAGCCTGCTGTGAAGCCCACTTTAAGAGGTCAAAGGTGGTTAATAATGACAGTGTTTTTTATGTATGTCATGCCATAGTTATTACACTGTTGTTTGGATCCATAAGCTTGAGTTACTCAGATGTTGCATGCATTGCATACCTCTGGGGACTTACCACTGACCCTGTGCTGGGGGCCTTTCTGCTGGTGTAGAGCAGCTGTCTTAAGCTGGTCAGTGACTCTGGGAGGAAAGGAAGGAGAGAAATAACTCAAATAAGATTTAAAAGGATTTAAAGTTAATCCAGAAATCTGCATGGTAATCCCCAAGGCCATGTCCAGGTATGCCCTATTTCTACCAGCAGCACATATGGGTAATTCTCACCCATTTTCATTTTTTATCTTTAGAAATTTCTTGCCTTTTCAGGACTGCTTTGGTTTTCATTGTAACCAGACATCAATTCTGAAAGACTAAGTAAGGAATCTGAGGCAACAAAGGTAGAGTAGCCCCCCTGATACATGGTTTCAGGTATCCTCTCCCCATGGATACCTGAAACCATGAACCACGACAGTACTGAACCACATATATCTTTTCATATATATATATATATATATATATATATATATATACACACACACACACACGCACCCCATGTTTTATTCTGTACATGCATACCAATGATAAAGTTTAATTGATAAATTAAGCACAATAAGAGATTCATGACAATAATTAGTAAAACTGAGTAATTAAGTTGAAAATTTTCACCTTTTCACTAAAGAAGCACTTTACGACTTTTCTATGGCATATCTGAGTTGCCAGCATCACTACTCTTATGCTTGGGGGCTTTTATGAAGTAAAATAAGGATGACTTGAACACAAGCACTGCAGTGCCACAACAGTCGGCCTGATAACCCAGGCAACTACTAAGCAGCTAACGGCGGGAACATGTACAGCATGGATGTGCTGGGCGAAGGGACGATCTTGTCTTGGTTGAAGTGGGGTAGGATGGCTCGGGATTTCACCATGCTGCACAGAACGGCGCACGACATAAAACTTATGAATTGTTTAGTTCTGGGATTTTTCATTTAATATTTTTGGACCACAGTTGCTTCCAGGTAACTGCAAACATGGAAAACGAAACTGAGGAAGAGCCCGGGACTACTTTATCCCACAGTGTAATTTTCTCTGGAGTCTCACTCTTTCCTATTGATCTAGCATGTAATTTTTGAACATTGGGTCTCTTTGTAATGAAAGCTGCACGTATAGTATTGTTCATGTCTAGAAATCTTTTAAGTAAAGCATTAAGGAGAGTATGGAGAAAAACTGGCTTGGACTACTGTATTCACTACATTTGTTCTAATCATCACTTCAAGGCTAAAATCTATAAAGTAAGGCAGCACTTGGAAATGGAAACGGACTTCGAGAACCACATACGCTGAAAGTAAAAGTGCTTCCTCTTAAGAAAATACTACTTTGTCGTTTGAATCAATTATTTTTAGACCCCATTATTGTCTAAGAGGTTATGCTGCCATTATTCTTCATTTTTATACGAAAGAAGCAAATTAAAACTAATAGAAGTGATTTATACTTTTAAATCATAAAGGATATATCATGGCAGTAGTAGAAAATCAACTCAATTTTCTGTATCTTTTTATTTCTCTTCCACTTTTGTGGCAAAAACTATGAGGAAAGAAATTCAAAGTTCAAGTTCCGGTGGCTCACGGTCCTAAATCAGTCCATTCTTTTTTCATTTTCCTGTTGCCATTTTAGTTCACCAATCTTTTATTTAGTTTCTGTGATCACACCGTTACTTTTTCTACAGGTCATTTTTC
The DNA here is from genome assembly GCF_004126475.2 of Phyllostomus discolor. Taxonomy (NCBI): domain Eukaryota; kingdom Metazoa; phylum Chordata; class Mammalia; order Chiroptera; family Phyllostomidae; genus Phyllostomus; species Phyllostomus discolor. Next base: position 68,279,678 of record NC_040912.2, on the reverse strand, counting down.
ACAAAATTGTCAGAGTTATATTTTTATAATGTACATCGGATCATGTCACCTGCTAATAGATTTCAGTTACACTTGGAATTAAATGCAGAATCCTTTCTACAGCCCACAAGGATCTGGCTCTTTGTGCCTCTCAACATCATCTACTGGCGCCCCTTGTGCCCTTCGCACCCTGGTGCGCTCCAGGTGCCACTGAGATCTTAACTAACTAGCTCACCCTGAAGGGCGGCCTTGCTTTTCATATTTCCTTTGCCTGGGTTGCTTTTGCACAAGTCTTCACAGCATCACCTTCTTCTTGTCATTACTCACTCATCTTAAGGATTATCTTCATAAAGAGGTCTTGCCCAGTCACCCAGCCCCCTGGCAACTCCCCGTCCCTTCCTGTCATAGCACTCTGCTTTGCTTTCATTTACCCTTTTATGTAACAGATACTTATGGAACATCAGTTTTGTGATGAGGAACACAAAGTTCATGCCATTACTGGAGCTGTCCTTCCAATGAAGGGAAATAATCAGCAGTCATCACTGCCTAGTACCCTCTTCGTGACCCCACACCATGAACAGAGTGGGAGATTCGAGAGCAGTGGCACTGTTTTCTTTCTCCGGAATTAGTGAAGAGAACTTGCAGAGAGCCCAGTCTTTTTCACACTGGTTCTACTTCCTTCTGTAAAGTTACCTGCACAGCTGGAGAGGTGACAAGTTATAGCATGGAGAATGTGGCTCAGCGGGCTAGCCCTCCAAAATGTACTGTGCACAGTCTTGAGCCATTCATATGGTCTACTTTTTGCATTAATGTTCTCATTTGTAAAGTGAGGTGGTCCTATTTATTTCACAAGGTTTTTGAATGAATTAATTATGAAAGTACTTGATAAATAGAGCGCTATGCACATGGTCCACTCAGGTGAGTGTTAAATGTTGGCTACAGATGTCTCTAAAGTTGCTGAAATTTTACCCATCTATTCCTAAGGGAGCTTTCCGAATCTGTGCCTGTTTTCTTGTTCATTGGATAAATAACACTGAGTAATAGTTAGTCTCAGATGACCATATTTCTTTGATTCTATCCTAACAGCATTAATTTTCTGTTTTTCTATAGTACTTTGGAAGTTTACTTGTCATTTTCTGTGTAGAACTGGCTTGTGGCGTTTGGACGTATGAGCAGGAAATTATGGTGAGTTCAAAATGGGCTAAAATCACAGTCTCAAACAATATCCAATTCAGCCATATGAATCAGATCCTTTGGAGTAATTTAGGGGCATGATTATTAATTTAAATGTTTATATCATATAACAGCCTATAGTCCCCGTACTTCTGAAAAGTAACATTTTCTTTTCTGTGTCTAAAACATAGTTTCAAACCATAATTTATAATATTTCATTTGGTGTACTATGCTATATGTCTTTAATTTCACAGATTGCTTAAACATGGCCATAATAGACTAAAAATAATATATGTTGTAAGATAGTTTTGCCAACTTAGAGTATATAATAAGAAAGATTCACATTTGCAATATGATTTGAGAAAGCTTCAAAGTCTGCCTGAAAGCTTTACTAAAAGAAAAAAGAGCTCTACTCCATGACTAGGAAGTGCTCTCCTGTTTGCAGCAAGCCGAACCAGCTTCCACTTTAAGAAGCGTATTTGAAGAGTTGCTGTGTGATTATCCCAGTCTGGAAACACTCTCACAGTTTGACACTTGGCTGCATGAAAACTGTTCTTCAGCTTTTTTTCTCTTTCATTTTTACAACCATGGGACCAACTTTTAGAGTTATTTTAGAATGGATGACAACAAGGGTTTTTCAGTCTTGAGATTTGAGCAGCCTTGTTTGATTCACCATTTGCACTTTACTCTTGCTTACAATAGGCATTATTACTTATTTAATGTTTATTCACTTTATTGGCGGAAATTGGTGGGTTTCTCACCAAGAGCATTTCTGTGTATCTGTGCTTGCTGGCTGTTTTCATGATGGAAGGCCGAATGGTCCCACTGCAAGCATCACAGAGTAATTCTATTTAAATAAGGAGGCACTTTGCAACATGCAGTCCTTGGACTGTCTAGCAGCAGTCACCCAAAGTGATTCTTAAAAGCGTGTGTTGTAGGGCTCTAGGCCAGATCTGTGAAATTGGAATAGAGGAAAAGGCAGAGGGAGAAGGGGCAGAGGGACTGGGCATGTGTGCTTGTGACCATTTCCCCAGGTGAGTCTTCAACTCTAAAATTGAAGAGCTCTTAAGCAGAGAGGGAGATTACTCTCAGAGAGGCGTTTTGGCAGCTGTGTAAGAAAATTGAAGTTGTTTATGGTACTGATGCCGTTATTAAAGATTTTATGGTGAATCTGCCACTGTACTGTGACGCTGTTTTGAATGCCAAGTGGTAATTGCAGACGAGTGGGTTCTCTGCATCCTCCAGTTTGTATGTAAATGATGCTTTGGCACTGCCACAGGTCTGCATCCCTCCCAGAAGCCCTCTGAAGTATACCCCCACCGGTATGCTTCTAATGTGTGATAGCTCTCATTTAGAAAAGAGATTTATAATTACTTATTTCTCTATTAAAAATTGAGAAGTTGGGGCAGGTTCTAAGCAGTTGAATATAAACTTAATAACTTCCTTCAAAACAAAATATCCTATTAAATTGGAATATTCTCGCTGTCTTTGAGAATCCTATTTTCACTTCATACCCTAGAAACTTTGCATATATAAGAGAGTGAAAAATTAGTTATTTCTAGGGGTTCAATTTCTGGTTTTTTGGTAAAGAGAGATGGTCCCTTAATTTTTTCTATTCTGAAAAAATATATGTATCTCCTTGACATTCAAGCAAGAGATAGTAAATTGTATAATTAATTCTTGATCCCCTCACTTTTGCTTTTCATCGTGTTCTTTTTGATAATTAAAAGGTTTTTAGAAATGAGTTTACTTTCTATGGATTTTTAAAGGGTTTCTCTGATGTTTCTGTCACGCGAGTATTTGGTAAATCTCCTGAGTTAAAACAAGTTTGAAATGAATTAATTTAAGGTAGCTGACTGGAAAATTTTGATTCTAGTATAATTCTAAGAAACTTGATGTGATGGAAAGGAATTTATACTTGTTTAGATACTGTCGCCCATCCTGTTAAGGGGCCATTTGCAAGTGTCTTCTAAGTATCTTAGTGGTGCTGGACGGTGCACAATCTCCTCTCGGTAGACGGCATACATCACTGTTTTTGCTTGTGTAAATCTTCCCCATTAAGTCACCAGGACAGAGCAAGGCCCGTTTAAAAGTAAAATATGGAAAGTAGCCCATTAAAAAAAAAGTTTGACAGGTTTTTTTTATTGCTTTTGCGCTAACAGCAGTGTGAGTGAAAAGTGCCATTAAAGTTTATTAGCTGCCAAATTGTGCAGAACGCAGCCTTTGCATAGATGGGCTCTGTGCTCTTAGCGGCTTCATGCAGGCAGCCAATAAATGCCTGTTTTCCTTTATGGCCAGATCGCAGTATTTTGTGCCAGGACATCAATGATCTTCTGTTTCTTGACATATTTGGTCTCTGATTGATTGTGATCAAAAGAGAGACACAACTTGCATTTATTTTGGAAAATAAAATCTAAAGTAAGACTGTTCTAATAACCAAAAGATTTGACATCAGACAGTCTGGTTTCCCCATTATTTCTGTTCTTTATACATAGTCACCTCTTATTCGTTATTTCTTCTCCCCCAAAATCTAAGATATTGTGTCAGATTATAAATTTTTAGAGAATTTATTTCACTTTCATGTATTTTATGCTCAATAAGATATGAGATAATAATAATTTATAGTGAGTAGCTTGAAGTTTGGTTAGCTCCTTGAGCTTTGTTGAAACCACAGGAACACTAAGTCTACCCCGTCAGCCCATTATGTAGGAACAGAGCTGTGTGTCCAAGTGTGGATGTTTTCTCTTGTATTGTGTATTTTTGAGTAACAAAAGAGAAAATTTCTTAATTTTTGGGAAAAAATGAAAAATTTCTGTCAAGGATTTTGTAACTACTCCTATTGATATACTATTTTTAAAAATAAGATTTCCCAATAATCCAGTTCTTGAATTAGTGTCCAGCTTGGTTGTCTGTGCCTGGTCTGTATTACTACATAGATCAGATGCGGGGTCCTGTCCAGTCTCCCAAGAGTTCCTTTAATGCTGCACGTGCCATGAGACTGGGGATCGGCATGCCTCAGTTTCTCCCGCGGCACTGCTGTGCTCACTAGATTTCTCGCCAACTGTTGTGATGTGTCCTTAAAGCTCTGTTATGATCAAACATTTTGTGAAGGGGCATGGTGCTAGGTGACTTAAGAATAGCAACACAAACAATGTTTTAATTTCAGGACTAATTTTTGTACAATTCTAACATGCTTCTAAAATCCAAATTTTGTAAAGGTGTTTACAAACTTATTCCAGAGTGAGGCTTTGGTTGTGCTCTTTCTCTTTGTAATTCTTTACCCTTTTTTTAGGTTCCATAATCTACAGTCACTTCAAAAACAACAACTTTATGAAATGATACTGAAGGAGATTTCTCTGCAGGGATTGTTTGTTTTAAGGAGCTCTTGTGTATCTGTGGAGTACATTGTTTACATGTTTTGTGATTTCCTTAAGCTTGATATTGGCATCAAATGATTTTGCATTACTTTGCTTAATATGATATACCTCGTCATTTAGTACAAAAAATCTACATGTAGAGATTGTTCAATAAGTATTTACTAACTCCAAGTTAACTTAGGTCACAAACAAATATAAAGTATTTATCAGTTACAGCACATCCCAAGTATGTGTGAGTATGTGTAGGAGACTGTGAGTGATGGAGTTTGTGAATAGGTGGATGTATGTGTCTCTGGGTGTGTGTGTTTGTGCGTTACAGTTGTTGATATTTTGTTTTTTATCTTCAGGTTCCAGTACAGTGGTCAGACATGGTCACTTTGAAAGCCAGGATGACAAATTATGGCTTACCTAGGTACCGGTGGCTCACTCACGCTTGGAATTTTTTTCAGAGAGAGGTAAATGCTACAATTTCTGAGGTAAAGGGTATAGAATAAATGGCACACTTTCAAAACATGTTCAGAGCTTCGGCTTCGGGGGGTCACTTTCTCTGTGCTCAAAAGTGAGGCCTGTGATTCAGTTACCAGTGGTGGAATTCTGTCTTGAGAAATACCTTACGGAACTTCAGGCTCTGCTTTTCTTCCCATTTCTTCTACTTTTCATGTGATTCACATAGAGTTGAGAGGTTTTTAGATCCTTTTACTAAGCTGCTGCGAAGTTTCCCTTTCATGAGAAGTTAATAAATATCCAAATCTTATTTGAATAAATAATTTTTATTACTTTTAGAGCTATTTGTATTTTAAACGGTTTAAATTTTTTTTAATTTATTGATTTTTTAAAAGAGAGAGACATTGATTTATTGTTCCACTTATTTATGCATTAATTGGTTGATTCTTGTATGTATCCTGACTGGCTATTGACCCACAGCCTTGGTGTATTGGGATGATGTTCTGACCAACTGAGCTACCCTGCCAGAGTGAGCTAGTTGTATTTTAAACATTTAAAATTGTAATATGATCATTTTCATTTGAGAATTAGGAGCCAATACATCATTAAAGGCATGAGCTTTCTAATCAGAAAATTCTTTCTCTGCTGCTTACTATTTCATGAACTTCTATAATTGACTTAACTTCCTGAGGTCTCAGTCTCACCTGTATAGTGGAGATAATAAAATACCTCCTTGAGTTTTTGAGAAGATTAAATAAGCTTGATTTTATTTAGCTTATGGTTTTTAACAATAACATTACAAAGTATAAGGTACTCTTAGCTTTTCATACCTAACTTTCATATAGCACTACACTCATCATCTTCTCAAATGGGGACTATGTTTAGATGTTTAAAATCTGGTGACTTGAAGTTAATCATTGCTCTTGCTTCAAACCAAGCTTCTCTCCCAAGCAGTTTCCTTGTGATCGGAGCGACATTTCCAGATGACCAAGCGTGTCCATTTCCTTTCATTTTATTGAGAGCTGGGCCACATTTGAAAGCATTTGAGAGTCAGTGCCTTGCCCAATAGATAAACAGCCCTCTGCTCAGTTTCTCTGGCTTGGATATGGGCAATGGTTCTAGTCCAAGGTAATCTCCAAACCTGGCCTTTTTGCTACAGTTGTTGAGATGGTGAAAATTATCATTGTAACACAGATTTCCTATTTATTCAAATGCTTCCTGACTTTGTTTGTTTACTGTTCATTTGTACTAAAAACAACTTGCAAGGAAAGTAAGTAAAGCATCAGGGAGTTTAAAGAAAGCTATCTTCAGCTACTGCCCTGGGTGAAGCTTCCCAGAGCTATTTGTTTTCTGGGGTTTGTGATATAGACCATGATAATACAGGTTAAAAAACAAAGTGAGTTTTTTTTCTCTCCCCTAATGGTAGGAAGAGGAGCTTCACCTACCGAGAGAATGTACAAGCATTGCAAATGATAGCACCCATATTTTCAGATTGTTGTATGCTAAATTTCCTCCTCCATGTCATAAGCCTATTTTACCCCTGAGGAGGTGGTGGTGAAGACTTCTGGGTATCCTGGAAGAGTTTTAAAAAACCCTTTGTACTAGTTTTCTAGGGCTGTGACAGAGTACCACAGACTCAGTGGCTTAACCAACAGAAATGTATTCTCCCAGTTCTGGAGGCTCGCTCAGAGCCTGAGATCAAGGCGTGCACGGTTGGTTCCTTTGGAGGCCTCTCTCCTGGGCTTATGGATAGCTGTCTTCTCTCCCTGTCTTCCTTTGGCTTCCCCTGTAAGTGAGTGTTTAAATTTCATCTCCTTATAAGGACATCAGTGATAAAGGATTAGGGCCCACCCTAATGACCTTAATTTAATTACCTCTGTAAAGAAACTGACTTCAAATATGGTTACATTTTGGGGATGAGAACTTCAACATGAATTTGGGGGGCATACAGTTCAGCCCATAACACCCCTCTTACAAAATAAATGGTAGAGCTGAGAGCGACCTTCTCAGGCCCCTTGTCCTGACTCCTCGTTCAGTTCTGTTCTGCGCATGTCCCTCAACTTAGTGGGCACACACTTAAGCCCTAGTGATGTTTATTTAATACCTTAAAAAAAAAAGAAAATCTTCCTTTTAGAACTGTTATTTAACGTAGAGGTCAGCGAATAAGCTTTGGAATAAATAGGCTCTGCCACCCACTGGTCTGTGATCTTGGCAAGTTACTTGACCCATTAGAGCCTCAGTTCCTTTACATGTTAAATCGTGATGGTATTTTCTTGAATTTGATACAGCGTTGGCAAGAGTGGCCTTATCTCTCAGTGTGACTTTGAAGGAGGCAGGAAAACTGCAAGGAGACGTAGAGCACCTCCATGTGTGGCATTGTAATGGGTTTGCTTAAGGGAGTTACCAGGAAAAGTTTCCATTCAGTACCTTTTGTTAACAACCAAAAGCAAGTGTATAAAAAGAAAAAATATCTTAGTGACTCATTAAAATAAAAAAAAAATGCTTGGCACTGAATGTGATATGCTTAGGTTATTTGGAAAATGTCATTTCTGTGGAGCACCTCATTTCCTGACCAGGCCAGACGAATGGGCTGTTCTTTGTGGATGGGTTAGAATTTTCCAAGATCTGTTCTTCTGTCATCAACGCAGGAAAACACATGTTGTTAGGAAATGAGAGAGGTAAGTTTTCTCTGAGAGCAAGGATTTTAAAAGACTGACTTGGGAATATAGTAGTTTATGATTTTTAGAAAGTAAAATCTTTTTAATACATGATTTGTATAGAATCTCAATAACATAAATACATGATATCAAATTATGTTTGACTTAATTTTTGATGCCTGTGATATATTCATGGCTTTTAGGACAAGGTTTTAAAAGGAAATTACTAAAAATATGTTTAAAGTTTCCTGGAAAATTTCAGAATTACTAATAGTGTTTAGTAATTCATCATTTATAATTCTCTTATGGTGATTTTTGCTCTTTAAAATTTAGATATTTAGGCAAATGAAAAAATGTAAAATCATTTTTGGTATTTTCCTTGTTTCATTTTACATGGGAAATTCAGATTCCTCAAAGTGGGAGTTAGCTGGGTTTTGAAATGGTGGACGGTGGTGCTTTGTGGAACAGTGTCAGTCCTGGGTGCAGATCAGCCTGTTGGGCTACATGATGTGCAGAGCCAGCCTCGAGAACTCACTCTCTCAGAGTGCTCAGAGACTGCCCACAGTCTTCGAGCTCCACTGAACAGGAGCAACCCCGTCCCACCCAAGGGCAGAACATTATCATAGTTAATTATTCAGAACGTAATCTACATATGCCCTTAATCCATGTGTTTAAACCTTGGCCAGAGAAAGTGTTTGCTAATCCTTGGTGAAATGAGACAAAAAGAAAAGACAAAATAGTTTTTCTTAAATCTAACTTTATTCAAGCTAAAGGAACATCATTTTCTTCTGAGAGTAAGGTGTTAGAATATGATGATTTACTTCAAGAATCTTATTTGGTTGAATAAAAATTTATTGGCTAACTTATTTATACATCTCAAAAAATTTTGGAAATTATTCTGGTTAATGAATCCCACAGCTGGTAATATTTGTGATGGGGGCTTTGGTCCACCCCTCTTTCCACAGAGATTACAGAAATTTATAATATTTGAATTTATTAAGCAATTAAACTGATAACTAGGTATGTAGAGAGAGAGTGATCAACTACCCTTTAGTGCCTGAAGACTTAATGATAAATATAAGAGCCCTGTTTGAGCCCTGTTTTGCTAGTTGTGTACATGAACGCTGTTGCTGCATGATCACTTGTAGAGGATCTTACAGTTAGTTGGGAGTGAGGCTCAGTCAGGATCTCTTTTCTTGTGTTATGGGCATCGTTCAGAATTGTTCCGTTATGACTCCTTTGCTACAGTTCTGTCACTAACATAGAATGTACACATATCATTAGGTGATGACAGAAACAGGGGAAGCTCTGGCTATAAAAATGTAAGAAATCTAATGTTTTATCTCCTATAAATTAAGAGCATATTTTTGCAGTTTCTGAGCCCGACAGTCATTCTTTTGCAGTTCAAGTGCTGCGGAGTGGTGTATTTCACGGACTGGCTGGAAATGACAGAGATGGAGTGGCCCCCGGACTCCTGTTGTGTTCGGGAATTCCCAGGATGTTCCAAGCAGGCCCACCAGGAAGATCTCAGTGACCTTTATCAAGAGGTAAGGTCGTGTACTATTAATTTACCATGGATAAAATTTTCTTATATGACAAGAATCAACAACATGCCATTTTCCTCTTCTGTCTAATTTCCAGACAGAAATTTTCCTCTTCTGTCTAAATATAAAGACCCTTAACATTTTTCTCTGATATGTGGAGAAACAGGATAAAGGTAAAAATTAATATAACAATCTGAACACTGATCACATTTTAACAAAGGAAATTGGGAAACACTAGGTTTTAGGATTAATTGGATTTTAAAATGTGTTAAGAATCGAGTTTTTTCACCCCCTCCTAGGGGTCCTTTGAAAACAGACACTAGCAGAGTGTGTAGCTGACCCTGGATGGATGTGAACCCAGTTTGGAGTTCCTGAGCAGAATACAGGGTAGAGCCTCCACATAGATTAAAACATGCAGGGGGGAAAAATCCCACTTTCCATAGAAAATACTGGCCTTTACTCTTCACTTCCCCCTGCTGGCTAACATCAGTGATGCGAGTTTTAGTTAGCTGTTTTAATGGAGTTAGATGCTCACTGGAAAGAAAATCAATTGTTCCGTGCCCCAGGAACTTGCAAGTGTGTGGTTTTGGGAAGAATTTATTAGAATTGTCAATTATTCTTTTGTTAACAGAAGTTTTCCTATCACTTCATTTTTAGTGGCGATTTTCAAAAATTTTTAGCAACAAAATTCTATTTTCAAATTAAAATCTAGAACCATGTCACCCAGTACAGAAGCCATTAGCTACTTGTGGCTATATAAATTAAAATTAAGTAAAATAAAAATGTATTGCCTTGGTTGCACTAGCTGTATTTCAGGTGCTTAAAAACAACCTCTCAGGATTAGCTGCTTCTGTACTGGACAATGCAGAGGAGACATTTCCATCATTACAGAAACTTTTATTTCAGTCTTGACCTAAGGCAGAGCTCAAAGTGGAAGGGAAACTGCTCAGGCTGAGGGGCTGAATCATGTCCCAGATTTATCTCCAGTCAAGTACACGGCTGCCGTAGAGCGCTGCTGCAAACCCCTGGCCTAACGGGTGCATTCATGGAATCATACCCACACACAGTGTATCTATAAAGAATGAAACTGTAAAACAAAACACATCAGGACTTATAAAACATGCCTTTTTATATATTTCAACATGGTGACCATAGCTCGTTAAACATTTTTCCTAGAAATACTAATATTGTTCCAAACATTTTTTAGGCTGTCTACCAAACTCAGCTGTGGAGATACACAGGAATTGGACTCATTAATTTACAGTGTAAATTAACTAATTTGAAAAAACTGCCACAAATGACCCATTAAATTTGTGTCTTAGAGTAATTTTGGACTGTTAAAAAGATCATCTCAGAGGACAAGACTTGGCCACATTTAAGGTTATCCAAAGTACAGCACCGTGGACTCTGCAGGCATGCACAAGGAGGAGTGCTAAGTATTTTTACTCAGAATTGAGTTAGTTTCCTAGGGCTACTATAACCAAGTGCCACAAAATGAGTGGCTTCACCAACAGGTACATATTGTCTCACAGTTCTGACACTGTAAATCTGAGATCGAGGTGTCACCAAGATGGGTTCCTTCTGAGGAATGTAAGGAAGAACCTTTCTATGCCTCTCCCTCAACTTCTGGTGGCCGGCTGTCATCAATGTTCCTCAGCTTATAGAAGCATCACCCTGATCTCCGCCTTCATCTTCGTATGCTGTTCTTCTTGTTTGTGTCTGTCCCCAAATTTCTCTTTTTATAAGGACACTAGTCACTCACTGGTATTTAGTGTGTCCTCATCTTAACTGATAATATCTATAACAACTCTCCTAAATAAGATCAGATTCTGAGTTAGCAGATCTTAGGACTTCAATATATATATTTGCAGGGGATATAATTCAATTCATAACAAAAATTGTTAAACAGCTGAATAACTCAGGTCATTTATTGTAACAGATCATCGAAATTTTTTAGTCATGCCTCATAGTAACAAGAAGCATTTTGTATGGATATTGTCATTTTAAACATACTACATTAAGTACCATTTTGGCTTTGAATAAAAACAATATACAAGGCAGTGTGCATTGAGTTCCTTGGTGATTATACTATATCTTGTGTTCTGAATGAAAGCTGAATATTAGCTGGTGTCTGTAGTAGGGTTGGCCAGCTAACAAGTGTACCAGTTTAAAAGTCCTGTTCATTCTGTAAAATAGAAACAGTGCTTAATATTTCTAAGATAATATTAAATGCAAGCATAATTGTGAATATTCAAGCACATTATAACTAGCCACTAGGTGTTAAAAGAACAGATGATTACAGTATAGACACAAGTATACAGTATAAACATGTGAATTGAAACCTATGAACTTCCCACTATAAACTTAATTCATTTGTTAGTTTTTAGGAATAGCAAGTCAATATGGGAAGTTCTTGGACTACATATATAATAATTTCTACTTTCTTTAGTTGATATGATTATAACCAATACTGACCATGAGTATGGCAAAACATGAGTCAATTTTCCAGATATTCCCACAAGAGTGTTTACTTTAGTTTTACTTTATTTAATTGAAAAGCATGCAGTTAAATATTTAATAAAGTTTTCTTGTAAAATTATAATTCAGTTTTACTAGCTTATCCTAATTGTTTCTTTTTAAAATGATTTTTTTATTAGTTTTAGAGAGAGGGGAAGGGAAAGAGAAAGAGAAGAGAAACATCAATGTGTGGTTGCCTCTCATGTGCCCCCTACTGGGGACCTTGCCTGCAACCCAGGCGTGTGCCCTGACTGGGAATCAAACTGGTGACTCTGGTTTGCAGGCCGGCCCTCAATCCACTGAGCCACACCAGCCAGGGCAGCTTTTCTAATTACTTCCACTAGTAATACTTATAATGAAGAGTTTATTTTTATTATGTCTATAATTGCTTGTTCCATTACTGGGCAAAATGGGATTCAGCCACCTGCCACTGTACATAAGCATCACACAGTAATTGATGGGGGAGGAAAAAGGTTTTTATTAACAGGGTGCCCAATTTGGAGGGACTGGGGGCTCCCTGCTCTAAACCATTCTCCTGTGCAAAACACAGAAATCTCTTCATTCCCCAAAAGACTGAAATTCAAATCCATGCCCAAACCCACCATTCATTCTTATCTGCCCTTTTGGAGTCCAAGGCTGCTCCACAAATGGGTCTCTCTCCAGCTCCAGGCTCTCTCTCTCTCTGGAGTGTGCACTTATGAGGCTGGTGTCTCCACTGCCTCTCAGCAGCTCCTTCCCTCTCCTAGGGCTGGGGTGTACTGCCAGATCAACTGCAGCCAGTTGTGCCAAAAGGGTTCTGTCTGCCAGCTGGTGCCCAGGGCTGCCTGTGACCCCAGGGTCGGCAAACTTTCCTGGCCACTGCTCTCAGGGCCACCCATACATTCTTTGCACTGCTCTCAGGGCTAGAGAATGGGAGCAGTCCAGGACCAGTGTGGTGTGGGGCTGCAGTGTCCCGTGGGCTGCTGCTGTGAGGTGTGTGTCCACTCAAGCCTTCTCCTGATGATGCATACAGGGCAAGGCAAGAGCTTTGAGCAGGGCCTGGTGCCTGCCATGTCTTGCGAACACCTGGTTCTCTGATGGGCTGGGCAGGGGAATGCGAAAAAGAGGGCTGAGTTGTTGTGTGTCCTCTGATTTCAATATTTCACCCCAAAATCCTACTTGCTGTGGGAGTTTCCAGCTTGTTAGACAGTTCAGGCTAATGTCCACCATGTGCATCAGCCTGCACCATCTCCCTGCCCCTCCTCCTGCTGCCCTGACCTGGAAGTGGGTAGGAGGGTTTTTCTAGCTGGCACACAGCCTCCCTGCCTGGGGTGGGGTGTACAACTGGGCAGGTGTCTGGCAAAGTTTGTTTGCCCTCGCCTAGAGGTATGTCATGCCCCAGCTGTGGCTTCAGCCTGCTGCCTTGGGCATTCCTGTGACCCTTCCACCTTCTCAGAAAAGGCAGGCTCTCTCACCATCTCAGGGTGCCCTCTTTCCACTCTGGGGAACACAGGCTTTCCCTCTGGATCAGGGTTTACCTGCTACCCGGCAGTTGGGCTCCCGTTACAGTTCCATGGGTTTTAAGGTTGAAAGAAGCCACGCTGTTTTGTGTAGGCAAATTTGATGGCTCAGATTACTTTTAAGTTTGTTTCATGTATTTATCAAATAGCTAGCTAGCATTGTCAGTTATGAGGTATTTCTTCAGACAGAATTCCAGCAGAGATGGAGGTTCATTATATCAGAGTAATCTACTGTTGCATTTTATAATTAATAACAGATGCTGATATTGGTTGTGGTATTGTGCATAATTATATGCATAGTTGACTTACAAAGTAGATCACTTAGTGGCTTTATGGCACAAGTACATTAAATCCATTATTAAAAATAATACTTAAACAAGCAAAATATAACCAAAGACAATGGAATAGAGAACAGAATGCAGTGTTCAGAGGGGAGAGGAGAGGGAATTTCAGGGGAAAAGGGGAAGGGTTTACAGGAACAAGTATGAAGGACACATGGATAAAACTAGGGGTGGGTAGAAATGGGAGGGAGGAGGGGAGGGCTGGGTGGGTGGGTTGGGATGGGAGTAAAAGACAGAAAATTGCACTGCAACAATTAAAGTAAAATTTAAAAAAGAAAGAAAGAGAAAAAATAATAATAATACTTAATCCCATGTTGCCCTGGAAAATAAGCTTCCTAATTGTAGTGTGCCTGTAGATCCTCCACCTGGAAAATGAGGGGTCTAGGAGGGAGAAACAAGGGAGGGATAGCTGGAGGGCTTTGGGTGTTTACTCCGAAGTCTCGAGTTCTAAGGGGAGATATTTCAGATGTCTTCAATATTTCAAAGTTCATTCAGTACAGGAACAAGACTACCATTGTTGCTCCAAGGGCCAGAGTCACAGGAAGGAAATTTTGAATCAGTAGAAGGAAGACTTTGCTCATTCATCAAATCCATCCAATTGTGGTACAGGTTTAAAACAGTGAGTGTCTTATCTCTAAAAATATTAAAATCAAGGTCAGATTGCATGTCGTTTTGGTGGGTAGAATGGGTTTTTAAATTAAGAGTGAATCTGGACTAGAGTGAACTTCCAGGTCCCTTTTATCTTTTCATATTCTTGAAAGCTCAGATGATAAGAACTGGCTTTCTTCCTGTAATTTATTTTTTCCTGAAATCAAGGAAATAAATCATTCTCAACCATCTGGTGGCCTGCTTAGTCCTGACCCAATAATGTTTTATGACATATTGAAACCTGTGAAAATGACAGAAACAGAAATATAGCACGATTGCACATTTTAGAAACTTCCCATCAGAGTTGGGTCTGGCATACAACTCACCTCAAATATCCACATTGAGCTACACACCTATATAAAAGTATACATTTAAAAAATCACAGTTGAAATATCTCTGGCCATCAATTGGTCTCATTGTATTCATTCATAGAAATATTTGTGAGTACCTACTGGGTTCCAGGTGCTATTGTAAATGCTGAGGATAGAGTGGAAGCTGTTGCAGACAAAACCTGTCTCCTCTTGTATAACCTAAGTTATATTCTAGTTAAGGATGCAAACAATTAACAAGAAAAACAATACAATATAATTTCAGGTGGTGGTAAGCACTTTGACGACCTCTGAGCAGACTCATGTGCTGGAGAATGGCTTTACTGATGAGGGAGCTACTTAAGATAGGACAGGTCAGTCAGGCTGTCTTAGAGGGTGGACATTTGATCTGTGACCCATTAATGGAGAAGGGCCCAACCATGCAAAGGTATGTTGAAGAATACTTTTTTTTTTTAGCCTAAGGAACTGTGAGCACAAAAGCCCACCCAGGGGTGCCTGGGCAGTGGTCACTGACTGCTTACTGCCCTGTTCTTTGGGATTGGTGTGTGTAGCCAACTCCCCAAATACTAGGTGGAGATGTGCTTCAGCAAAACATCAGAACCAGAGTTAAAATTGCTAAAATACAGGCCGAGGATGCATCTCTTCCTTCTCTCATCTGCTGAGTTTTCCCCAAACTTAGTTTTCTAGAGCTCTGTGTCTGTACTTGATATGGGGATGGAAGAAAAGAGAAAGACGACTAAAAAGGCTGGTAGAGAAAAAGTCTTTGTAGAGCAGGCATTCCCCAGCCTCTTGCCCCTGGGCCTGTGCTCTTCTCGGATGGGCTTCAAGGGAAAAGCAATGCTGCTGAGATTGTTTTTTGATATTTTATGTGCATTTTTTCAGTGACTAGGATCCGTAGTTTTTTATTTAACTTTCCTTGATGTCTCATCCCTAAAAGTGTGAATGACCACAGTTGTAAAGAATAGTGTCAGTGCTTGCTATCTCGGGTAGTAAATGAAGCACAAACATCTCTTCAAAGGGCCTGAAATGGCATTTTTTCCCTCTGTGTGCCACGTCTAAAAATGTAAGTGGAAGTCAGCAGGCTCACAGCAGGCCCTAGTTCAAATGGACCAACTCAAAATGTAAAACAAACGGGGACGGAGAGTCAAGTAAAATGTAGCCCCAGAGACAAATTTGTTTTGTAGTTAGGAGAAAGACCACTGTGAAGAGATATTGACTGCTTCTCCAGAAAAGTAGTACTCAGAAATTTATGTAAGGCCTAGACAGAGAGATATTTTTCACATACTGTGTGTACTTCTCCTTTAGACTTGTATTCTTTGTATGTTTCATGAGGTTTCAATATCAAATACTCCTAATACAGTAATTTTTCTTGTGGCAAATAATATGAACCAAGCCATTACTACCTATTTGTTTGTTTATTATTATTATTTTTAATCTTCACCCAAGGATATGCTTATTATTGGTTTTAGAGGGAGGGGGAGGGTGGGAAAGATAGACGGGGAGAAACATTAATGTGAAAAACATTAATCAGTTGCCTACCATAGGTACCCCCACTGGAGATCGAACCTGCGACCTTTTGGTGTACCAGACAAAGCTTGAACCAATTGAGCCACCCTGCCAGGGCCATTTCTGCCTCTTTGATGGTTGTTTATTCCTTCTCTGAGTAACAGGAAACATCTATAAATAGAGAGTTAAAGAAGAACAGGGCGTGTGGGCGTGAAGAGATGTGCTCTTTGTCTCTGGCTTGCAGGACAAAGAACCCAGATGAAGCCAAGTAATGTACAGTTGCCAGTGGCCACAGATTGTAAATAGATATCTAGGGATGCTCCCCCAAGTTAAATGTGGGGGCTGCTCAGGGTGAACCATGTGGAAAGGGTTGTTTGAGGTTTTTTTCTCTCAGTTACGTGAAATCTGCCCTGTGAGCTGAGAGCCACGAAGTCAGCCCTCGACAGCCCACCCCCAGATTGGAGTCCTGTCCCTACTTGTCTCCTTCCTACCTGGCTGTCCTTGTCAAGTGGTTTTTGTTTTATAATCTACATCATTCTTTTTCCTGGAAGTATCTCAGTCCGTGGCACTTTTATTAAACTTCTCCTGCTAACAAATCTTGACAGTTAGAAAAGTGAGTCAAACTGTATGTCTGTTTTGGCTAATAGAAACAACTCTTAGTTTATAATTTTTAAACTTAGTTTATAATTTTCCTTCACTCAGCACTTCTTAGAGGTAGAGATTGTCAGAGTGTTTGTGGATGCAGAAGGAGATAGTGGGACATGGGAGTGTCCCTCTGGCAAGTTCATGCAGTTGTGGGTTGATCATTTTTCTCCCAGGCAACCCTGCTGTTAATTTACTAGAGGGTTTCTTCTCAGAACCAAGTAAATCGCCACACTGGAAACAACACAGTTCAGGGTAAGTGTTCGAAAGAGAAGTCCAAGGCAAGGAAGTGAGATAGCTTAGGCCTCTGTCCGGTACTGGCCAATTACGCTGACCTAAAGTGAGTCAATCTGCATAGTAATGATTCCCACAGCAGTGGTTAGAATAAGAGGTCAGAGTTAGATGATCTTGAAATTGGGGCGCAAGAAGGAGCCTGACAGAGGCCGTTTCTTAATTCCCATTGTGTTGTCTTTGAGATACAGAGAGCACATGGAGGGGTAGAAATTCATTGGGCTGTTAGTGAGGTGCAGAAAATATCTGGGTGGCAGGGGCTGAAAAGGCTATTCAAGCAGAGAAACAGTGGTGCAGAGTTACAACTAGAAGTGAGACAACACCGGGAACCCAGGGCGTAGAGGAGCGCCACGCAGGGCTGGGAAGGATGGCCCGAATTCTGAAGCACTCAGGATGATCGGATATGCATGCATTTCTACAGAAGTCTGCGAGTAGCTACGGAATAATAACAGCAAACATGTTTACAAAATTGAGGCATTATGAAAGGATGGCCCTAAGACAGAATAGTCCTGGGATTCTGATTGATTCAAAATGAAGCTCCATTCTCAGATAAACACACACAAAATATCCTGCCCAGATAGTAAACGGCAGGCAGCTTTCAGGCTCAGTGGTTAGTTAGATGGAATATCCCCAAGAAGTTCCATTCTCAGGGTCTTTTATATAAAGTCAAAGACACTTCCTCCTGTTTCTCTGTCGACTTCATTATCTGCTCAGCAACTGCTGGCAGGGATCCTCTGGCCTCTGACACAGGTGGTATCTGTTTTATCATTCAAAGTCCTGCGGGGCGGGTTTGGGGTAGGTTGGGGGAAATCCCTTTATTTCCAGGCTTTGCTTGTTCTAATCAGGCCTTGAACTATCCTTCCGGTTTGCTTCAGGTATTACAAATGTGTTTTTTCTTTTCTTTCTCTCTCTTTTTCTAGATAATTCAATTGTGAGTTTCCTGTTACCCATTCACTATCCAAACAGCTTTTCCCCTTATGCTTTATTTGTGGAGACTTGCAAATTTTGCCTTTAGAATATACTGACATGAAAGCCAGTGTAGTATTTTGACCTGGAAAAGTACTTCATAAAGGAACAATTTTAGATTTGTGCTTAAAAATCATTGTATGAACCTAGAATGGGTGAGGTGAGGATTGGGCTTGCTGAGGCGGGAGGTCTTTAGAAAGCTGTTGCAGATCATTCATGTGAGTGATTGTCAGAGGAGGGAATGAAAGTGAAGGATATGAAGCTGGAGAATGAACAGACTAGGTGATGACTTGCTGTGGGGAGTGGGTGACCAGGAAGCTGCGAGGACATTTGACTTTGACTTGGGCCCTGAATAGATGAAGCCATTTTTTGAGGGGGAGAGGTTGGCTTTGATTATTCCACTTTGGAATGCGGATTTAAGGGTCCTGTCCTGGTACTCCATATACTCCCAGTAGGAAATATTAAGTTTTGGAGACAGAATTCAGCCAAAGAGGTGGATTTTGTGTGTATTAATTAGGGAAAGAGCTAACTCAGAATACAGTAGTTGAATAAGGTGATAGTCTGTTTCCTTCTCCCAGAACAGTCAACTGGTCCAGTCTGTCAGGCAGCTCTGCTGCACAAGTTCATCCAGGGGCCCAGGATGGTGAGGCAGCTTGCCAGTTGGAGGCTGAGAAGAAATGGAAAGCCGTTGTCCTGGAAGTCAGAGGAGGAGAGGTTTTGAGGAGTGAGTTTTTCCTCAATGAGGAAGCATTGTTCATTGTTTCAGACTAGGCTCTGAGTTCTGTCCTTCATTTTTTCTCACTTTTTTCTTTTTTTCTTGGTCAGGTCCAACCTGTAAAATGAGTATTACCAGAATGCCTAACTCATAGGGCTGTTTTGGAGAGTTAAGTGAATTAACCTATTCTAACCCCCTAAGAATAGTGCCTGTGTATCGTATATACTACTAGTAATAGCTGAGCAAAGTAATCAGAGATTGAAAAGTACACATTGCACTTTTCAAATAGGATACATATTTAAAGTATATAGATCTATGGTCAAGTATTTACATGCATTATCTCCTTTAAGCCCAAACACAAGTCTTTGAAGTCTACAGTATTATTATCTCCATTTTACAGATGTGAAAATGAGGCCCAAAGAGGATAAGTGATATAGCTAGTCATAGAGCTATCTAATTGATTTTAAAGCTCATCCTTTTTAAAAAAAGATTTTATTTATTTTTAGAGAGAGGGGAAGGAAAGGAGAGAGGGAGAGAAACACTCCCAGCCATGTGCCCTGACTGGAAATTGAACTAGCAACCCATTGGTTCACAGATGGGCACTCAATCTACTGAGTCACACCAGCCAGGGCTAAAGCTCATACTTTTAGACACTAAATTTTGAGATGTGGAATACATGGTGAGAAGCAAGCTGAAAGTTTATAGATTTTTTTTTACTTCTAACCTCACTTTCCTTATCCATTAAGTAAGATAATAATAGTACCTACCTCATTGTAGTGTTACAATGCTACTCAATGAGAAACCCTTAGCAAACCACTTAACACACAGTCAATTCAAATCTTCAATGGTGGTGAGTAATGACAATATAACAGCAATTCATTAACATATTTATTAAAGTAAATAGAAAAGTTACCAACCTAGGGTTAGAGTTTTCACTAGCCAAATTGCTCCTAGTTTTGCCTGTTGGGACCAGAAAGTATGCGTTTCTGGTTGTATATATTTGTGCTGGCTGAAGGTAGATTTTAGGTCAAGGTTTTGGGGACTTCATATGGTTTCCCACTTTGCTTGTTTTTAACACCCTTCCCACTTACAGATGAACCTTTAGGTGGACCAAAAGGGGCCCAGTGAGAGACGCTGCTTAAATGAGCAGTTTGTAAAGGTTCTAATCAGTGGGACAGGGAGTACCTGCTGCTGGAACCGGCCTCACCGCGGAGGATAGTACCTGCTGGGTTTCTGACTCGAGTCTCTTTATGACAACTTTTTTTATAAAAATGAAAATATTCACTAAATACAGTCTTTCAGTGTGATGATCTACCTTTCTAATGGGGAACTATTCTGAAGATTAAATGAGATATGAGAGCCTATTTTAGTCAGAAATAAGAAAACTTTTCTACTGCATTTCCTATGCCTGAGTTTGGTTAACCTTACTCTTTTTTTTTTTAAGATTTTATTTATTTTTATTTTTTTTTAAGGAGGGAAGGGAGGGAGGGAGAGAGAGAGAGAGAGAGAGAGACATCAATGTGCGGTTGCTGGGGTTATGGCCTGCAACCCAGGAATGTACCCTGGCTGGGAATTGAACCTGGGACACTTTGGTTCCCAGCCCGCCCTCAATCCAGTGAGCTACGCCAGCCAGGGGTAACCTTACTCTTAAGGCAACAGAAAGTCCTGTAGTGAATTTTATTACTTGCTATTTGATTTTCTTAAAGGATTTAAAACATTTATTTTCTGCAGAGCTTATGATTATCAGTGGAAAACTTGTGGTCCAACCTGTTTAAAGCTCATGAACTGCTATCATTCAATTTTTTAATTTTAGAAGAAATAGAGCAGAAGATATATATTTGTACCTGATAATTAGCACAGTCATTTCAAACTTGAGAAGCATGTTTATTATAAAAAATCAATTATAAAAGTATCATACTGGCTTGTATGGCAACTAGCTTTTATTTATACTTTATTTCATAAGCACACGAGATCTATCAACTCTGTGACATAGCCCTGTGAGAGCCATGGCTGCTTTTCTAATTTAGAAACTCATTTTGGAGATAGATCAGAGGATAATTTCAAGTGTATAATTTCCTCAAGTGAAATGAAGCATTCTGACATGCCTTCAAATAGATTCCAGGAAATGTAGGGATTAGTAATTTTTCTCTGATAAAAAGGTAATGTTATTATTTACAGATAATAGTTGACCAGAATTTTAATGTCCCTGCAAGTAAAGTAGGTTAGCCAATATGTCTTCTATACAGCTTTGGTTATTAACGTAGGGCTAGCATAGCTTTATATAGGAAGAAAACATATTCAAGATAAATCAACTCAGCATTTTATTTAGAGAAAGGCAAATAAGTGCAATTCAGTTCTTTCCTATTAGGAATAAAACACACTTTGTGAAATCGAATGCAATTTTTAACTCTTAACATTTCTATTTCTTCTTCTGACTCACTTAACAGAAGTGTTCATTTAGGCAACTAAATATCTATGAATAGTACAATAGATTATACAAAGACACATCTATATTTTTTTTCTTCTGTAGACTTAGTGTCTTGCTTTTCAATGGCAATGTGCAAGTTTATATAGAAACGTGTAAACCTTATGCATGATTATTTGATTGGCTTAAACTAAGTTCACAATTTGTGCTCGGATTGAATTACTTCAATGACAATAATGCAGAAAGAACCATAAACCCACAGCTGTTTCCATGAAGAATTTAGGATGGCTGAGAAGGACAGTTATTTTATAAAAAAAAAAAGTCTGGCAAAATACTGTCTTATCAAGAAGAGGAATGTTCTTTTGGAAAGTTAATCCTTAGCATTAAATAATTGTGTATATGAATCACTAATATTGAGCAATATGCTGAAGGTTTCTACAATGCTTTCTGAGCCATCAAATATTAAATTGTGTCAGTATAGAGAGATTTGTGTTTTATATATTTACACCCTGTATCTTTTTATTAAATAAATGATTTAATGTAGTGTGCAACAAGAAAGATACAATGAATTAATAATAAAATATAAATAGCTTTGGAGAGTAAGGGATAAGAACAGAGTAATTAGACATGCTTGATATGAGGACAGATGGGGTTGTGAGTTTCATGTTTGCCTCTTAGCTTTCTGAAAGCCCAGATGAAAGGAGATGTAGTCATTTGCATGATTTAATGTTAGAATTGAATATTCCATATTTCCAAAGGGAGCAAAATTCTAAAGTGTTTTTTTCAAGTGGGATTTTTTTCATCTACTACTCTAAGTTATCTAGGGAAGTATCTTTAATATTATTTTCACTAATGTTACTGAACAGTTTCTTATGGTGTTCTTCAGTACACTTCAGTGGAGAATAATGTGCAAGGGCATAGGCTAACATACTCCATTTGGACATAATTTAAATACATAATGATGTCAGTTAATTTCATCTTTTAAATAATCTGTAGATAAGACCTTCTGAGAGATTCTGGATAGAGACACATAAGTTATAATTAATGAATTGTAATGACAAACAAGTACTTCAGTTTTGTCTTGTTTTGAAGGGTTATCTATGTATTTTGTAACTAAGTGAGGAAGTGATAAGACGGACATGTTATAAATTGAGGAGTCAAACTAGGATCTTTGCTTTGAGTGAACAACCATTTCCCACCTTGGCGTGGACACAGTCTTCAGGGCCTAGTGACCACAAAGGAGGCCCGGTCCTGACTCTGTGCCATGTGAGACAGTCCATGTCCACTCTTCTGGGGTACCTGAGAAGCTGTTTTTCGGGGGTTACAAACTCACAACAGCCTTGGCTGGCTGAATATTTTATTGCACTTCTAATGTTTAAAGTTAAAATTAGTATTATTCTCAAAGAAATATTGATATAATCAGCATAATTCAGAAGAGATAATTAGGATGGTGAAGTGTGCATATTTGGAAAATTTGGAGGAAGTAGGAATATTTAGTTTAGAGAAGAGAATGGGAAAGCGACGATTCATCAGACACGACTCTCTGACTTCTGGAAAAGGGATTGTCTGAGAGCAGAAATAGGACCAGTGCACCTTATTAAGGGACAGGTTCCAACAAGAAAATGCTTGTTAACCCTCACTGTTGTTAAAGTGTAGGTAGGGGTTGTGTAGTGAGGCCAGTAGTTTCTCTCATTAAAAGCTTTTTCTCTGATGTACCTTTGTGTGGGTGTGACCCATACTTTCTTGTTCCTTTGCTCCTATTGTGACTTCTGTTGTTGTTGGGGAACACTGGACATTTTAAATAACATAACATGGCAACTCGGAAATCAGGTTCTACCTCCTCCCCAAACTTTGTTGTTTATTGTTGTTATTTGTTCATTGATGACTTTCCTAACCAATTTTGTAAGATCTGTATTCTTTGCCTTCTGTGGCCCCGAAAGTCTCTGCTTAGTTAGCTTAGTGGTCAGTTAATGAATGAACAGAGATTTGCTTAGATTCCTCAAACCAGTAAGTCTCCCAGCCTTTGCTTTGTGTGCACAAAGCCTCAAGGTTAGCCAGAGGTGAGATCTTAGGGCTTTCTTAGGTCTTTCCTTAGCATGTGTACAGTCTTAGGCACGAGCACAGCTGTACTCATATGTGTAACTTTCTAGATCTCCACGAATATATCGGAGCTTTGCTCAGGCCACTCTTTGCTCCAGCTGTAAGTTTTTTGACTTGGACATTGCATGCAACTATTGTCCCGTCTCAGGCAGCCTCAGTGTTCAACAGTTACCTCTGGTTACTTTTGACAAACACAGCATTGGGGAGTGCTGGCTGAACTGCATATCAGGCTCAAATAAAGACAGCTTGCAAGTAAGGTCTTCTAGGGAACCACCAGATAAGACGAATAATGACAATTCTCTGCTAATGGGGCTTTGAAGAAGCTCCACCCTATTCTGTTACCTCAGGTGGCTTCTAGGCCACTGGTTTTCACCATAATTGTGACTTTTTTCAATTGTGACTTGAAAATCAACAGATTTTCAAGGCTACTCCAGAGAAGGGAAGGGGGGAGGGGAATAGGGCGAGTTAAGGTGCCACAAAGCTTGATGTTCTTGCTGAAACTCAGGTGATTTTCTTAAATTAATGTTCCTCAGATTGTTGCAAGTCTTTGGTTAACTTGCAGAGTTACAAAGGGGTTTATTCTGAGAATTTGTGCTAGTGCTTTCATTGTTTATATACAAGAGAGACTATTCAGAGGGTCTTCCTCTGCCTGTTTTGCTGAGGCATTCTGGAAGTGCTTTTAGCTATACTATTACTAGTTAAAAAGTTGAACTCATTGATTTCCAAGGTACCCTCTTACTGTAAAACATTCGATGTTAACTAATATATTACATTTTCAACCATCCTGGATGTGATTGTTCAAATAAAATTGTAAGATTTTCCTTAATGCCAAAAATATAAAACATGATAGACTGTAGCTTATCAATTTCTGCTTTATCTTATTCACAGATTTTAAAAATAATATTATCTTTTGTGCAGTTTTCCAGGTTAGATTGAATTAGTAAAAGGGATAAGAGATCTTATTCCAATAGAAAGAACTATATCGATAAAATTTAAGCACCATAGACTATTGTAAAAGGGAAAATCAAATGATAATTGACTTACAGCATTTCACAGCATTGACTCATCAGCATGTGTATTTCTTAAGTGGCTTACCTTTAATTCTAAATTTAATTTAACTATTATTAATATTACCAAAATATTCATGGACTGAAGACTGATTATGTCCATGTAAGTCTTTGTTTATTCATCAAAGATCCATCTTTATACTAAGTACCGAGAATGTAGGTAAGGAATCAACCAAACATAACTGATGGCCATTTTATATCCATTTCTTTGAAGACAGATATGAAGGTCTAGTGCTCATTACTTGACAGTGATGTTAAATGATATGTCCCTATAAATTAACCTTCCAAAGTGTCTGAAGTTAACCTTTTAATTTTAACTATTTTTAATGTGACTTTCTCCAAATTATATTAAACACTTCTCTGCTTAATGAGAAAACTAGTGATCTGATGTCTCAGTGGCAAATAATCACTTTGGAGAATTACTTTGCTGTCCTGAAAAACAGTGACGGCATATCAGCTCTGTGGGCAAGGGCTGTTGCATCAATACTCAGGTGCTGGCACAAAGCTGTCATTTGTTTTTTCATACCTTTTAAAAGTGTTGGACCTCATACTTGTTCATTAATATCTGCTTTTTGTAGATTTTCTATCTATTTTAATTTGAATTTTCTAATCTTCTACAGGCTGACATATGAGATAACAGCTTACACCTACTGAACTCTTACCACCTACCAAACCCCACTCTAAGTGTTTAAATGTGTTTATTCATTTAATTTTCTCAAAGTCTCAAACAAGTAGGCATTGTTATTATGTATGTTTTCAGATGAGAAAAACTGAAGCACAGACGTAAAAAAGTAACCTGGGCAACGTCATATAGCTTGTAAGTCGCAGAGCAGGGATTTGAAATGCAGAATTCAGGCTCTGCAGTTCATGACTTTTAACCTTGTTCTATACTGTGTCACTTAGGGATGCTTGTTAGAGTTACACATAAACATAAGCGTGAATGGGCCCTGACAGACTAGCTGAGTAGAACTCTTTGAAAAATAGTTGAACATTGGTGAATTGTCTTTGTGATAGGTATTTTGGTTTTCCACAGGGCGTGTGTGTACACACACATGAATATGTGTACATTCACAGCTGTAGGTATTAAATAGTATGATGGCCAGAGAAGTGATCTTATTAAACCAATGTTAAATAGTATTAAATTATAAATATTTTAATTTCTCTTTTGGTTAAATTGATGGCACTTTGATAATCTTTTGCTATTAATTTGCATTACATTGTGCACCAGAAAAGGTAGTTACTGAAATGTGTCCATGACTAGTATTACAGGATTTTTATTTCTTGAGGAGAATAACTTACTTGGGTACAATAACTAGTCACTGACTTTGGAAATCTGAGAATTATGTATTATTCATTGCTCCCCTCCAGTATAAGCACAGTTAATAAATGACTCTTGCCTTCCTTGATTTATTTGAGTTCTTTGTGTAATCTAGAGAAGAAACAAGGAGGCAATTATTTAAATAATTATCAATTTATTTTTATTTAAGGAGCTTCTTCAGTAGGGTAAGCACCCCACGCACTTTACCCCTAACTCAGAATGAAAACTTTGAAAAGCCAAGTTCTTATTGTTGGGAGATAATTTTCCATGTGTTTCTTGCATTTCTGCATGTTTTATGAGCAGAGTCTCACTGGCTGCTGTTGTTTTGGACTATCTTTTCAAGGGTTTTTGCATAGGAAACAGCTTTGAAAACTAAGAAAGTGTGTCACTCCAGAGACAAAGGCAGGTTTATTTTCTAATATAATGAAGATAATATCTGTCTCCAATGGAAAGGACAAGAATTCTTCCCACCTGCTATAAAATATTAGGGTTCCCTAAGCTTGGGTCCCTCTCTCATAACACAACCTATTGTGTGCGCAGGGGTTATCTCGCTATCTTCATGTTGCCCGTGGGACTCGAGAACTGGCATAGTCTCTGGCTATTGCTGTGGCTATGAGAACTTTCGTAGAGACCTCTCTTCTGCCAGCATCCATGAAAACTTGACAGCTAATTTGTTAGTTTCCAAGTACAGTAACATCTCAGAATCCTCAAAGTTTTTGAAATTTGTTGTTATAAAGTTCTTTCCAGATTTTTACCTTAATTTAGAATCAGCTTCCCTTTAGAAGAGTGAATTTTCATTTCTTTGCTGTGGATTCAATAGAGACATGGTAGGTAGCCTATGCTTTGGCCACCCGCAAGGTGACTTATGACAATTGTTAGCCATATTCCACCTTCTTTTTTTTTTGTCCTTTACCCCCTATTTTCCCTAGTTGTAGATTTTTTCTCTTTTTTTTCCCTCTTATTCTTTCTATACTACCACAGGTACTCTTATAGCCTTTTGAATAAATGCACAAAAAACCTTGCTAATCTTTTAAGTCAGATGTCAAATTCTTACCTGGTAGAACTAGAACTTGGTGTCATGGCAGGAAGTACCCCTGTGTACTCTGCTGCAGGCAGAGGACAGGGGTGTGTGTACATGTGGAGGGTAGGGGGACGGGAATAGACTAATTTCTACCTGCCAGCAAGTTTCAGCTGAAGTCTGGGGAATAGTATTCCTGATCCTTGGCGAAGAGCTTTTGGCCAAATAACAATCACACAGTGAATACAAATAATAATAATGAAACATTATTTTTGAGAATTTTGAATCATTCTATATCATGAGTCGACACTTTATGGCTTGTGCCCAAATCTGGCCTGTTGTTTTTTTGTTCACGAAGTTTCGTTGGAACACAGCTACACCCATTCGTTTACCATTGTCTGTGGCTGCTGTAGTGTTGCAGTGGCGGAGATGAGTAGTTGGAACAGAGACCACATGGCCTGCAAAACCTGAAAGATATGCTATATACACTGTCTGGCCCTTTACCAAAAAAAAATTTGCCAACCCCTGCCCTAGATGTTGTGTTTTTATAGCAGTAGTTCTCAGTTCCAGGTTGTGAGGAAGACAGAAGAAGGTAGTGAGCTCCTCAGAATCACCTGGGCAGGCTTTCAAAAATTTCCCATCTCCATCTCCCCTCTGGCTTCTCACAGGGGTCCCTGGTTGGGAGTCCCTGTCCTAAATTTCGTGATTCAGTCCTTTGGTTCTGTCAACTGATACAGATTGTTTTTACCACTTTGACCCTCTGTAACACATCCAAAGTAATATTGACCGTGTTATTTCTTTTACAGGGTTGTGGGAAGAAAATGTATTCCTTTTTGAGAGGAACCAAACAACTGCAGGTGCTGAGGTTTCTGGGAATCTCTATTGGCGTGACACAGATCCTGGCCATGATTCTCACCATTACACTGCTCTGGGCTCTCTATTATGACAGAAGGGAGCCTGGGACAGACCAAATGATGTCCCTGAAGAATGACACGACTCAGCACCTGTCATGTCACTCAGTAGAACTGTTGAAACCAAGCCTGACGAGGATCTTCGAGCACACATCCATGGCAAACAGCTTTAACACACACTTTGAGATGGAAGAATTATAAAGGATGTCAAATAAAGACACCACAAATTTATTTTATTGAATTGTGAATTTTTGAGCACACACTTGTTTCAGAAATGTATAGAAATAAAAATATTGCCATAAGACAATGCCTACACATTTAATTTTGTATCCTCTAAAATAAAGAGGGAAAAGTTTCATATTTTATAAGTCCCCACCTGGACAATAGTTTATAATGCTGAGCACAGATCTAATACCCACTTTATAGCTTGTGTAGGATTTTTACTGAACACAGTTACGCTTTGAGGTTTATGCTTTTGATAGAGGTTGACCAACATTTCTGCATCCATGCAAACGAGCCCTGCAATGGCGGGCTTGGAGCTACAGTAAAGTCTGATTTACTTCTGTAAGCTTGCTAGTATATGAAGTACCAAGTAACTGCTAATATAGGAAGTTAGAAAGTACTAATGATTTTTATTAATTGGTATATAGTCTTTTGAGAGTGAAATAGATTAGATATAAGAAGTCTGAAGATTGGTGACTGCCTAAATGTGATTTTTGCTAGTTACTAAAGTATTCTTAACTACTTACAAGAATAAACTAACACGTTGTCTTAAACTGATCAGGGATCTATGTGTATATGAGAGTCTGTGTTGAGTCTGTATAATTCGGTAGATTTCAGTTCTTACGATGTTCATAACAATTGTGAAAAGGATAAATTTGTCCCGTGTAACACCATTATTTTTAACCTTTCCTGTTAATAGAGTTTTAAAATTCTGTCTTGGTTTATATTACACATGTAACTATTAATTTAAATACTTAACCACTAATTTTTAAAAATTGCTAGTGTGATACAGAAGAGTCATTATAATTCAGAATGTAGTCTGGTCTCTAGGGAGTATTAATAAGAAAGTTTACACATAACTTTGTTCATTCAGCAAAGACCTGGATGCTCTCTTTCTCCCAAACTAAGACTCTTTTTGACAATAAACACTTTTTAAAGAAACTTATCTTTACCTTCCCCAAACAGGAAGTGACAGTATTCAAGTCTGAATATAATTCTACAGAGAAATAGTGTTTCCTTTCTGCAGCAAAATGCTGTAATAATCACAAAAATAAGTGACAACTTAACTAGGGAATTTCTTTGCTTTATTTCACTGATTACAATACTATGGTGAATTACACAGATTATTAATTTTTTACAAGAGTAAAATATATTTATTTGAAATGGGAAAAGTGCATTTTACTGTATTTTGTGTATTATGTTTATTTCTCAGAAAATGGAGAGAAAAGTAAAACTTGTTAATAAATATTTTCTAGAGAGTAATAATTTGTCTGTCTAATTTTTGTACATTGTAAGCACTTTTACCACTCAAGAAGATTAGCAAAGGGAGAAAAAACGTGAAAAGAAATGATTCAATGTAGTAATAATAATGATTTCCAAATTTGAGCTAATCTGTAAGAATATATATCTTCAGTGAGAAAAGAGAAAGATGCTCATTTACTTTTCAAGTTTGATTTTGAGCTAAGTGATAATGTAATTGTTTGATATATATTAAAATGTGCCCATTTATGTTCACTTATCTCCTCAGTATTTGAAATTATCTTTTCCATAGATTTAAATGAAAATGGAAAAAATCAGAATCAAAACTACCCTTTTTATAATTTCCTCAACACCCCAATTCCCTGTAATTTTACCTAAAATGCCCAAGTAATTAAAACAGCTCTGGGTGTTAAATTTGAGAATTATTTGGATAAGGGTAAAATTTCGCTGCTTTTTGATGTCACAGAAAGAACAAGCAAGCGTATGAACTTGGTAAAAAAATCTTTTCAATTTATAAATAAAAGTCAATTTCTGCATTTTTAGACCAGATATTTCGATATGTTACCTGATTTAATACTCTCTAGAACAGTCAACATCAATTTAGACGACCGTACACTGAGGCACTTGCATGATGGGAACAAAGGGCATTCATAGCAGACGTCTACAAAGACCACTTATGGTAGCAGTGCACCTGGAATAACAGAACTGCACAGGACTTCAAAAAGTGTATTTAATGTGGCAGAGCTGAGGGAGTTCACTTTTTGGGTACATTGTAAACAAAATTGTTAACTGGTTCTCTGGGAATTTTTAAAAGCTTTTGTGAAAAACATCACTTTTGAAAAGTAACATTTAAGAAGATTATTTTTAGATTGGTTCATAGTCAACTCAAAGTGCCCTGGAGATTCAGAGATGACAATAAAAGATAGTGTGTGCCTTCTAGCACTGTAAAATATACAGTTAATGCATACAGGCACATGCAGTCAGTGGGGCTTTGGGTAGCAACAGGAAACGGAAGAGAGTAGAATTAAGGCAGCTAGGCAGAGATGACCTTCGAGCTGAGTCCAGAAGGAAGAGTGGAGCTTAGCAAGTTCACAGAGAACATGCTACGTGCCACTACCCTGAGGTTAAAAAGTGTATGTTATTTTGGGGGACAGGACCCATCATTCAATGTGCTTAGAGCATAGAATGCTTGAGGAGATATCATGGTAAAGGAAATGGGTGAAATCTGGGTTTTTGGACGTCATTCTGTAAGCTCAATGGAGAGTCACAATATTTTCAAAAAGAGAAGTGGTTTGTGTTTCAGAAATGTAACTGGGTTAGTCAGGAGGTGAGAAACCAAAGTAAGGAGATAGGAGTACCCATTGCACAGCTCGCCAGGGCAGCCGTTCTTTAGCTCATCTAGCTTTGGCACTCTGAGGGGTAGACACCAGAGACTCTTGAGCGGGGCTGGCTAGATTGCTGTTGCTGTGGCCCTGGAGAGAGAATACCCTCACCAGCACAATGGGAGTCAAATGCAGTACATGAATCAGGTTATAACAGGGTAAATCTACAAAAGATGGACAGCAGATTAATCTTGGGGAGTGTGGGATGAGAAGTGAAAGAACTGAAATTTCTAGATTTAGTACCTGGTAAATTGGCAATGACTTTAACCTAGGTAGAAGACTGCAGGGGGAACGGGCATGTGGGAAGGTGATTAATTTGGTTTGGACACTCTGAGTGGGATGTGCCTGCAGGACACGCAGATGGAGATGTCTGCAGGCAGCTGTACCTTCCAGTCTGAAGCTCTGGAGAGCTCACTGTTGAGCCTGAGAACTTTTGTGCATTGCTTTCTGACTTCAGGAAGCCTGACAGAAAATGGGCTGGGAACCAAATCTTCTACGAGGAGAATCTTAAGCAGGATGCTACAAGAGCTTCCTTTTGTCTGAACTCCCACTCCTTCGGATGAGTCAATGCAGGTAAAAAAACAAATGAATACAACATTTAAGCTTCTTTGGCGAAAGGAGCCACCACCCCCCCCCCAACCCCAGACAATACTGCCAACTGCTGTGTGCCTTCACCCAGCCCCCTTCCTATTACTGTATTTTGATTTATAAGTGGATTTATCTCTCCTATTAACTGAATTCTTATTTCCTCATTTAAGCACCTCATAGAATACCCTATGGGAGAGTTTTTGGTATCTTGAAAGTGCATTTATTTTCTATTCTGTTATTGCAATCAGTCTTCATCTTAAGCATTTATGGGTGCTTACTAGATGCCAGGCCATAGGATGTTAGGTGTTTTACACATTTTTTTCTGCTCTTTACAACTGTTTTGCAATCTATAGGCACCATTAACCCCATTTTACAAGTGAACAAAAGGGACTTGGTGAGACTGAGGAAATTTATTTAACTAGCAAGTGGCAGTGCTCTCTGCATCCTCTCCATTTTGTGACGTGGTGTCTCCACAGCCTGTGGGGAAGCTCAGCTGATGCCTTACATCGAAAAGCCTGATCCTGTGACACATGAATCAACATCTTGAGGTTTCATTTGCCTCCAAAGTCTGCTACTTCTTCTCTCATGGCAACTCCTTTGTCTACCTAATTTCATTTTTTCTATTTTCCCAGAACAATTCCTAATCATTTAAAGCATTTTCTGAAGCCATACATTTTTCCTTTTTCTCTACCTCCCATTGATCTATCTTGCATATACATGCACAGTCAAATTAATTTCATTAATCAACTTTATTGAGGTTATATATAGTATATATTTCTATCTCTCTCTCTCTCTCTATATATATATACTCATTTAGCTGTATGGATATAGCTCTGTGTGTGTGTGTGTATGCGTGTGGTTGGATGGATAGATAGATAGATAGATAGATAGATAGATATCTCACCTATTTTAAGTATCAGTTTTTCCTGTCCACCTGGTCCCAAATGATACACCCTACTTCCATATTTCAGGTGGCAGGCTGGAGGAGGGAAAGTAAAAGGGGGAGGAGGCATGCTTCTTCCCTTTAGGGGCATACCCAGAAGCACACATAATATCCATTCACCTCTCACAGCTGTAGGGATGGGGTTAGGGGTGGGTGGGGGTGTGGAGTGAGGTAGAAAATAGTCTTGTTTCAACACACATATATCTAATTACACCAGTAAGGTTACACCTGTGACC